>NC_090929.1:154384396-154685948 GCF_040938575.1 Ambystoma mexicanum | reverse complement strand
TGAGTCACTTTCCTATTCGGGACCTCTGGCTTCGGCAATGTTAAGTTATCACATGATTATTCTTCGTAGAATATTAAATAATGCTATATTAAACCAGCAATGTGCCATAGTGGTAGATAGGACTGCATGTTGACAGTCCCACAGGAGTCCCCTTCGAGCTGAATAGAAAGTTTCAGGGAAAGATTCAGAAGAGGCTTATATTAATGTAAGCAACTTAAGGAGTTCTTCTTTAATAGCCCCTCGGCCTGCTTCACAAATTGTTTTTCTATGGAAAAACGCTTTGTCAAACAGGACCTGTGTATTTACTTTTAAATACCCGCCATACAGATAGTGGTTTTCAAAGCTGGACAACGTACCAACACACTATTAAAACTATAGGCCTCTTGGGTAATTGTAATTGGTTATTTATAACGTGCTTAATACCCAGAGGATTCTAACCGCAGACCCGGGGATCGAACCTGTGTAGCTCTGCGTCGTCTTGCTTCCAAGGTGAGAGCATTGCCCCTGAGCTATCCTCCCGAGTCCTGAATAAGAAGCGTTAAAAGTACATTGTCCCTTCAAATTAAACAAAAATCGACTTTGACACAAAATGCAAGAGAACATATATTTGACTATGGAAAAACACTTTGTCAAACAGGACCTGTGCATTTACTTTTAAATACCCGCCATACAGATAGTGGTTTTCAAAGCTGGACAACGTACCAACACACTATTAAAACTATAGGCCTCTTGGGTAATTGTAATTGGTTATTTATAACGTGCTTAATACCCAGAGGATTCTAACCGCAGACCCGGGGATCGAACCTGTGTAGCTCTGCGTCATCTTGCTTCCAAGGCGAGAGCATTGCCCCTGAGCTATCCTCCCGAGTCCTGAATAAGGAAGCGTTAAAAGTACATTGTCCCTTCAAATTAAACAAAAATCGACTTTGACACAAAATGCAAGAGAACATATATTTGACTCTAGGTGATGGAAAATAGAAAAATTTGGATAATACTATTCAGACATCTAGCACCATGACTCCAGGGCTCTTCCATGATCCACAAAGCCCTATGGACAGCTCAAAGCCCGCGCAGGGCAGGTTTCGGAGTCGCTGCATCATGCAGAACTGCTGAACTGCAAAGTTGCTGCCTGAAAGTTACAAACTGGAAGACTATTTGAAAAACGACCCTGGTGAAAAATGTCCCCACTGTTTCTTTGTAATCGTACTCGCCTCCTTAAAAAATGTGTCTAACCCAAACACGCTCTTTGATAAACAATATTTTCTACCTCTCTTCAGGTGAAGCCTACAAATTGGAAGACTTGTTTTACACTATCCAACATCTTATGATGGAACTCCCTTTGTCAGTAAAATCTTACAAAAACCTTACAACACAATACTACTACTCATGCAAACTACTTATGACTGTTATGCCTATGGAATCTCCTTCATGAATACTATATGTATATATACATATGTAATACTTCATATATAGTACATACAAATACTTTTTAAAAAAACGACATAAGGAATCTTCTTCATAAACACCCTTTAATCCATATCTCGATACTTCCAACTCGGAAACATAATGGAGGATTTCTAGAACCACCGTGCACAGTTTTTCCTATTGCAAAAAAAAGATAGATGACTGTAAAGTGTAATATAAAGATTCTTCTCATGAATTCAAGGCAATATTAAATGCAATCGAATGACTCTATTTGTACCAGTACACCAAGCTAAAATACCAGATAAGAGGTCGGACTACTTTTTGTGAGGAATCTGATGATGTCATCACTTTTTTCCCAGAGGAAGCCTCTCCTCATGTGGCCATGGGATGGCAGCCGCTACCTGATCCTGACCCTGGGGACGGCCATTTGAGGGAGGATCACATGAGGGGAGGGGACCCTCATAGGGGCGGGGATTGGCATCATCAGATGAGACATGCTATCCACCTTTTCAGGGATGTTCCCTCCATTCCTCATGCCTAATGACAAAGACTGACTATCAATCAAATATATATATATATATATATATATATATATATATATATATATATATATATATATATATATATATATATATATATATGTCGTTTAAAGAAACTGGGATGTGGAGTAGGCATGAGTTATGAGGATCACTAGATCACAGAACCCCACTCTGTGCTGTAGTTGTTTGAAGGAGTGGCACCGTGGCGGGAGCTAACTAGCTCAATATGAAAAGCATGGCAAAGACTGAAGCCTGCATTTAAATATGAGTCTAAGACCTACCCTTGAAAGAAATTAAGAGACTTGAGAACCTTTTGTAAGAGCGTCCTGGCAGGAGAGTAAACCAGACAAAGTCAATTGTGAGAAAAGGATCCATCTTGAGGATGACCATTGCCCTTGTGAATTGAATGAACTATGAAAGAAAGTCCTGACAGGGAAGTATACCAGGCAAAGTCAATTGTGTGACACTAATCTTAAGGAAGACCCATGCCCTTGGCATTGTGAATTGAATCAACTGTGTAAGAACGTCCTGGCAGGATAATATACCAGGGGGAGCCAAATCTGTGACGTTAATTAGCAAATATCAGGAAGAGGAAGTGATCTTCTTGAGTTACAAAGAACTTGGTTACATTTTGGAACTTTTGTTTTGCTGGAAAGAAACCTGGGGAAGGGAGACATTCCCAGGACTTGTGAACACCATCTAAGTTTAAACCTTTTTGTTAGAGTCATGCGTTTTGTTGAACTTGAACATTTGTTTACTTTTCAAGCCAAAGACATTACCCTTAGCACCAGAGAATTACTTTTAAATTGTGAGGACCAGAATAGGATTTTGGACACAGGATATTTTGCTTTGGACATCTTGACATCAGAAAGACCCTTAGTTTTGGTTGAGGTAGGGCAACACCTCTTGGAGCAGGGGCAGAGTGGCATGTTCCAGCCCTCTTATTATTTGAATAAAAGTATATAAAAAAACAACATGACTCCCCTGTGTCTGCATTTCATTCCTGGCTCATCATATATGGTGTCAGAGTGGGATACTCAGCTGTTACAAACTGGAGGACCCCGACATTTTTCAACATGCCAAGATTAGGTCCTGTCCCACAAGTTACACATCGGAGAAAAGCTCCGCACACATAAATCTTTTCTTCCAGTGGGCTGGAGCCCTTAGAGAGAACTTGATAAACCATTTGCCATCTGGACCAAAGGGTGTGAGTCAGGTTTCTCCCCTTGACTTCACAAGCCCTTTTTCCTGCTAGGAAGAATGTGGAGGGGAACACCTATAATCTGTTTTCTCCCCACGAGTATCGTGTTCCCAGTAGAGATAACATTGTCATATCCCTAGAACTCAGGCTAGAGTTCCCCAACAACTCAGTTGTTTATATGATACACCCTTAGGGAACAGACCATGCAAGAAAGCTAAGAATGACTACCTCTCCTAACCTATGGAGACGAGATCAAGTTTATTCGCCTGAATCTTGCATACAGACCGATTCAGCTTAGAAGGGGTAAGTTGGTGTGATACCTAATTTATGAGACCCTATGGGAACCTCCGTACCATCAAAAATATAGGAGAGAGAGCTGAAAATTCGGACCCTCCCAATTCCACAAAATCTAGAGAAACCTTCTTTCCAATAGCAACAAGAAACCACGAGGCCACAATCTTTACATCTTCCTTGCCAGGTGAGGTCCCTTTAACACTCGGGAGAATGTTGGTAGCCTGTGGCAGTGAGAACACCATTTCCAACCCTGAAGGCTTTGAAGCACCGGAGCCGTTGGAAGAAAAATCGCTGCCGACTCTCCAAATCACTCCATTACCTGTTGTAACTCCCTTAGGGGAATGCTACAGCGATCAACCCCGTGGTCTATCTATGCAGACAAGCAATCCTGAGATTCTAGGGAACATGACCAGAAAGGAAGGAGAAAGGAAGCCTACAAATAGCATAGGTTATTGTGAGGTAGTTTAAGATCCAGCACCACTGGGAAAGGTAAATCCTCAGTTACCCATTTCCAACCTGTCAGAGGTCTTTGCGACCATATCTGGGTTAAGGGAAGACGTTTCAGCTCTTTCTCTCCAAGAGGATAACCTGGAGGATCTTGAATTCCTCTCGTCTCTAATCACCCACCCAACTAAATTCCAGGTAGACCAAGAGCAGGCCAAAGAGGGTAGATTCCCTAGAAAGAGGAATAGAAGGTCCTTGTAAGAGAAAGGAGGACCAGGAAGAGAGTTATCCAGGTCTCCAAATCTCTTCTCCTGTTATACAAGTACACAAGTGTTATTCTTGTGAAGGGAAGGGCTATCCAACTAGGTATGGCCCCTTAAATTCCTTACCCACTAAAGTAGTAACACCAGAGGAAGAAAAACCACAGAAAGCTCAAGGCCCAACACATTTAACATCCAGTTGTCTCCATGTTGAGCGCCCAAGCATTTTCCTTAGGTGTAGAAGTAGAAAAAAGGGGATATTGATATTGATATTTTATTTCTATCACGCTCATACACAAGTTTTTCAGAGCGCAACAAGGCAAGGGAAGGGGAACAGGGGAGAACAAGAACAACAATCTTACTAGGCTCAGTGACATTGAGAACGCGCAAGTGCAGGGTAGAGGGGGAGGGGTAGAAGTGCATGGAAGGGGGAGCAAAAAGGAGAGTGCGGAGCGAGGAGGAAAAAACAAATAATACATTAATAAATAAAAAGGCAACAAACAACGGGAGTGCAGCCAGCAAGTGGCAAGTGCTGGGTTTAAGGCAGCAGGCTGGGTAGGTCTGATAAGTGGAGGAAGAAAAGGGGAGGGCTGTATGGGTACAGATACAGACCCCATTGCAAGGGGTGGCCCGGAGGCAGTGCGTGAGGGTGGCAAGATGAGCAGGTACCTGGGCCCGGAGGACAGAGGGTGGCCAGGTGCATGGTGCCGAGGGAGAGTAGAATCAGCAGGGGAGAGGAGGGGAGAAGCCAGAAGCAAAGAGGAAGGTATTGAGGTGCTTCCGGAACCGGAGATGGTTCTCCTCAAGTTTTAGAGTGGCAGGGAGGCTGTTCCAGAGGGAGACCCCAGTCAAAGAGAGAGATCTACCCCCAGCTCGTTTCTTTGAGAAACGACTGACCCTGAGGGGAATCAAGCTAACCCCACAAAAGGGAAAAACAACAAAAGAAACAAAGGTAAAACCCATTCCCTTTGCACACGAGGCAACCGAGATACAATATATACAGGCCATTTGGTCATTAGGAATAAATGCCCAATTAGAACAGGGAGTAAGGGATGTGCCTTCCACCCAGAAATTATATTTTTGAGATGTGTGAGAACCCCTAAAAAAAAGGGCCCAGTGTGTCCATGGACACACGAAGAAAGACCCCCTCTTTAACCTACAAGCCACCATTTTAGGGGAGGAGGTGGCAGTGATACCTAACCTACGGGCCCACTGATCATTGGTCAAAGCATTCCTTAATTTTCCAAATGGGTATCAGAAATCACCCAAGCTTATACAGAGCCCTGGAAAAAACTTAGATCCTCACACCAAGATAAGCCCCCAAGTAAATATCCCTTTACTGACCCATGGGAAGAAGAGGGGTTTGTACCAGAAAGCCCTATCTGGAAGTGCGAGACCAAATTGGAGGAAGAAATTGCTTTTCCAGAGGAAATACCGAGTGAAAGCAAGGAAAGGAGCCCTTGGTCCGGAAGCCAGAGAATTAGGGGAAAGGTATGTGAGCCACTTCCTTCCTGACTCATCACATTTCCTTGTATTCCCAGAACAGTACTAGGTAATCTCTCAGCTGGCCACATTCACCCATAGCTTACTGTTTGATATTATGGTTGTTAATTCCAAACGTTTTATTATAATCAGTTTGATATCAATTAAATCCATGATTAATATATGCTAACATCTTAGGGCTCTTGGATTAATTAAGGAAAAATTATCATATGTTAAGGCAACGTTAACTTTCACAGCAAGATAACTGTTTTTAAGAGTGTTCTATATTTTTATATCCTTTGCTCATGTTAGTTCATACCACTTAATCTTAAAATAAAAGAACTGGTTGATCATGTGAAAAAAGTGATATTTGCCTTTATCGCGGCGAGTGATATGGGGGATTTTTGTCTTCAGGTTTCGATGGCACAGGATAGTCAAGGATCGAACTTCCTAATTCAACAATATTTGTATTTGTTTATTTATAACGCGCAGACCATCAGGCCCGGGGGCATCAGGGCGCAATTTGTACAAGGTTGCAAGAAAAGAACATACAGGGAAATAAATTACAATAAAAGTATAACAAAACAGCATAATACAATGTTAATAATTACAAATATTACACAGGGTACAGTATCCCTAGGCTCCGCAGAATGAGTATCCCTGAGGTAGTTGGGAGGGTAGCAGACTGGAAATCATGTAAGGGAACAGGTGGGCTGGGTAAGTAGGACAGATGTCTAACACAACTATTGCTGGTCAAAGAGCCAAGATTTGGTTTTATTCTTGAAGGTGTTGAAGGAGTCTTCAGCTCTGATGGCAGCGGGGAGGGTGTTCCAAAGTTTGGAGGCTAGGACAGGGAAGCTAGTGCCTCCCGCTTTTTGGAGCTTAAACCTGGGGATAGTAAGGCAGTGAGTCTGAGCAATTCTTAGTGGACGGGCAGTGGAGTGGCGCGAAAGCCGACTGCAGGGATAGATCGGAGCCTTGTTGGCTAGGCATTTGTGCGTGAGGGCAAGCGTTTTTAGGGAAATTCTCTGCTTCACGGGTAACCACTTAAGGCTAGTTCTGGCTTCTGAGATGTGGTGGTTACGAGGGATGTTCAGGGCCGCTCGAATTGCATTGTTCTGGGTGGTTTGGAGTTTGGATAGGTTTTCTTGGCTGGTGCCTAAATATAGAGCAGTGCAGTAATCTATTTTTGCCATGATAAGTGTTCTCGCTAGTGTGACGCTATTGTGGATGGTGAGGAATGGTCTGCAGGCTGAAATGAGTTTGCACGTGTAGGCGGAGGTGGACCTGACTGCATTAGTTTGTCTTGACAAGGATAAGGTGGAATCTAGGTAAAAGCCTAGTGTTTTGGTGTCTTTCGAGACTTGTATGGAGTTGCCGTCTATGTTGAATGACTGATAGGATGGCTCAAGTTTGCTCAGACGTTGTGAAGTACCCAGGATAAGTAGCTCCGTCTTATCGTCGTTCAGACATAGCTGGTGCTGGGCCATCCAGGCTTGGATGACCAAGTAGACGTCATTGAGGGCCTTGGTGTCAGCAAGATAATCACCAGAAATGGGAATGAGTATCTTGGTGTCGTCCGCATAGTTGGTGTAGGAGACACCCAGATGATCAAGCACATCAAAGAGTGGTTTCGTAAAGATATTGTAAAGAGTAGGTGACACGCAAGAACCCTGAGGAACACCGCAATGAATAGGGGAGGGAGCTGCGGCAGCGGAAGGTGCAAAGACCCTCATAGATCTGTTGCTCAGGAAGGATTTGATCCAGGCCGCTGCGGAGGGATTGAAGTTGGCAGCAGAGTGGAGGTGCCTGCAAAGGATCTGGTGGTTAACCAAATCAAATGCGGCGGAGAGGTCAAGGAGTAATAGCATTGCTAATTTGCCCTTGTCCTTCAGGACTTCGATCTGGGTTTTTAGGTCTAATAGAGCCGTTTAGGTCCCATGTCTGGGCCGAAATCCAGATTGTCGTAGACCTAACAGATTGTTTGATTCAAGGTGGTTTTGGATCTGCAGGTAAGCTGCCCGGTCCAGTATCTTCAGCAGAAATGGTACTGTAGTAATAGGTAGGAAGTTCGTGGGTATGCTTGGGTCAAGGGAAGGTTTTTCTAGTAGCGGGATCACCCAGGCGTCTTTAAGGTTGTCTGGGACAATACCTGTTTCAAAGGATGAGTTAATGAAGGTTGTAATGAATGGGGCTAGGTCATGGGCGGAGTCCTTAATGATGGGAGCTGGGCACGGGTCACCTTGGCAGTTGGATGGTTTCATCCTGAGGATGATGTTTTCTACTTCGGTGACAGTGAGCGGTGCGAAGGTGAAAGGTTTGGTGTTGGCAGAGTTGGAGAAGGTGGGCCTAGTAGGGGAGAAAGAGCGGTTGTCCCGCCTCAGGCAGTCCTGCTTTTCATTTATTTTAGATTGGAGCATAGAGATTTTGTTTAGGAGGGCTGCTTGAATGTTAGCACACCATTTGCTGTCTTTCGTGCAAGTGTCTGGCGGGGAGACTGGGGTTTCGAGCTCTTTTAGGACTCTGAAGAGTTCCTTGGAATTAGAGTCGGCTTGCATGATACGATTATTAAGCGATTCTTTTTTAGCAATGATGATGGCGTCTTTATAAATGAGGGAGGCGAGAAGGAAGCCGTCTTTATGCTCATCAGAAGGGTGGCTTTTCCGACGGTTTTCCGCACAGCGTTTGGCTTTGCGGAGGATTCTTAGCTGTGGAGTGAACCAAGAGTTGAGATGTGCTCGTGGTTTAGCCTTCCTGGTTTTAATTGGTGCTATGGTGTCAATAGCCGTGAGCATCGTTTGGTTGTAGATGTCTGCTAGGGAGGTGGGATCAGAGCAGGCGTTGGTCGCCGCATTAAGAGAGGGGAGTAACAGTGGGAGAAGTTGTTCTCTTGTTATATTTTTTTTATTGCGGGTGGGGAGGGCTGGGGCTATGGGTGTTAGGGCTCGCGGGGTAGCTTCAATGTTAAATGTTATGATGTGATGGTCAGACCATAAGCATGGGGAGTTATTGAGGACCTGGATGTTGCAGTTGGAACCGGCTAACCAATCGATGGTCCTGCCTTTGATATGGGTCGGTTCTTGTATGTACAAGGTGAGGCCAAGGTCAGTAAGAGCATACTCCAGATCAGTTGCTACAGGATCCTTAGGGTCGCCGCGACCAAGATTGAAGTCACCTAAGATTATTGTTTGGGAGTTGTTTTTTGTTTTGTCAAGAAGAAGAGTGGAAATTTCACTGACAAAGGTGGGTGCCGGCCCTGGTGGTCTGTAGATAAGGTGGAGGGTGGCCGTTTGGTTAGGTGTTAGTAGTAATTTGATTGTCAGCAGTTCAGCTGATTCAAGTTTGGATTCGGATATCACTCTTAGGTCAAGGGAGTTTTTGTGGATGAATGCCACGCCGCCACCTCTAGTATGGGCAGAGGAGCGGTCACAGCGTGTGATGCCATAGTCAGGCGGTAAGGCCAAGGATAGAGAAGGGCCAGAGGCGGCATGTAGCCAGGTTTCAGATATGGCAATGAAGTCAAGGTCGGCAGTGGTGATAAGGTCGGCTATGTCAAGAGCGTGTGCTGTGAGAGATCTAGCATTGATGAGGGCACCCTTGAACACAGGCAATTTAACCCCTGTGGTCTTAGTTTTGCAAGTGGCGGTGGGCGAGGGCGGACTGGGTGGTGTGCGTGGGGCTTGCTTAGTGGTGTTGGTGCGGGAAGGACGAATGCGGAATCTGGTGCCTAGTCTCTTGTTCCTGAGAGTGAGGGGGCAGGGTTGGTTAGGAGTTGGTTTTGTGGCAAAGTGTTTGAGCCAGAGAGCTGGGTCATTAAGGTATTGGTTAATCTGGTTGCAGGGGTGGTGAGCGTCAACGGTAGTTGCTGAAGGACTCGTTGAGGGTGTCAAAGTCATGGTGGGTGACGCTGGGTCAAGTGGGTAAGGGCAGGACAGGTTATTAACCTCAAAGGTAGGAGTGGTTGACTTGGGTGGTTGAGTGAATAGGGCAAGATGTGTGGTAAGAAGGTAGTGCAATAGAAGGCGCACGCTGATGTGCATGATGGTGGTGCTGGCTGCCAGAATGGGTTCCCTATGAGCTAGTTGATAGGGACAGGATAGGGTCTCCTTGAGTGGGACTAGTGAGATAATGGAAGGGAGTGAGGATGCTATGGTATGGCTGGAAGCCTGGGCACCTAGATAGGGATAACCCAATGGTTGGAATGCAAAGGTCAGGGCAAAGGTCAGGGCAGCCCTAGATTAGTGTAATCACAGGCTGTTGGCCAGGGCAATGGTAAGCCTAGATTAGACGTGACCTAAATCAGGCATGGTACAATATAATTTGAAGCGCCCTTAAGGCACAGCACAATTGAAATGGTCTGTAGGCGACCATGAGGCACAACACAATTGAAATGGTCTGTAGGCGACCATAAGGCACTACACAATTGAAGTGGTTTGTAAGAGACCTTAAGGCACAACACAATTGAAATGGTCTGTAAGAGACCTAAGGCACAACACAATTGAAATGGTCTGTAAGAGACCTTTAGGCACAACACAATTGAAAAGGTCTGTAAGAGACCTAAGGCACAACACAATTGAAATGGTCTGTAAGAGACCTTAAGGCACAATACAGTTATAAGGTGGTCTACTAGTGACCAAGAGGCACAAAATACTTATGATATGCTATAGTTCGAGAGTTTCAAGGGTGGCCGGAAACACATTCAGATAATAGTGGCTCAGAGTACATGGCTACAGTAATATCCCCGGTACTGGTATGCGTGATTATACTCCTTGAAATGACGGTCCACGTAGTAAAAGGAGAACCGAAATAGGCCGACTGAGGGGGAATCGTAACATTGCAATGTCAGTAATTGGAACAAGGATAGGGGCAAAGTACTTACAGTAGGTTCACCTTGTATGAATGGAGATAATTAGGATACTTGGTTCCGATAGCTTGCCTCGGACTTTGCGGAGGGCGGTCGGGGAAGTTTAAATTGAGCAGGGGGGGTGGCCACGCCGCGCTCCCATGCGCAGGAACAGGCCTTTGTGTGGCCTTCGTGCTGGCCACCGGCGGTTCCGCCTACCGGCGGATGAAAGCAGTTTTACACTGCATCAAACGAGGATCGGCCTCACTTTCGTGCCGCGCGGCGCCCGGCATGCGGGAGTCAGGCACCTTAGAGGACAGGGTCAGGCAGGCGATTTGGAATAACCTGGTTAACCATAGGGCAATCAATGCATGCTAAATTCCACCCGATTACCATTTCACATACCATAGCTGCATAATCTTTACCTTGTGTTTAAAGGGCCAGGAAAGCAATGCATCGTATTCCCCCTTCATGACGGCGAAGAACAGGGAAACATGGGTTCCTTTTCCGGGTCCATCCCCATTCAAATAAACCCTCAAGCAGACCTTGTAGCCATATCTTGCTGTGTAGAATGCTGAAAGGCAGAGAGGATATTTAGCAAGGTCGTTCTTTCTCATTGGATGATAACATTTGGCTTATCGGACCACCGAATAGTAAATCCAGCTGAGTTTTCAAGATATCAATAACTACTACCATGGAGAAAAATGGCCATATGTGGAATTTCAATGGTGAATCTTTACAGTTTGTCACGGTCATTCTAAAAACCAGACTGGATTTTACTACTGGTGGGACGACGAGCACAGCTCAGCTCTGGGCAGCATTCTGGTCTGGTAAGCATGCATGAAATTTGGAGAACATGGTATTATCTAAATATCACATTATCAATAGAATAGCTTACTATGGTGAGCTTGAACAGTGAAGAAAATTCTCCAACATTGCTCAATATGCACGTCTGTATTATGGTGACATTTAAACAGACCATGTAGGAAATGGTTTCTTTTTAGTCATTAAACTGCACAATAATTGTTCAACACAGAGAAACCCTTTTGCTTCAAGCTTGCCAGTGAGTTGCTGAAGGTCATATAGGAGTAATGTGAATGTATAGTCACACAGAGGGTCAAGGGCATACCTTCAGCCTTTCCAAGGCCATTTTGTAACCTTTTTTAAAAATAGGGTAGAAAAGCATTTTCAGGTGGAAATACAGTACGGAGCCTTCACCCAACTATGCCCCCAGCCACCTCCATTTTGTAAAGTGCACTTCTTCTGTTTACACACACTTGTGGAGATGAGAACAGTCTTGTGTGATCAATGGGTGGAAAGCCATGGTGTGCACATGAGGTTCTAGGTGAAGGAACAGCCCTTGCAGGAGGTCAGAAACCTAAAGGCAGTCTCCCACTTGTCTGGCTGTCTACAGGACATGTGTAAGGCAACATGAAAACAGCAAAGGACAATCAGCTTTCACAAAAACACTGCCCTAAAAAAGAAGATGGGCCTAACAACTATTTTGGCCATTGGGGAAAGAGAAAGAAGGTAAGCAGGGGGTAATCGGAAGCTTGGGGGAAGAGGGTAATGGGGGATCACCCCATTAAGTGATAGGCTTTAAAATATGATCTGGCCACAAACAGACAACTTCGGCCTATGTTTTTCAGAAAGGGATAATACAAAACAATGTTTTCACACAGAACAAATGTGCATGTAGGTCTGTGCATTGCTGTCAGGTGGTATAAGAGAAGGGGCTTGGTTGGGTGTCTCCATGACCCCCATTGCCCACCTTACCGCAGGAGTGTGCTGGTATGTGTCAATGGGGTAGAAAGATATGCATCACAAGGCGGGGTATAAACAGTGGTGGTTCCCGATTCCTGTGTTGATGATGTTGTTTTTTAAGGAGTAGTCATTTGAGTTGAGCAATCGGCTAGTGGGGCTTTATAGTGTATGTGAGTGGGCAGATGAGAGAAAAGGTTCTGTTAGGTGGTTAGAGACCCAACAACGCTGCGCCACACCCCCAACCAGGTTGTGGGAATGACCTGTCCTGGTAGGGGTCAGAGGCCTATATCACACCAAGTCTCCTCTCGGCCTGTGTTGGGTGAGGTAAGGTGTGTGCGTTTGCCTAATTCCAGTCAGGTGGTGTCAGACAGGAGCATCACAGGCAGATAAAGGGCAGGGGGAATGTGCTTGGTGGACTGTGGAGGACTGTGGATAGGGTTAGATGAGTAGCTGGGGTATTCCAGACGGGGGATTGGCCAACAATCTTGGCACTTGGAAACCTGCAAGAGTGTGAGTGGTGTGGTTCGTGGGGTAGGAGGAGAAGCGCGTGGTTGATGTTGCTAACATGGTGGAGTGACTCAGAACAGAGAAGCCATGCTCTGGTGCAAGTAAGCAGCTATGTATTCAGAAATGTGTCCTGATGTGTTTGTTGCAGGGTGAGATTTCATTTTGATGAACATTTTTCATACCAGGTGCATCCACAGGCCTGTTGCTGGCTTGTATGAGCCTAATCTCGGGAGGCAGTTGTCCGGTTGGTCAGTGCATGGGGTAAATCCATGATTAATATATACAAACATGTTAGGGCTCCTTGATTAATTAAGGAAAAGGTTTTGGGTGGAAGTGTATATTTGCTATACTTGTGGGCAGTGCGCTGATTACGATATTTAAGTGGGAGCATTTTACTCCCTATTTTATAAAGTTGTGAGGGAAATTATTTTGTGGGGGGGGAGAAAAAAGTAAGTCTCAATCCCAATGAGAGTATTTCACAAGCAACCAAAATTATGTTTAAACTGTAAAACAGAAATGTAATAAATATTTTTTTGCACCTAGTTAATTATGCACATTGAAAGATGCATTTTTACCTCTTCGGATCAGGCACTAATAATAATAATAGATTTTCTTCCTGTGGCACTACGTGCACTACTTGTGCAAACATAGCCACCAAACTGTGCAGAGGAAAGCAGGGGGTCAAGCTCCTCTGTGCTTACCTCCCATTTTTTGTTGGGAGTATTTTTACTCTCCAGTTTTATAGTTTTGGGAGTATTAGGGAGTGGGCTGCTTCTAGGGTAGAAGGTGACGAACTAAAAATGAAAGGTTACTAAATGATGCAAGTGAAAAGGGGATGGGGTGGCATTTAGGAAGGTGCAGCTAATCAGATCTTGGCATTGGGTCAATGTTTACATCAGAGCGGTAGAAAGGGAAGGGCACTAGGGGTTCCCCGGGTATATCTCCTTTCTTGCTACCACTCACACTCACCAAAACTGCGCCTGCGCTCCCCTTCTCACACTGACCTCGGCAGACAGTTCCTATTTTCTCTCTCTCTCTCTCTCTCTCTCTCTCTCTCTCTCTCTCTCTCTCTCTCTCTCTTTCTCTCTCTCTCTCTCTCCTGCACAATGTGGAGCAAGGGTCAGGGAATGGCAGGTGAGGGGTTAGGCTGCTTCTCTGAGTGCTAGGGCGTTTGAGAAGCATGCCCACTTGGGTATGAGGGATGGTGCGCCTGGGGTTGGGAAATCACACGTCCCTATTACATCTTCCGAAAGATGCAGGGGCGACTGAGGACAACCCCACACCCTGCCATGCACGGGCTACGAGCCAGTTACACCTCCCAGGTCTTTTGCCCATCAGTGAAATGCTGTTGGGCAAAGAAATGTGTTTGACAGGTCAGGTGCATACCAGATGAATCAGGACAGGTGCTTTCTCTACAGCAATTTGCCCCCAAAATCTGTCCAGAGTTTCCAAAAAGAGGCAGGTGGAAACCAGGGGACCCTGAGAGCTTGAGAAAATAGACTATGCGTGTATAGCAGAGAGACAGCACAAGCAAGGAGTTTTTACATGATTTAAGCATGCTGCCTGGAGTTACAAAGAGTGGAAGAGCTTTCCTTAGGATGTCTATGTCTTCCATTCCCCCAAATAACTGCTCTCAGATGACATGACTACACCTCAACACAAAAACACACAGCCACAGCCATGCGCCCTAAACCCTTTGCAGGGAGATTGAACTTAGAGACGGTGCTCCGTGGTGGTTGCAACCTCTTGCACTGGCAAGTCAACTTTCCAGCAGTAGGACTAGCCGCCCCCAAAAGGTCATGATAGAGCACCACAGTGTCAGTCCAGGTACGACAGCATTTCCTGAAGGCTCCCATGGCCTATGGGCACACCCAGGCCAGGGCACCCATCCCACACACCAGGACTGCTGCTCCACCTTCCAGTTGCCGTCTTTTCCTCAGAGTGTGGGTCTTTTTGCATCATTGAACACAGGCCTTGAAATCACTGAAACATTAAGGAATGGACCATGCAAACTGAATCTACTCCACTGCCAGCAAAGCAGTAGCTCTTTTACAAGGAGCATTACAGTACTTGCAAGAAATAAGTGCAGACTATTTTACTAGTCTACTTCTTAACTTCTTTTGGTACTTGTAAACTAAGTAGCAACTGTAAGATAGGTGAGCATGTTCTACCAATTTTTCAACCGATTAGTTCACATCATGAAAATAAAATCAACATAGATACAATGTTCAGGTGAGCATGGCAACCTCCAGGATGATGCTACTGCTGTACAAGGCAATGCCAATACTCAGGTTTGAGTGGCCTGTTGAGAGGGTGCAGCTATGCACATCCTCAGAGGAACAGGCTATTTCCTCTCCTGCATGTGAAAGTCCCCCATAACACTACCACCTACCTTGTACATCTACCTACCTACCTGCTCCTCTGGTGCAGTGTCACGCAGCTTCTTGCTGGGCTTTACAAACCATTTCACACCTCTCACCACACCAACACTTGTATTGTATTTTATTGTAAGGATATTTATAGATCATAGCAAAGACCGAAAAAGGCATCAAGGCGCTAGGTTGGGTGAGAGAAAAAGAGGGCACCATGAAAAGCAAAACTAGAACAAATACGTTTTTAAAGCCTTTTTGAAAGAGACGATATTCAGAAATAGTACGAAGATCGGAAGGCAAAACGTTCCAGAGCGTGGGGGCCAGAACCATAAAGGATCTTCCTCCAGCTCTGGCACGACGGAACCTAGGAATGCGCAGCAAAGATTGATAGGCCAATCAGAGATGTCTGCTAGGGATGTAGGGCACAAGTTTGGATTGCAAAGATGTTGCCCCACCATCAAGAATGGCCCGATGAACAAGACAGAGGATTTTAAACCTGGCCCGGCACCTGATGGGGAGCCAGTGAAGTAGACGAAGTAGGCCCTGAGAATGAGTTAGTCTGGGGGCTCTCAGAGCAAGGCGGGCTGCTGCATTTTGGAGAGGTTGCAGGCGTTGGAGTATAGCGTCAGGTTGGCCCAAAAAATTCCATTGCAATAGTCCAGGGAACTCATAATAGATGCAGTCACAATTATGGACCTAGATTCGAACAGCAGGAATGGCAAGACTTTTTTCAATCCTTTCAATTCGGTGTAGCCTAATTGGCAAACTGCAGAAATCTGGTTTTCTCTAGAGCCCGTGGCTATTAGTTTGATCCTTAGGCTCTTCACTATCGCAGTAGGTTCAGGACATGGGCCCAAAGGGGATGGCCAGTAATCACAGGCCCAGGGCTGTCCTGTGGTATTTAAGCCAAATAAGAGAACCTTGGTTTTATCTTCGTTAAGTTTGAGCCAATTATTGACCATCCAATCCGCGACTGCAGACAGACCGTCCTTCAATTTTTGAGGGGGCGTCAGATGATGGTAGGTTAAGAAGAAAGAGAATCTGGGTGTCATGTGCATATGAATAGAAGTGCACCCCATAAGTAGCAATTAAATTTGCCAGAGCCTGTATGTATAAGTTAAACAGAAGGATAGACAAAGCGGATCCCTGGGGACTCCACAATTCAAAGCCGTGGACAGAGAAGTAAAAGGGGGAAGGGAACAGTTTGAACCCGGTCAGACAAGAAGGAGGTGAACCACTTCAGTGGGATGCCCGTGATTCCCGCCTACCCAAGACAATGAAGCAGGCTCTCCCGGTCAACAGTGTCAAAGGCCGCAGAGAGGTCAAGGAGAATCAGAGCTCCCACCTCTCTGCAGTCCTGAAGCAGAGCAATATCGTCCATGAGAGCAACCATCACGGATTCTGTGCCCATACCGGGATGGAAGCCAGACTGAAAAGGATGAAGCAAGTGATTAAATTCCGGGAAGGCGGAAAACTGAGGGGGTCACAATAGATTCCATAAATTTCATGAGGAATGGAAGCAGCGAGATCAGCCGGTAGTTCTCCACTATTGCAGGATCAGAATGTGCCTTTTTTAGTAGAGGAGAAAACACAGCATGTTTGAGGGGCTCAGGAATGTGCCATGTCGAGAAAGAGTATTGAAGTGCTGCAGTAAACACAGAGATAGACTTGCTAGAAGCAGCTTGAAGAGTGTAGTGTGAAGGGGTATTGGATCAGTAGGGGAGGCAGACCTAAGCTTCAGGAGTATGGAAGAGAACATACTGTCTGTCAATATACTGAACTGAAAGGCACTAGGTGATATTTCTACAGTATTGAAAATCAAAGCTGGAGGGTCTACATGAACTGGCCTTCCTATATTTATGAATTCCCGAATGCTACAAACGTTGTCCCTGAAAAAGGAAGCAATACAATCACAGTGTGCTTGTGTTTGCAAGATCTTTAAAGGAAGTCGTATAGGAGTGGTGAGCTCCTCAGCAACTTGAAAAAGTTCTCGAACAGAGCAAGGTGCTGTTAAAATGCGCTCTGCAAAATGACAAGTTTTGGCTTTTTTATACCAATGTGATATGTGGTGCGTGCCTGTATATAGGCTAGTTTAGTGGAGGGTTCAATATAGCTATGCCACCTCCGTTCAGCTTGCCGGCATTGTTGCCTCAACAGGCTGAGTGCTGAGGAGAACCATGGAGAAGAACGCTTAACACGTCCCGCTGAGCGCCTGGATGGGGCCAGGGTGCCTGCTGTCGTCTGTATGGCATCAATCAGGGCGCTACAATGATTTTTTTGTTTTGCTTGTTATTCCTCTTTGAGTGAGGACTGCGATTAAATCTGAGATAGAATCAAGGGAAACCGTGGACCGATGTCGACAAGCCTTGAGTAGGACCTTAGGTCTATGTTTGGACATTGGGAAAGAGAGGGGGAAAGGCAGAAGATAGTGATCCGACTATAACAGAGGCCGGGGAGGAAAGGTGTAAAGACCGTGAAATTCAGGAAAGATTAGATTTAGCTGATTGCCTCCCATATGGGTGGTACAGTGATTTCTCAGAGTAAAAGTGCAGTCGGCCAGAGAAGAAACCAATCTGTCGGCTTGCTGATCATTAGGATTGTTAGGGTGTAGATTAAAATCACTAAGGATGGGAATAGTTTCTTACCTGTAACTCCATTTCTCCAGCATTGGTATCTTTCATGGATTCACATGCTTTGAATATTCCCCGTCGTCAGGCTGGGAATCCCCGGTACATTATATAGACCCTTTCCCGTAGGAAAACTTTTTCGACGCTTATGCGTCCTATCCACCTCGTTTTGTATCATGCGTGCCCGTGCCGTCAGGACGTCATGATATAAATACAGGCCCCGCCCCCGCGCTCCCTCAGATTTCGGCCCCCAAAGTAGTGGGGGAACCGGTTTGCATGATCAGGGGAGGCAGGAGGGCGCATGTGAATCCATGAAAGATACCAATGCTGGAGAAATGGAGTTACAGGTAAGAAACTATTCCCTTCTCCAGCATTGGATCTTTCATGGATTCACATGCTTTGAATAGATTACATAGCAGTACTACCCCCAAGAGGAGGTGTGCATGCAAACCCATATACTTTCTTCGCAAAAGGCCGTTCCCTATGATCATGTATACATCAGTAATAGTTTACATAGGAAAAAACGGACCACATACAGTCATAAATTCCACAGGATGCAACCCCGCAGCCGGGGCTTACCTTACTGGAATAGGTGTCGAAGCACTGCCTGTCCCATCCGGGTGTCTTCGGCATGTTGCTGCGACAGGCAGTAATGGCGGGTAAAGGTGTGTGTAGACGCCCAGGTAGCCGCCATGCAGATGTCCCCTAGAGGGACTCCGGCCCACAGTGCCGTCGACGATGCCGCTGCTCTAGTTGAATGAGCTCTTGGCCGTCGTAGAAGAGGCTTTCCTGCCCTGGAATGGCAGTACGAAATGGTAGATGACACCCATCTTGATAGTCCTTGCTTTGAAATGGCTTTTCCTCTAGCACCCAACCCATAGGCCACAAACAGCTGTCTCGTTTCTCTGAACGGTTGCGTACGATGAAGATAAAACTTGAGAGCCCTTTTTACATCCAATGTGTGTAGCATGCGCTCCGCTCCCGAGCATGGCTCCGGAAAAAACGTAGGCAACACGATAGAAGAGTGTTTATGAAACACCGAAGGAGCTTTTGGTATGAACTGTGGGTTAGTGGCTAGGACTACCTTGGTCTTGAAAAATCGTAAGTATGGTGGGTCCACCATTAGAGCTTGAACTTCTGAAATACGTCGGGCTGAAGTGATGGCCACCAGGAAGGCCAATTTCCACGACAGAAACTTTAGAGACGATGATGACATTGGCTCAAAAGGAGGTTTCATAAGAGACGTTAAGACCAGATTGAGGCTCCACTCCGGTGGAAATTTCTTCTCTGGAGGGAAACTCCGAAAGAGGCCTTTAAGGAAGTGTTTAATCAGGCGGTCGCTGAACAATGGTGCCGAGTGCCGTCGACGAGTAAACCTGGAAATGGCTGCTAGGTGTACTTTTATTGACGACACCGACAGGCCCTTTTGAGCTAATAACAGCAAGTATGGAAGGAGCTGTTCCGGCCTAATCGATTGCGGGGCCAAACCTGGTTGATCCTCACACCATTGACAGAACCTTTTCCATTTGTACGCGTATGAGGCGTTTGTGGAAGGTGCTCTTGCCGCTTGCAAGATACGTCGACAGTCCTCCGGAATCGTTAGCCGACCAAATTCGGTGAAGTCAGGAGCCAGGCCGTCAATTTGAGGCTGTCCGGGTCGTGATGCCAAACGACACCCTCCTGTCGAGACAGAAGGTCGGGGGTCTTCTGGAATCTCATCGGTTCCGCCGCCGCTAAGTGTAGTAGGTCTGAAAACCACACCTGTCTGGCCCAGTATGGGGCCACCAGAATTACCCGACATGGGTACCTGAGGATCCATTGCAACGTCCTCCGGACAAGGGGAAAAGGAGGAAATGCGTACAGGAATTTGTTCGTCCATGGGAATGAGAACGCATCCCCCAGTGAGTCCTGCTGAGGCCATCTGCTTGCGTACTGATGGCATTTCTTGTTGTTCTTCGTTGCAAACAGGTCTATGGAAGGGTGTCCCCATTCCTTGAATACTTGTTGAAGTTGTTGGTCGTTCAGCACCCATTCGTGAACTTCGTTCATTTCTCTGCTGAGAGCATCGGCTTCCACGTTTTTCACTCCTGGTAGGTGAAACGCTAAGATTTGCATGTTGTGTTGCAGGGCCCAGTGCCAGATTTTCTGTGCCTCCGTCGATAGGGACCTGGAACGTGTCCCTCCTTGTTTCCTCAAGTAGAACATCGTAGTGGTGTTGTCCGTCATGACACGCACCACCGAGTCCCTCAGTTGCGGAAGAAAAGACTTCAGAGCCCATCGCACTGCTCTCAGTTCTAGCAGGTTGATATGCAGAGAGGACTCCTGCAAAGACCACTGGCCTTGTACCTGTAACATATCCAGATGAGCCCCCCATCCGCTCAGCGATGCATCCGTCACCACCGTCTTTTGGAACTCTGGTTCCAGTAGAGGCATCCCTTTCGTTAGATGAGTAGACACTTTCCACCAGCCGAGTGCTTGAACTAGTTGTTCGTCGACGACCAGTCTGTCGGACCAGCGACCTCTGCTCTGCGCCCAACGGTCCGCTAGAAATTCCTGGCAAGGCCTCATAAACAGACGGCAGTTGTTTATTAACGGAATGCAGGACGACATGGTCCCTAGCAGGGACATGTACTTGCGCACAGAGACCTTGGTACCGCCTCTCCATTCCGACGCCTTGTTTTGAAGTTTCTGAATTCTTTCGCTGGATGGTTTCACCAGGCTTGTGTGTGTATGAAACTCCGCTCCTAGAAAGACCAAGGTCCTCGAAGGCTCTACTGAGGACTTGTTGAAGTTTATTGCGAAGCCCAGTTCCTGTAATATGGACATTGTGGCTCGTAGACTGTCTCGTGTTTGTTCCCTGGATGACCCTCTGACTAGCCAGTCGTCTAGATATGGATAGACATGATGACCATCCTTCCTTAAATGGGCCGCTATAGGGGCCAAGCACTTGGTGAACGTCCTGGGGGAGGACTTGAGTCCGAACGGGAGGACCTTGAACTGAAAATGCTTTCTCCCGACGACGAATCTTAAATATCTCCTGTGTCGTGGGCGTATTGGGATGTGAAAATAAGCATCCTGAAGGTCTAGTGATGATAGATAGTCCATGGGTTGCACCGATCTGATAACCTCTTGGAGTTTTAGCATTTTGAATTTTTGGCTCTTTAGCCACTTGTTGAGTACCCTTAGGTCCAGAATGGGCCTCCATTTGCCGTTTGGCTTTTTGACAACAAAGAACCTGGAATAAACTCCTTGGCCTTCCTGTACCTGTAGGAACTCTCTCTACCGCCCCTTTTCGCAACATAAGCGCCGCCTCTTGTCGTAGGATTTGGAGGTGGGGCTGTGTCGAGAATAAAGGAGGAAGACGCGGAGGCTTGTCTTTGAATTGTAGCGCATGACCCATGCGAATCGTGTCTAGGACCCATCGATCTCTGGTGATGCATTTCCATCGGTCGAAGTGATGAGAGACTCGACCCCCCAGGACGTTCCGAAGGCCGTCATTGGTTGCTGGTTTGCTTGTTCTTCGTTGACGACGGACCTGAGCCTCGCCGCCTGGAGGATTGATAGTCCCTGCTTCCACGTGCCGACTGGGACGCTCGTCTGAACCCTTGTGAAGAGTACGAGGGCCTGTTAAATCCACGGTCCCTCGAGGCACCAAAGCGGGAGTTTCCAGAAGCACCTCTGAAGGGGCGAAAAGAGCGAAAATTTCTACCCGTTTGAAGGGCGCCGAGGGACCTAGCAGTATCCGTGTCTTCTTTCATCCCTTTTAGCGCTTCATCAACCTTTTCGCCAAACAGGTGCTCCCCTTCGCATGGCATGTCCAGGACTTTGTACTGTACTTCAGGACGGAAAGTAGTACATTTGAGCCACGCTTGTCGACGAAGCACTACTCCATGGTTGATTTGTTTGAAACCAGACTCTGCTAGGTCAACTGCGATATTAATAGCGTGGTTCGAGGCCTCTTCGCCGTCCCGCACCAGTAACATAGCTGCTTTCCGGTGTTCGTCTGGCAGGTGTTCTAGGATAGGGGCTAATTTGTGCCACATTTCCCTATCATATCGTGACACGATCGCTAAGGAATTGGCTGCTCTTACTGTCGTCGCTCCGACCGAGAGCACCTTCTTTCCAAATGCGTCCTGCCTCCTAGCCTCGCTTTCCGGTGGCGTTGAACATTTTTGCTGGACCCTGGCCTTCCTAGCCGCTGCCGCCGACACCACCGAGTCAGACAGAGGCTGTGATGTTAGACATTTTGGAGTGGACTCCGGAGCTTTAAACTTTTTCTCGATCCGTCCCTTTATGGCTGGTTCCGAGAATGGATGGCGCATCGTCTTGAGACCTTCTTGCCACACGTGGTCAAGGATTGGAATGGCAAATACCGATTTTCTCCTTTGACCCATATGGTCAAAAAGGAAACAGTCTTTCCTCTGCTCCTCAGGAATCAAGCCGAATTCGGAACACGCTTTCCCCATCATTGCATGGAAGGCTCCCACATCATCAGGGGGGATATGGCTGTGTATGGCTCCTCGTAGACTCCAATTCTACATCCGAATTCCATGTCGGGTCCCTCGACGGTGACAGGGAGATGTCTGACCCCGAGTCATCACGTATAGAGTCGGACTCCGACAACTCACCCTCCTCCTGAGCTCGAGGACGATCTTTCGCCGCCTGGGGAGCCGATGGGTGTTTCGTCGACGAGCGAGCAATACAAGTTTGCTCGTCGACGGAAGGTACAGACAAAAGTGACGATGACGTCCCAGGTTGAGGGAACTGCGTATCCATCCGCTGTAGTAGCTTCTGAAGAGTATTAAGCACATCCAGAGACAAAACCGTTTGGGGGGTCAGTAACGTGGATGATATAGGTACCATACCCCCGCTCGCACTCGTCGCCGTCGTCGTCGACGTGGAAGGCCTTAAGCCTAAATCCGATGGCTGCAGAACCCTGTCACCTTCCCCTTCCGCCAAGCAGGCCGTGTCTGGCTGCAGTAAGACCTCAGGGGGGATCGGGTCATAGACCTCAGGCAGCCAAGACATAGACTGAGTCTCCGTCGACGAAGGAATCCCAACCGCTGCTTGAACGGTAATAGGCATCGTCAATGACACTGAGGTCGACGAGCAAGTCGTCGTCGTCGAGCCCTTAGACTTCGTCGTCGATTTCGATGCCGACTTCCCGGCTGAAGCTTCCCGACTCACGGAAGACCTGGGACGGTCCCCTGAGGAGGATTTTGACAGCGCTAGCCTCTCCGTCTTAGATGATGAGGAGGAGGAGGGCTTTTTATGTGATGAGGAGGATCCAGCCTGTTTCCCCTTATGCTTGTCCTCAGCACGAATTTCTGCTGGCCGCACCTTCTTCGATGGAGGCTCCGACTTGCTCCTGGAGGCCGTGGAGCCAACTTCCGAAGCCGGGTAGGCACCCGCTCCGTCATTAAGCCAGTCGACCAGCCTTCTTTTTCGGTCCTTAAGGGTTTTTTGGGAGAAACCCTGGCATATCTCACATGTATCCGCCGTGTGGTGCGGGTGGAGACAGTAGATACAGTCCATGTGGCCGTCTCCTTCATAAACCTTTTTGAGGCCACAAGTTGCACATGGGCGAAATAACGCCTTTCCAGACATAATTCTCCAGAATTTGAACTTCGCTTACGCGAAACAGACAAAAAAATAAAAAAAAAACAACCTAGTTTTCACTAGTAGTAAACACGAGGATCCCACTACTTTGAAAGACGGTTGAAATCTGAGGGAGCGCGGGGGCGGGGCCTGTATTTATATCATGACGTCCTGACGGCACGGGCACGCATGATACAAAACGAGGTGGATAGGACGCATAAGCGTCGAAAAAGTTTTCCTACGGGAAAGGGTCTATATAATGTACCGGGGATTCCCAGCCTGACGACGGGGAATATTCAAAGCATGTGAATCCATGAAAGATCCAATGCTGGAGAAGACTAATTTAGAATGCATCAAAGAAAGGTCAGCAACAAGCTGGGCTATCCAAAAACGGATTAGTTGCGCCCGGGTGATAAACTATCAGGAAATGAGTCAAACTCTCAGCTGAAGGCTGGATCTTAACTAGCAATAGTTCACATGGGAGTTTGTGAGTCAGAGCAATAGTAGAGGAACCAAGCAAGCTCTTAAACATGATGGCAACCCCTCCACCAGATTTCGGTGCAGGACGATCGAACTGCAAAATGCTATATTGGGGATGTCTGGGCCAGAAGTAGTAGTCATCCAAGTCTCGGTCAGACATAGAACATCAGGCTGAAATTCCTCCGAAATTGAATGAATGTCACGATGAGCAACAGCTGACCTAGCATTAATTAGAAAGCCTTTCAAGATATTAAACACACAGCTCATCATAAGAACACACATGCGCACAAACACAGGTGTGCCCAGTCTCTATAGCGCTGAAGGTCAAGAGAGTAATGATGCAAAATAACAGCGAGGTGCCATGTTTCGGGTGAAGGAGGTAGCGTTTTAAATATAATTTAAAGCCCTGAACAGAGGCAATATTTCTGATTTCTTTGGTTAGAGAGTTCCAGTAGAAAGCTGCCAGTCGCGTGAAAGAGCAGAAGTGGGAGGCAGCACAGTAGGTTAATGGGACCGATAGGCAGAGAAGTGCGTGGGAGGAAAGAGTGTGAGAGGGGAGTAGAAGACGATGAATTTGGCCAGAATGATGGGGGGTTGGGTGGAGTCCATAGATGGATTTAAATATGACGAGGAGGAATTTGAAGAGGGGTCGGTAGTATACAGGTAACCAACGTGCATGGGGGCTGTATAAGGAAGATGTGGGAGAGGATCGGGATCAGGAAGGTTACAGAGGGTGGCAGTAGAAAAGTCTTTGCCCCCACTGTATCCCCCAGACCATATCCAGGGCAAAGCAATACAAAGCACCTTCTTAGAGAACCACATGCAGGGAGGCAGCAATTAGACCAAAAGTGGCAAATGATTCACCATTTTCAGGGAGTTGGAGGAAATCTCACATTCTAATTTATATAAAATTCTTTGAACCAGCCCTTCAGACTCCTTTCATTTATCCTGGTGAGCTCAGACTCTAAGAATGGAGTCTTGACAAATATTACTCTGTAACTGAAATGCATTGAAGTATTGCCGCTGACCGCAATAGGTGGCCATCAGATTTGACTCTCCGAAATATTAGGGAATTCATGGGGAATGCTATAAAATAGGCAGGTCTGAGCCCACCTGTTCTGTGATATATTGATGCAGAGATGATGGAAAACGGTGGCATTTTGAGCAGCATGCCCTTGACACACATCTCTCTTTGAAAACTTCTGCATTATTGTCAATGAATTGGCATACTGTACCTGGAGAGTATAAACTCGTTACTCTTCCAGTGATGGCGTCATGACACTTTCTGCTAATTTCTGGAATCTTCCAAAGGAATACTCCATCGTAGGAAGTCTGCTCGAATGAGAGCAAGCGCATGTGCAGGCCATTCAGAACCACGTCTTTCAGAGCCAGGGAACGCTGTAAATCCGTGATCTGAAAGAAACAATGACTCTCAGTACAAATTCATAAATGATGAGATAGAGAAAACAAGTAGTAAACAATATGTTCATTCATGACATTACTATTTTAATCTTCATTCTCAATTTACAATTGCGTGCTTCACAGGACCTTATTAATTTAGAATGCATCAAGGTGTGCTTGGTGCTGTAAATGTTAATTCACAACACAGCACAAATGTGATAAGGAACAATTGGTACGTCAAGGATAGGCTGTGTTATAAAAGTGGTGACAACAAGCTGGTCAATTAAGGGGACTGGGTACCTCCCCAAGCCAGTGGATGATGGACCAAGGGTAGTATGGGGAGGATAGATAGACACCACTGTGTTCCCCGCCACTTGACAGGGGTCTATCATAAAGTACAGGACTCTCCCTAGTCTTCTCCAGTTGGGACGTATTTTGGGGAACTCATTAGAGCCCCTCTCAGACCAGATATCTCAAAAACGACCCTGTCCCCCTTTAGAGTCCTGTAGCCCCAGTATCCACTAACCCCAATTTTTATGGGTTAAACAGGATTCATGGATCTGCACATATCCACAAATCTGTCCATGGCATCTGCAGATCCGTTCAGATTTGCAGCGCCGATTGCGAAGTCTACGAATCTGCAAACCCACCAAAGCACATTAACAGTGTATGTACCTTGAAAACAACAGCTAAAGAAAAGCTGCCCTTTTGTATGACCTGCTCAGCAGCAGGGAAACCAGCTTGTCCACTGCAGAGGCAGATTCTCCAGCCCCTCCACACACATACCAGCATTTCAGAATGGTTACCAGGGTTCTTATAGATTTAGGCCTGCCCCCGTCAGCTTCATCCTAACCCTCAGGAAGTGAGAGGGCCTGGACAATCAAAGCCCTAAAACATTCTGTGCTCACAGCTGCAGCCCCTCTGCCCTACTCCCATCCGGGGGGGTGGGGGGGGTCAGGATGGTGTTACTATATAAGCCATAGTGCCCAGTCCAGTGGTGTGGGCGAGAAAATAAGGTGGCTCGAGTTCGGAGAAACCTTGTGACTGTGGAGTGCTGAAGAAGAGAGAGGCTAGAGACACTTTGGAGAGGACTAGAGAGGAGAGAGAATGAGAGAAGTGGCAGCAGGAGAGGGGAGATGTTTACAGGAGAGAGGAAGGTGGGAGGAGGGGATAAGAGTGAAGAACAGGAGGGAGGAAGTGAAACCTGGAGTGGAGTGAGAGGAAGGAGTAACATCAGAGAACAGGAGAGAGGAGGCAAACCCCAGAGAGGAGTGAAAGGATGTAATAAGAACAGAACCATCCAGGACTGGAATTAGCAGAGATGGTGAAAGGGCTGTGCAAGGTGTTAGAAAAGAAGTGACAGTGGGAACAGACTGAGGTGGCAGGGAAGAGGTGATAACAGAAGAGAAGGAGACTGGGCAGGGGAAGGTGGTGGAAAATGGGGGGATAATATCAGACAGAAGGAGTGACTTGAAACAGGAGGTCGTATAGAGGCATAGGAGACCAAGAACTGACTTTAAGGAAGAGGTGGGAGAGAAGCAAATCCCCTCCCCCACTGCACTCCTCGAGCTGTCTCAGTGCTAGAATGAATTGTTGGCCAGCATTTGCCTTTGGGGTTTATGATCCCCAGAAACCCACACCTATATTCACCTCCAGGAGATTTCAGGAAGCCACAAACCTTACAATGCCTTACAAGGGAAGGTGGAAAATAGCACCTCCATGTTAAAAACCATGGACTACGGCAGTTGCTCCAGGAGCCAGAAGACTCATGTACGGCGTTCCCCGAGAGGAACACTTGCGACACGTTCATTTTTGTTTCAGTGACTATTTACGTGTATGGAGAAGACTATTCTGACTATTGTTTATTTGGAAATATCCCAGTTTGACCTTTTTTAAGTTAGCCCATGCCTGTACACATCTCCCTACTAAAAGCCCTAGAAAGCTTGTGCTTTGTCTTGGCATCTTTCTTTGTCGCAAATGAATGGCTAGCGACAGCTGTAACACCATGATCTCCAAGGCCATGAAACGTAGTAGACCGAATATTTAAGAACAGTGGAATCAGTAGTTCATAAACAATTCTTTACAATCCTCTCTTTTGAACGTCAAACCTGCTTGCTGGGACGGGACGTGCTTATAAAAGCTTCTGGTGATGTCACGTATCAGTGGTGAAAGGTGTGCACCAGGCTTGCGATCTGCAGTGTTCATCCTGAATGATGTTTATTATAACATGTTCTGACTGCTTATTCTGCGACTTGCTCCCGGATCCATGTGTGCATTGATGGAGGGGTCATTGTTTTTGTAGTGTCGCTTATAGGGGAGAGATGGAATTTTTCATGGACTGAAACCAGCCTACCTGTTAAACGGGTATTTAACAGGTAGATTTAGAGAACTCACCATCCAAGGTCTTTATGTTTCTTATCTGTTGAATCATTTATTTAGCACCCGGCGGGAGGGAACCAGCCAATCAGCTCCCCATAATCCCGATTCTGAACTATCGATATAACCCCATGTTTGGAGGGAGTTGCATGCTCCCTTGGCTACTGAAAGCTCTCACTGTCAGGCAGGTTTAGCCACCACACCTCTTCCACCCAACCAGCACTCTCACTAACCTGATTCTGCTGGGCACACCACCATATTGCTGCTTCCTCCTCCTACCACAACCATGGTTGAAAGCGCAAAGGGACTCGCTCTTGAACGTCCCTCGCGCGTATCCATGATGGCCATCTTACTTTGGCATTATGCAGAATTGAACACTACGGGATTGTAACGTCTGCTCTAATGTTTTCAGCTTCCTAGGGGGTACCTCTATATCTCTTTTAAAAAATCAGCAAAAGCAAAAAAAACATTTGACAACCAAATGTATTATTCCCACTATCAAAACTGCTGGGGGCTATAACCCAGAAGCGGCCAGGACCCAGAAAACCAATCTGGAGGAGCCTTTCATCAGTTAGAAGCTGCCAGGAGACAGAAACCATTGTGATCAGCCTACGGGCGGCCATACTCAGTTCTCATCAGTGTTTTGAGACCACAAGAGACTGAAAAGAAGCATTGTTAAGCTACTGGGGTTGAATCTTGGGCAAGCATGGAAACTTAGATAGCTTGATTGGTGCTTGTATTGGGCACATCCCCAAGAGTACAACTCATTGCTCGCTGAGGTGGATAAAAATAGCCATTTGAAAAGCATCCAAGAAGTGAGGGGGAGGGGATTTCTGCTGATATCTTGTGCAAGATGTCCCCCAAAACCAGAGGGAATGAGACATTCTGGCTGTCAGGGATGTAGTGAATTTACACCAACAGAGACAGGGGGGCAACTGGACCTTCGTAGCTACCATCAACGTAAAGAAAAAAGCATACTGGGGTATTTTAAACACTGAAGCCATGATTTTCACCATACCCCTCTTTCCCGGTGCTTTACCTTTACCATAGACGCAGTCATAATTCTCACAAGGGGTGTGTCGATTTTGTGGCGGAGAAAATTGAAGCACACAGTGCAAGGCTCTGGACAGAGTTGGATTTCTTTGCTTAGCACGAGAGAACCTCTTCCCCTGAGCACCTGACAGGTTTACTATTTGACAGCAACATGGCAGGCACCAATTTTATTTACCCTGTGTAAATGATTTTCATTAGATATCAACAACTTCCGTTCCTCTCATAAAAAGGTGAGAAAGACTGGGAACAGGGTGAGGCCCTCCCAGGGGGAAGTGGCTGATTCTAATGCTGGAAGCTGTAGAGGAAATGGGACGCCAATGGTACCGACAGCTGAACGCTTACCCACTGGCAAACGCGTCACTATACGCTCTGTTGCAGACAAACAGCCGCAAGAGGCAGAAGCTTGAGCTCCCATCCAGACAGGAGGCCTGGAGCACATGGGGAAGTCAAGACGCTTAGCTCAGAGGCTGGGAGTCAGTGTGGAGTCACTGCAAGCCATGGAAGCAGTGAAGGGAAGCCGTGGAAGTCCGGAACACCCACGAACAACTGAGAAGCACTGGTAAGCCATCCAGAAAGGTTGGGGAAACCGGGGCAGTTGGTGGGACGGCTAGAAGGAGGAAAGACATACAAAAGTGAGTCTGGGACCCGCACCCAAATACCTAATTACAGGCTCCACGCCAATCCTCATAGTCACAGTACCTGGCAGGATAGTACACCAGGTTGTCTGTGACCAACAAAGTAGTAGTAGTAGTAGTAGCAAAGCAAGAAGATCATAATTAAAGACAAGGCAAGTCTGGGACTTACACCCACATGAAGAGAGAAGCAAAGTAATCTTCATATACCAAAGGACGAGTAGTAGTAGTAGTAGTAGTCAAGCAAGAAGACCACAATTAATGCGAGTCTGGGATTCGCACCCACATGAAGAGCGAGCCAAAGCAATCTTTATACGCACAGCATCTGGCAGGAGAATGTACCAGGTTGGCTGTGAAACCAAGGAGAAGGAAAGAGGAAAAGACCCTCATTGAGCATTCCCAGGGCACTACAATCTGGAAGCAAGGTTGTCCTTGAACACAAAAAGAGGAGAAGACCCTCACTAAACAACAACCTGGGAGTAGAGTAAGGTTGTCCTTCCTTTTGGAGTTTATTTATTGCACCATTTTGGAACTTTGTTTTTGAGAGTTGAAACAGAACTTTGAGACTGAAGAAGATCCCCTTTGTACATTATTGTAGGTTCTTAGTGTAAGGGCTTGAAATAGGAATTTTGCCCGGATGATGCACTTGCTTAATTTGGACTATCCTGACAAACTCCTTAGAATATTATTTCTAGGCAGGGAAACCCCTCTGAGTATTAGGGTCGGGAAGTTATTTCTCCAACCCTCATTGTTTAATAAAAGTCTCTACGAATAATTATGCCACCTGTGCGTCAATCTCTTCCTTCCACACCCTTACATAACCTACTGGGGCTGAAGCCTGATGGAAGCTGGAAAAGTAAAGATCCTGATTGTTTCTTGTAGAGGAGGGTGGACCTTTGTTGCTGGAGGTGAATAATGGCAATTTGAAAATCATCCCATTGGGGTAGGGGAATTTCTGATGGTAATGGGTGCAAGGTGTCCACTGAGACCAAGGAGAATCAGACTGATAGGCATGTAGTGAATTTACAACTAGAGAGCCAAGAGGGCTACCTGACGTCTGAAACAACCATCAAGGTCAAATAAGAAGCCTACTGAGGTGCTATTGAAATGATTTCCCATTAAAGCCGCTTGCCAGAGCCTTACCTCTACACCAGAGGCGCTCAAAATGCATGGTCACATGGGGTATAATAGAGAATATTGCTATAACCAATGAATGTCTCTGGAAAGGGTTTAGTCTCTGTGCCTAGTAAAAGAGAAAGCTCTACCCCTGTGCATCCAACAGGTTTACTATTGGACAGCAACACTGTTGTGAGTCTACACCCAGAACATATATAAACTGATACTAGTTATCCCTTTGTTATCGTTGTAAATGTTTAACATTAGATGTCATTAATTACTTCCTTACACAGTTGTATTACTAAACATGCATTTACACTTGCAATATAGTGCCTTTTGTACTCATGCATAAAACAAAAGCAGTGAATGCTCTCCCTCTTTCATTTAGCATTCATGTGTATTTATTGACTTGTAGACATACTATATGGAATTCACAATAGTGAAGCCAAATAATAGCTGTCCCCAATATTGACAATATAGTAGTTGAATATAGTCCTAGCAATCTACTTTCTTGGATTCAAAAGCCTTCAACCAATCAATAAAGTGTGCAGCTCTCCTTCAAGCCTCCCTCCACTGCCTCCTCTTCTTCCTCTCTCATTCCCGACTGTCTGTCTGCTATACAGGCATGGTGTGCTGCTAACGATCTCTGCCTTAATGACCTTGGCATCACAGACCTAGCACTGGACTGGTAGAACTCCTTCCTCTCTAACTGACCATCCCAGGTTCAACTAGGCCCTTTTCTCTCCTCCGTCACACTTTCCACTTGCAGCATCTCTCAGGGCTCTATCCTCTTGCCGTGGCTCTTCAACATCTACCTTGCCCCTCTAGCTCATTTGATCTCAGCCTTCTCTCCTCACTTCCAGTGGTATCCAGACGACATGCAGCTCTCCTTGAAGCTTCCCTCCACTGCCACCTCTTTTTCCTCTCTCATTCCCAAGTGTCTGGCTGATATATAGGCCTGGTGTGCTGCTAACGAGCTCTGCCTTAATCCCAGTAAGACAGAGATCCTTCTTGTTGGGACCCCAGCTCCCCCGTTCCCTCCTACTCTCTGGCCACCCTCCATGGGCCCCCCTCCCTCCTGTGAGGCAAAAAACTGTGGTGTCATCTTCGACTCCTCTCTCTCCACACATCACCGACCTTGCAATAAACACCCTTGAACTGTGATCACTTGTGTCTGTCTTTAATGTTGCAACCATGAGTTCCTTATATTTCCCTCCTTAGCATTAGCACATTCCGCTCTGACTGGCACTCCCTCCCTTTGCTCTCCCCCCGAACTTCTTGTTACTGCACTTGCACGATCCGAATGACAGGCCTAGTAGGACCGTTTTTGTTTTCTTCATGCCTGTACCACCCTCCCTCTTGTCTTGTTGCGCCTTGAAACACCATTTGCTGTGTATGCACATTATAAATAAAATAAATAAATAGCCACTTAAAATATGGTACAATAAAATATAAAGAAATACTCCCAGTAATGCTGTAAGAAATGACAAGTCATTAGGGCAAGTGACACTATCCAAACCACTACAAACTCATTACATAGAAAGTCTAAAACAAACAATGAAATGCTTATGGTCTCTAAGGACAACTACCTAAAAACAATCTAAAACCAAGGTTTAAAAACACAGGTTAAACAATTGAAATCCACCTGCTGGGATTACTCCCTTTACCTTCCATCAACTAATGCATATGTGGTTCCACTTATCCTGGCTAGTGAACTGCAAGGCAAGAAGAGGTATGAAATGGGCTGCAACCCGATTTGCCACGCTCCATGTCTCAGTGTTTCACCACATAGCAAGGACAGTTAGAAGCCATCCTAACATAAATACAGCCTGGCCACTCTTGAATTTCAAAAGTCATGGAAAAGACAAATATGTTTTTTAAAGGCAATAAGTGAAAATGGATAAAACAAAAGTTTAACTTAGTCCCCAAAATATAGAAGCAAGCATGAAATCAGAATTTGAAGAATTGGAAAAATTACCTTTTTTAGTACCTGCAAGTTGATTTAATGTGCCCTAATAAGTATACTTGGAGAATAGCTGCTGCTTCTTCCTACCCAAGCCAGTCAGCCGTACCGTCCAGCTCGGTGGGCCGTATCTGCCTGCCAAATCTGCCCAGCAAGGAATCTATACAGCATGTGTCTCAAGATGCTCTGTGTAAACATTCCCTTCATGGTTTACATTTATTGTGTTGATTAAGATGCATTCCTGCCACCCAGTCCGGGTCTTGTATTCTCCCTGTGTAATTTTCCTTAGACTTGCTGGCCGCCATTTTCGATATTTAAGCATTAGGTTCAATTAAACCAATGGAAGTGTGTGACATCATGATGAAGGGGATTTAAGAGTTTAGGCCGTGATAGCCATCTAGTTGCGTATTTAATAGCCTTAACAGGGAGAGTTATGTAATGAATTAATGGGTTCCCTCCCATAACCATCTACAGCCAACCAGTTGCAATTGTCAAAGGCCTAATATTGAGGCAATATGCCCCGAGGAGGAGGGCCGACCCTGTAAGTAACAGCGGTGCCGTTACCGAAAGGGTCGGCCCGCCACCGAGGGGCATATTGCCATTAGCACCCGTGTAGTTTTCTACACGGGTGCTAAAGGATTATTATTTTTTTATTATTTAGAAAAAAGAAACTTATCTTTCCTGCGGCCCCTACTGAAAGACACAGTCCGTTTTCATTGTTGATGATGACTGTAACGTCATCAACAATGAAAACGAACTGTGGAACAACAACACTGTCGGGCCCGGTGCTGCGAAGAAAAGGTATGTTTCTTTTTTTTTTTCCTTTGAGGGAAAAACAAGACACCGTTAGCACCGGTGTAGGAAACTACACAGGTGCTAATGTGAGTGGCTCTGGGCGCCTCCCAGGGTGCTAATGAGTATTACTTTATTTGTTTAACAAATTTATTTGGAAAAATATTTCCATAAAACTTCATATGTATAAAAAGTTAAAACGAGATCACAACACCAATTAAAAGAATTGTTATGGAAATGTAGATTGAAGTGTTATCTATATGATTGTTATTGTGAACAGTAAAGTTTTTTCTATATGTAATTTACTTTTAGAAATGGCTTAAAACCAAATTACACTGCACATGCATCTTTACAGTTGAGAAATCCATTTGATTTTCAAAGTGCATTCTGTTCATTGATCGACATGTACTTCTTGTGAAATAGAAACGATTTTAACTTCATAATGTATTGTAACTGGAGGCCTTCAAGACACAGCCGAATACTTTCGATATACTAACACTAATATTTTTTTTAAAAACCTCACACAATTTGATTTGGAATGTATATAAAAGTGTCATTGGTAAACACAGTGTGTGTAGATGTGTAACATGTAAACCAAATAGTAAATAGTTTACATATATTCAGGCAAACAGTATGCTTTGTGCATATAGGCTTGAAAGTAGCCTGCTTTTGCTTGTAAACCACTCAGCCCCTGCTTACGTAAGACACGTGGCACCCTGAGGCTGTATGCGAAATGAAGGGCTCGTTCAGGATGCAGGAAGCCTGAGATCCTTTGGTTTAGAGCAGAATATTAAACTCTGACTGAGACAATGCGCCCTCCTAGGATAAACCCATGAATTATATTGTGTTAATCCTCCATCCCGACACTGTTCGCCATTGCTGGTCCTTTTATGTTTTAGGTTGCAAACCTATAGACACCATGGGAGTTCTCCTCACTTCTATTCTTGACCACGGGCAATAGGTTGAAACGAAACGAAAGAAGTAGCTGTTGAGAATCTGGTGAGAGAGAACCCCACTGCTGGTTTGTTTATCCTCCTACCCCTTCTTATTGACAGCGTACAGCTTAGTAGCCCATCATCATTTGCTGTGCACTACTATTTTAGACAAGTACTAAACTTTGCCTCTATTACGAATTTGTTGAACCACGTTTCGTTTTGTGTGTACTGTATTTATGATCTACTCGCCCTGTACCATAGCAATGGGAAAACAATCTTTCCTACCCTTTTTCCAGCTTCCGTCATAATCTTCCAATACACGTCTATTTAGTTCTCTCACCTCTTTCCGATATATCAGATTCTGCCAGTAATTTGATGTTTCTAGTCAACTCCTTTCCTTTCAAGACCAAATTCCGTTTGTCACAAGGACATGTTGTATCCAACAACGTAATTTGAAAATTAGGCTTCTTTGTGGTTTTCTTCTGTCAAACCTGTGTTACTGACGTTAATACATATCCATTTGAATTACTGCTGTTCTCTTTATGTTGGATCCTTTTCAAACTGTTTTGATGTTTGATTTATCTCTGGAATTAGCCATTACACTCATATTTCTCCTCACCTCTCGAGGCCGCCACGGCTTCCTGTCAGGTATCATTTCTAGTTTAGTTTTCTCTGTAGTACTTTTAAACGTATACATTCGCTTTTCCCTTCTTGCCTATTTCATCTATTATTTCCTTACCAGCCTAGCTCAAGTCACGTATGTTTATTCGGATTCAAAAGCTCCATCAAACAGCACAGAGAACATTGCAATGGGTCACAAAGTGAATCACAAACAGTAAAATATAATATATAACACCAGAAAGCTTAAAGCATAATTCATCTTCACATCATAAAAAATATGAGCACTTGATTAATAAAAGTGAGGGGAACATTAAAAAAAAGATATGCATTACATCATAGTTGTTTGATGCCATGCTGCTTTTAGAAAACAGGCAAAGGCAACTCCGATGGTGAGGAGGAACAGTAAAAGCAATAGGGCTGGTCTCACACCGCTAGAAATTTGGATGACGGACCACTTCTTGGTACTCAATGCTGCTAAAACTGAGGTTATTTTCTTTCCTTCCACCACCATTCCACCTACTGTCCCCCTCATTCATATCATTTCACCCAGCGCAGTTACCTACTTCTTCTATGGCCCGTAATGTGGGTCTTCATTTAGACTCAGATCTCTCCCTTAGTCATCTCATCTCATCTCTCTATCTGCCCGTTCCTGACGATTCCACTTACACAATATTCGGAAAGCATGTCCTTTCATGACCTTTAAGGCCACTCATCTCATCCTGTCAGACTTAATCTTTTCACAGGCTCTTCAATTGTTCTTCTACCCTCTTTGTACTTCCTTCATCTCATCTAGCTCCTCTGAAATCTGTATTCAATGTCTCTATTCGGGTTCTATGTCTCCTTGCTCCTCGTGACTCTATTTCGTCCTCGCTGGTTGACCTGGGATGGCTTTCTTTTCTTAACTGTTTAAAATTTTATTTTCTGTGTTTTGTTTTTAAAACTCTCCATGGCCTTGGACCCCCATATCTCTCCTCTCATATCTCATTGATTTAACCGGGAAAGGCTTGGCAGCAGAGCCTTTTCCATTGCTGCTGCCAAACTTTGGAACAAACTTCCACTGCCACTCAAAACCCCTTCTAACCATCTGGGTTTCAGAAGAGCTCTGGAAACCACTCTGTTCTAGTCCTCAGCTCTCTCACTGGTCTTCTCTTCAACTAGCAGTTTCCTCTCTAGCGCCATGATGCCTTCGGGCGACCGTGCGCTTTACAAATAGAGATAACATAACATAACATTGGGTATTCGTTCTGGTTCACTCCGCTCTTCTTTCCATTCCCTTCTTGTTGTTCCTCGCCCTCCCTGTGCTCAGTCTCGTTTTCGTTCTTTTTCTCTTGCTGCGCCTTTACACTGGAATGCTCGGCCACTCTCTCTTCGCTCCATTTCTCTCTATCCTAATTTCCGTGTCTCTTTGAGATCTTATCTTCTTTCTACTGGTTAAGAAGGTTCATGTAAACACAGAACTCTGCTGTGTTTTCTATTTTTTTCTCAATTTTAATGTACTGTTCTGTTCTTATGTATAGCGCTTTGGTATAAAGCGCTATACAAAAACTAAATACAAATACAAATAGACCGGAGCACATTTAGTAAATAATAATAATAAATAATAATAATTTAGCATTTATATAGCGCTACGAACCCTCAGGTATCTGAGCGCTGCTTATTATTACCCATATTGTGGTCCTCAATATCGTTTAAAAGCCTAGTTATGATCTGGTTCTGCCTCCCTTAGCCTTCCAAATTGTCCTCGCCTTCCGTGGGCTCTTTCAACAGCTTTTAAATGATCTGGCTTCTGTCCCTGAAACTCTGAGCAGCTGCTTCAGTGAAGATATATTTAATTCCATCTGTGGCATTGTTTAAAAATTGCCTCAAGAAGTATGTGTTAATTTGACTTCTTGGACTTTGCTTGGTAATTGCACTATGTGAGTCATTAATCTGTGATTAATTTACATCATTGATTTTGCAACTTTATATGTTTGTAAAGCACTTCAGATAAAAGCATGATATGGGAAAAAAAAAAAAAAAACATTCAGCTTTAAAGGGGTATATAAAATATATTTTCCTATGTAACATTTTTGGGAAATCAGCTTCAAAGTTTTCACTAGGAGGCATCCATTTTGTAGATTTCAGCAGCCTTCTGCGTTAATGTTAAGCTCTGCTCTCCGGCACTAATTAAGCAAAAGCCCCCTAGTGGGAGCTTTTGCTTATTACTGCCGGAGAGCAGAGCATGCCTTTATTGAAGCAACATGCCTCCAGCACGTAAAACTTAAAAAGAAAGCTATGTCAATGATAAAGACTCCGATGCCCGCCGTGCGGCGGAGTCTTCATAATTGCCGGTACTTTTGCTTTAAGTTTCTGGAGAAACCAGAGACACTTAAAACGAAAATGAAAGCAATTATGAAGACTCCGCTGCACGCCACAATCCTATATTAATGAACCTGGAGAACCAGAGTTGATGAATATAGGATTGCGGTGGCCGCAGTGAATGAAAATAGGGGTGGGGCAGCACTCGCCCCGCCGCAGCACCGGAACAAGCCTCCAGCTGCAGCCTGCCAGCATTCTCTGCTCCCCGGCAGTAATGAGCAAGAGCTTTTGCTTGATTAGTGCCGCGAGAGCAGAGCTTAACATTAACACAGGAGGCTGCTGACATCTACAAAATGGATGCCTCCAGGGGAATAAAAATCCAGACTTTGAGGCTGATTTCCACAACATTTTACATATATATATATTTTTTTCATTATTCCCAATCTTTTTAAACAATAACAATTTTGAGCGAACTACCCCTTCAAGCATGTTGTTTATGGAATTGGCACTATCAATTCAATTTTCGGTTTTGCTCAGCAGGTCAAATGATTTAGTTAGTGCTACATAAGTGATGTCATTCATCCACAAAAGAAGCCTCCTGCGGGCTCGCCCATTCTGAAGATTGGCTGCAAAAGTATTGTCTACTTAAGGAGGGCAGAGAGAGTGACGGAGTAATAAGCAAGACCAGGTGAGGCAGCAGGCGTCAAATAGTGGTTTAGCAAGAGCAGCAATGGAAATAAAATGGTGGGGAGGGTACAAAGTGCATGCAAGCACTGAAGTGTATTGTGGGAGATGAGCACAGTGGAGTAGGAGCAGGAGCGAGCGGTCAACTGTACTTTTGGTCTACCCTTTGAACAAAGGTAGCTGAAGATGTGCTCGGAATAGGCCAAAGAGTGATACCAGGTACATTTGGAGCAGAGGTTATAAGGCAGGTAGGCCGGGGAAAAGGGCAAGAGAGGGAGAAAGCAGGCCTAGGAGGAAGTGTGAAGAAGACAAAAATAAATGGGCAGAGAGGAAGAGCAGGATGTGGGGAATCGATAGACACGACAATCGATTAGTAGCTTAGCACCACTAGTACAGTACTAATTTTGTGTTGATGAACAAGCAGGCAGGCAGGCAGGCAATAATTAAGCTTTGTGGGCATAGACCGAGAGCCGTACCGGTAGTTATGGGCTCTGACACCCGACTTAAAGGCGGACCCGGTGCAGGAGGGTGTTTAATCCAGTTCACAAGCCTATAACTCCTGGTATGGCCCAAAGGCATGCCATGTCAAGCTATTATGTCCCTTTTTATTGAGGGGGGGAGGGGCAGTGTAAACAAAAAAAAGCAATCTACCTGGAGTGGTGTTTTCAGCAACTACGTAAAAAAAGGGATAAGAAGTGAGGGGCATGGTGCGGCCCGGCAAAGACTGCAGGCAGCAAGGGGGAGGATAGCTGGCTGTCAGCACAGCACTCCCATGAAGAGAAGGAGTGCTCTGCTGAGAAACATGCACTGCTAGCATTATGGATGTTAGCGTGCGCTCCTGTGATAAGAGGAAGTGCTGCACTGAGAGCCCTGCGGACAGCACAATGCCCCCAGGGGAATGCCAAGGCTTTCCTCATTAGCCGATTTATGGGATATACTAATCTTTCAAGCCTAAACGGCTGATAGACCAGAAATTGGTCAATGGGGAATGCTGCACCACTACCCGGGATATAAATAGGCTTTATTGACTCGGTAAGTGGGCCACACCAGGATTTATGGTACACAAAGACAGAGTTAAACACCTGAGCTCAACAAAGACATTCAGCAAGGTTTACAGGCCCATAACACCTAATACGGCTTGAAGGTGGGGTCTATAAAGCGAGCCTTGTTATGTAGCATTGTGAACAATCTGCAGAACCAATATGCGGGCTATACTAGTCTGTACAGTCCAAAGATTGTCCAATGAGAATGCTCTTTGAACATTCCAGGGTTATAATCAAGCATTATAAACCCGGTTGAGGGCCATGCTAGGCATTATGGGCCCAGAAGACTGAGTTAAAGGCACAACAGCATCAAGGGCACTTAACCAGGTTTACAAGCCAATAACACCTAATTTGGCCCAACGGCAGCGGTCAACAAAACTATTGTAACTGGCATCACTCTTGATGGTATATAGTATATATAAATATATAGATGTTTTAGGAAATAAATACACTCCTAGGCAGTTGAAGGGAATTTTCTGCAGGTATGGTACGCTCCGCTGGTGACCTTGGGATATGGAATTTTGATCTATCCGCAGTCGATACTGGTTTGTATAGCCCGCCGATTGTCCAATGAGAATGCTCCTTGAACATTCCAACGGTAATAATAATCCAAAGGAAATAACATAACACCACCTTAAAACGAGCAACTCACCTTCTGCTCCAAGCTTCTTTTCATATCTTGATCCACAGCGCTCTGCCTCACAAAGGCAGCAATGGCCATGCTTGACGCCTCCACCTCTCTGCTCAAGACAGCCGCAATGTTTTCAAACACACGCAACTTCTCCTCGAGCTCAGCCAGCCTCTTGTGCTCGGCGAGCATTTGAGGGGTCATTTCCTCCTGTGAATTAGAAGGTGATTGGCTGAAGTCCACATCCAGGTTGCAGGTCACCTCCTCAGCATCCAGCACCTGAAGGCCTTTGAAGCTTTTCTCCAGACTCCTGGCCTTGGTGCCGCCTGAGTGTAGGCGGTCATGAAGTCCATTTTCAGCCATCCCAACAGGTAATAAGCTGGTTTTACATTGTTTGATGAACTGCAGCATCAGAGATAGGTGAGCCACCATGGAAAACTTCTCATGTTCCTTTGTCTTCTCCTTGCTCCCCTGTGGTAAAGAGAGCAGATGTCAACAACTTGATACAGGCACATGCATGGTCCGGATTAGTGTTGGATAGCTTTGATACAAACAATACTTTATGTAATCTCCCATACACCTGATGACAATAAGAGCAGGGATGGCCAAAGCGAAAATGTAATCTTTTATATAGAAGCTACTGTGAATGTCTTTTCACTTTTACACAGCACCCATTGAGGTCTTCATTGCTGTGAGTGCATGAACCAATTGAGTTCTTGTGAGTGAAAAACAGCTTGAGACCGATGCCCTCTACAGCAGCACAGATTTACTTACACTGATTGCTGTCATACAATGCCAAGAGGTAGTTCAGTCTGCAGTGTGGGATATACAAATTATCTGAAATTACGCACTCAATGACAGTCAACATCGTCCCAAATGAGAGCAGGTTATTGAGGCTTCATGTTCATTCTGTCCTTTCTGAGACATTCGACCAAGGGGCAACTTCGATGGACTCTTCTGGGCAAACACAATACACACCATAGGTTGCACTGGGTGGGATCATTTAAGAGGAACCGGCATTCAATAGGGAGGTTGTGGCGGCTCACATTCTGCACTTGCACACCGGCATGCAAGTCCATTTATCCACAATGTATCTTATGTGGTGGCACAGGGACCAGATACGAGCCCTTGCGTTCCGCCACCTACCTCCACCTCTGCATCTCAGCATCGGGTGTGCAAAAACACATAGGTGTGCCTTGGAACCAACACCCATGTGCATGCATTGCTGATAGTAGCCCTTCACCTAAGCGGGTTCGGATTTGCCGTTACTGCCCCTAAAGGGCCTGTCATGCAAATGCAATTTTTACATTTCCACCTTGTTGCACAGGTGTATAATGAATGACTGAAATGCTCATGCGCTGTGTAGACCCTTATCACAGTTGTGTCTTCCCCTGCACCACAGCCACTGCGACAAGAGTGACCAGGAACAGGGGAACAGACACAGAGGCCGATTCATGGAATAATTAGCGCGGCGCAAGTGGGCAAAAACGTGCGAATCGCAGTGGAATAGCGAAAATCGCAGTGAACGTGCGAAAATCGCACGAAAAGCAGCGCACGTCGATTCATGGAAGGCCGTGCGCGAGAAAACCAGCGGATGTGCGAAAAAAAAGTGCGCGGCGCACGTTGGCGCACGTTGGCGCACAGGCCATCTAACAGCGTGCGCCAGGTCACAGCGAAAATCGCACAGGCCACAGCGAAATTCGCACATAGCGCGGCGCACGCAATAAAAGTAGGCGGAACACGGGCGTAACACTCGGAATGGGGAACAACTTGCCAAAACGTGGGCGTCACGGGGGAAGTACAGGGCACAAGTGCGCGGAACGCCCACACGCTCGCCTACAACACGTATTCATGGAATAGAATAGGGGAAAAAAGCGCACGCTCAAACCAGCGCACAGGCACAAACACGACCGCCACAAGAAAGGAGGCGGTAGCGTCTCTGCGGCTGTAAGAAATGTGCGCCAAAAGGTGCGCCAACAAATAGCACCTATATACTGCCATGATGAATGTCCCATACTGTGGCCCTCCAGGAAAAATGACGTGCAAAGGGGTACCCACAAACACGGACACCCGCTGACAAAAAATACGTGTGCATGTATACCGGGGTGCGCGGGAAGTATCACACGCGATTTGCAGGGTACGTGCATCACAGGGGTTCGCGTGAAGTTATTCACACAATCGGGCCTGGGGGAGCGGGCTACGTGTATTACAGGGGTTCGCGTGAAGTTCCTCACGCGATCGGGCCTGGGGGAGCGGGCTACGTGTATTTCAGGGGTTCGCGTGAAGTTCCACACGCGATCGGGCCTGGGGGAGCGGGCTACGTGTATTACAGGGGTTCGCGTGAAGTTCCACACGCGATCGGGCCTGGGGGAGCGGGCTACGTGTATTACAGGGGTTCGCGTGAAGTTCCTCACGCGATCGGGCCTGGGGGAGCGTGCTACGTGTATTTCAGGGGTTCGCGTGAAGTTTCACACGCGAATAGCCTGGGCGCGTGTATTTCAGGGGTGCGCGGGAAGTTTTACACGCGATTTCTGCACGGTACGTGTATTTCAGGGGTTCGCGTGAAGTTTCACACGCGAATAGACTGGGCGCGTGTATTTCAGGGGTGCGCGGGAAGTTTTACACGCGATTTCTGCACGGTACGTGTATTTCAGGGGTTCGCGTGAAGTTTCACACGCGAATAGCCTGGGCGCGTGAATTTGAGGGGTGCGCGGGAAGTTCCTCACGCGATCGGGCCTGGGGGAGCGTGCTACCTGTATTTCAGGGGTTCGCGGGAAGTTCCACACGCGAATAGCCTGGGCGCGTGTATTTCAGGGGTGTGCGGGAAGTTTTACACGCGATTTCTGCACGGTACGTGTATTTCAGGGGTTCGCGTGAAGTTTCACACGCGAATAGACTGGGCGCGTGTATTTCAGGGGTGCGCGGGAAGTTTTACACGCGATTTCTGCACGGTACGTGTATTTCAGGGGTTCGCGTGAAGTTTCACACGCGAATAGCCTGGGCGCGTGAATTTGAGGGGTGCGCGGGAAGTTCCTCACGCGATCGGGCCTGGGGGAGCGGGCTACGTGTATTACAGGGGTTCGCGGGAAGTTCCACACGCGAATAGCCTGGGCGCGTGTATTTCAGGGGTTTGCGGGAAGTTCCACACGCGAATAGCCTGGGCGCGTGTATTTCAGGGGTGCGCGGGAAGTTCCACACACGAATAGGCTGGGCGCGTGTATTTCAGGGGTGCGCGGGAAGTTCCACACGCGAATAGCCTGGGCGCGTGAATTTGAGGGGTGCGCGGGAAGTTCCTCACGCGATCGGGCCTGGGGGAGCGGGCTACGTGTATTACAGGGGTTCGCGGGAAGTTCCACACGCGAATAGCCTGGGCGCGTGTATTTCAGGGGTTCGCGGGAAGTTCCACACGCGAATAGCCTGGGCGCGTGTATTTCAGGGGTGCGCGGGAAGTTCCACACGCGAATAGGCTGGGCGCGTGTATTTCAGGGGTGCGCGGGAAGTTCCACACGCGAATAGCCTGGGCGCGTGTATTTCAGGGGTTCGCGGGAAGTTCCACACGCGAATAGCCTGGGCGCGTGAATTTGAGGGGTGCGCGGGAAGTTCCACACGCGAATAGCCTGGGCGCGTGTATTTCAGGGGTGCGCGGGGAGTTCCACACGCGAATAGCCTGGGCCCGTGTATTTCAGGGGTGCGCGGGAAGTTCCACACGCGAATAGCCTGGGCGCGTGTATATCAGGGGTGCGCGGGAAGTTTTACACGCGAATAGCCTGGGCGCGTGTATTTCAGGGGTGCGCGGGAAGTTTTACACGCGAATAGCCTGGGCGCGTGTATTTCAGGGGTGCGCGGGAAGTTTTACACGCGAATAGCCTGGGCGCGTGTATTTCAGGGGTGCGCGGGAAGTTTTACACGCGATTTCTGCACGGTACGTGTATTTCAGGGGTGCCAGGGAGTCCCACATGTGATTTGACAGTGTGGGTCCTCCCAGGTGTACCCTGCACACCCTCCACGGCCCCTGCAGGCAGCCCACACCACAGGGGACTACCCTGCATCCCTGGTCATGTCCCGCAGGCAGCCCACCCAACATGGGCATGCCCCCCAGCAAAGGCACATGTCTCCTTGAACTAATGAACACCAACACATGTCCCCTTGCACCCCCACCCCCCAGCACTGTGGGGCACATGCCAGCAGTCCCCCACCCATGTCCAACTCATGTCCCCCACCACCCCCACCCCCCAGCACTGTGGGGCACCTGCCAGTAGGCCCCCACCCATGTCCAACTCATGTCTCCCACCACCCCCACCCCCCAGCCACCAGGGTCACCCTCCACCAGGGCCCCACTCATGTCTCCGACCACCCCCACCCCCCAGCACTGTGGGGCACCTGCCAGCAGGCCCCCACCCATGTCCAACTCATGTCTCCCACCACCCCCACCCCCCAGCACTGTGGGGCACCTGCCAGTAGGCCCCCACCCATGTCCAACTCATGTCTCCCACCACCCCCACCCCCCAGCACTGTGGGGCACCTGCCAGCAGGCCCCCACCCATGTCCAACTCATGTCTCCCACCACCCCCACACCCCAGCACTGTGGGGCACCTGCCAGCAGGCCCCCACCCATGTCCAACTCATGTCTCCCACCACCCCCACCCCCCAGCCACCAGGGTCACCCTCCACCAGGGCCCCACTCATGTCTCCCACCACCCCCACCCCCCAGCACTGTGGGGCACCTGCCAGTAGGCCCCCACCCATGTCCAACTCATGTCTCCCACCACCCCCACCCCCCAGCACTGTGGGGCACCTGCCAGCAGGCCCCCACCCATGTCCAACTCATGTCTCCCACCACCCCCACACCCCAGCACTGTGGGGCACCTGCCAGCAGGCCCCCACCCATATCCAACTCATGTCTCCCACCACCCCCACCCCCCAGCCACCAGGGTCACCCTCCACCAGGGCCCCACTCATGTCTCCCACCACCCCCACCCCCCAGCAGTGCAGGGTCACCCTCCACCAGGGCCCCACTCATGTCTCCCACCACCCCCACCCCCCAGCACTGTGGGGCACCTGCCAGCAGGCCCCCACCCATGTCCAACTCATGTCTCCCACCACCCCCACACCCCAGCACTGTGGGGCACCTGCCAGCAGGCCCCCACCCATGTCCAACTCATGTCTCCCACCACCCCCACCCCCCAGCCACCAGGGTCACCCTCCACCAGGCCCCCACTCATGTCCCCTATCACCCCCACCCCCCAGCCACCAGGGTCACCCTCCACCAGGCCCCCACTCATGTCTCCCACCACCCCCACCCCCCAGCACTGTGGGGCACCTGCCAGTAGGCCCCCACCCATGTCCAACTCATGTCTCCCACCACCCCCACCCCCCAGCACTGTGGGGCACCTGCCAGCAGGCCCCCACCCATGTCCAACTCATGTCTCCCACCACCCCCACACCCCAGCACTGTGGGGCACCTGCCAGCAGGCCCCCACCCATATCCAACTCATGTCTCCCACCACCCCCACCCCCCAGCCACCAGGGTCACCCTCCACCAGGGCCCCACTCATGTCTCCCACCACCCCCACCCCCCAGCAGTGCAGGGTCACCCTCCACCAGGGCCCCACTCATGTCTCCCACCACCCCCACCCCCCAGCACTGTGGGGCACCTGCCAGCAGGCCCCCACCCATGTCCAACTCATGTCTCCCACCACCCCCACACCCCAGCACTGTGGGGCACCTGCCAGCAGGCCCCCACCCATGTCCAACTCATGTCTCCCACCACCCCCACCCCCCAGCCACCAGGGTCACCCTCCACCAGGCCCCCACTCATGTCCCCTATCACCCCCACCCCCCAGCCACCAGGGTCACCCTCCACCAGGCCCCCACTCATGTCTCCCATCACCCCCACACCCCAGCAGTGCAGGGTCACCCTCCACCAGGCCCCCACTCATGTCTCCCACCACCCCCACCCCCCAGCAGTGCAGGCTCAACCTCCACCAGGCCCCCACTCATGTCCCCCTGCACCCCCACCCCCCTGCCACCATGTGCAGCCCCCACCAGGTCCTCACAATCCCCAATCATGTGCGTAATGGTCAGCCTCCACAGCCAAAAAGACCTACCAAGTAACCCATTCACCCACATGGAAATGGAAATCACATGTTACACCCCCAATGTACATGAAGCAAATGAACCCATGTCCGTCACACACATATTTTCAAATTGAATGGGAAAACACACAACATGACATGCATGAAACCAATGAGATGAAACCACACAGTGAACAATGTAAAAAAAAATGTATTGAAAAAAATACAAATGCCAAAGAAAGAAAACTAACTACAATGTAAATGTGAAAAAATAAGCTGCATGTCCGCATAAAAACACAAATCTAGAAAAGCAAATCAAAAAAATTATGTCCAAAGTGAAATGTAAAAACTCTCCATGCAACAAAGAACTATGTACAAAAATAACAAGGGTCCATCATCACAACTGAACTAAGGAAACCTCCTAAAAAACCTACCTAAATATCAACTATATACAAAAAGTGGAGCAGTGTCCGTCGACTCCAAATAATAATAAGAACGAAAGGAAACCTAAAACTAAAGAACTATATACAAAGGCGGCGGGCAAGTCCAGCGGCTCACTCTGTGGTGTTCCGGGCCAGGGCATCATCGAACTCCTGTTCGATGTCCCGGAGGCGGTCCAGTTCCATGGCCCCGAGGGTCCGCAGGGACGACGCTGTGTCCTCCTCCAACCCCCTGCGGATTGCCTCGAGGCACTCGGCCCGCCTCAGGGCCCTCCGCATGGAGTTCTCCGCCCTGACCATTGTGAGCCGCGCCTCTTCCGCCCGCCGCCGCTCCGCACCTATGGCGTGGCCCAACCGCTGCCACACGGAAGACACTCTCTGTCCTGGGTCCTCCTGCCCTCCGGCCGATGCCTGCCCCTCCGATGTCGAAGGCCCCGAGCCTTCATGGCTCCCACCATCTTGCTGCTGCTGCTGCTCTGCCTCTGCCCGTGCACTGCCTCCTGCTGCCTGCACATCCTCCGCCGGCTGGGGTGCACCTGTTGATGTGGCCACCCCTGCTGGACGTCCGACTCCCGACTGTGGCAGGGATGCCTCCTCCACCAGCCTGGCCGCACTGTCAGAGGCAGCTCCACAGGGCACCCAGGTGACTGATGGGTGGGAAGATGGCACAGAGGACGACTGGCGCGTAGGGGGTCCAGTTGAGGAGGGGGTCGGAGCAAGCCCCATCAGACAGCGGAATCCGGCCTGGGTGACCTGTCCCAGCAGGCTGACGTGGTCAACGAGCCATTCGAGATGACGTGCAGTCTCTCCATGAAAAGACTGCAGGTCACCTCGCATGGCCCGTTGACGCAACGCCACACCAGCCAGGACAGGCTCAACCCGGTCCTGGATGGCCACGTCCGCAGGCAGAGGAAGGCCAGTTGACGTCAGCTCATCCCCTGCCTGAAAACGGGTCTGGACGTAGGCATCCCTGCTGGTGCAAGATGATGCAGGGACAGGATCGGGGACAGGATTGCACACAGGCACCTCCGCGGCCGCCTGTGCTGCCTCCTGTCCCTGGTCCTGGACTGCACCACTAGCACCAGTGGGATCCCCACCTCCAGACCCTGTCTCTGGTGCTTGCGCGGCCCCCTCCTCCACCAAACCCCCCACCAACCTGGATGACTCTGTGCCATCTTCCCCTGTTGGGCCCTGTGGGGTCCCAGCTGCCCCTTCTGCTGCCGAGGAGTCCAACTGCAACCTCCGCCTCTTGGACCTCCCCCCGGCAGCTGCGGCCTGGGACGCGGCACCGGACTCCTCACTCCCCGACGAGATGACAACACGGGAGGGGAGCCGGGCCTTGCGTCTCCGGCTGGCGGTCGGATCCCCGCCGCTGTGCTCCACAGCACCTTCTCCGCCCTCTTCATCAGTTGACGCTGCAGACAGGGAGAAACAAAACACAGGCATCAGGGCACTGTACAATGGACACATACACGCATGACAGTTGCACATGAGTGGCATTGGCAAACCTCAGACATGTCATCACAATCCCCAACACACATGTCATTGCAACTGGCACACATGAGCCATACCACAGCCATATCGCAACTGCCACCACCATCCCCACACATACAACAGCATCAGCAGCCAAAGGGGAGCCATACATCACATGCAACACAGGAAGTGCACCACACATGTACACACACCACCACACTTGCATGCATGTCTACACCTCTGCCAAGTGTCGCACTGTTCAGACGGGCATCCATGTCACATCTGCCAATCAGGCTTCCACATACCGCTGTCACATGCATCCATGTAGCATCACTGTTGCACCTTTGACAAATACACACACATGCACATGTACACAGTGCTCATACATGCAGCCGAAAACAACATACATGCCTGACATCACGGACATGTCTACTTACATACACATTCATCCAAACATGTGTGCACGCACAACTGCATTTGCCATGCAAGCCCACACACACAAGCACCATCCATGTCTCACACATTACAGCCCTCGCATGTGTCAGCCCCACGGCCCTGTACACCCCCACCCATACTCCACCCCATACAAACAGATGTGCAACTGGCACAATGGGGAATGATCACCACACGCCCTGCTCACAACCAGGATGCATGTACACTCACCGCTCGACTCCAGACGGCTCTGCTTCTCTAGGACCTGGACGTGGAGCGCTGGGGATATGCGTTCCAGGACCCCCATCTGTTCTTCCGACAAGTGGCCCCGGCGCCCCTTGGCATCCGCTGCCTTCAAGAGGCGCCGGGCCTTGTTCAGGGTCCTGGACCTGAAGTCCTCCCAGCGCTTCCTGACATGTTGTAAGTCCCGGACTGCCACCCCCTCCGCGTTGATGGCAGTCACGATGTCTGTCCAGATCCGAGTCCGTCCTTCCTTGTCGGCGCGGGAACTTCCAAAGAGGGCATCATACTGCCCCAGGACTTGCTCCACCAGGACACCAACTTCGGTGGCACTGAAGCTGGTGCCCCTCTGCCTCTCTGGCCGGGGGTTGTCAGTGGTCACAGATGGTGTTAGCCCCGACATGACAACCCCAGAGGCAGGAGTGGGTGGGCAACTGGGTCCTGGGGCTGGGCTGTGGAGCGATGGAATTCCAGTCGGGAGTCTTCTGTTCCAGCAGGGGTGGTCACAGCAACAGCACCCCTGGCTGATGTGCAGGCAGCAAATGGCAGTGCACGTGGGCAGCAGGCAGTCAGGCAGCAGCAGATAGCAGGTGGGAGCGTGCTCGGGGCTCTGGGGGGCAGTAATTCGGCCTTCTGGGCAGGAGCGTGGTCTCCCGTGTGCTCACGCGTGGCCAGCTTGGTACGGAGTGAATTGGCACGTGAAAATCCTGCACGTCAGCGTGAAAACCGAGGAAAGGCCCTTAGCGCGTAAGCGCGTCAGCACGCATACGCGATTCCATTGGACCAAAGGCCCTCAGCGCGTAAGCGCGTCTGTGACGTGACCCGCACGGGTGTTTCCCACACAGCACGTGATGACAGAGCACACGTGGAAAGACTGCACGTCAGAGTCTCATTGCGTGTAATTGGACAAAAGTGCGTGTACACGCGATTGGCCTATGTACGTGTATATGAGGTGTGCGCGGACACTTACACACGCAAGTACATCAGCGCACCTGTATCCCGGTGTACGGCCATTTCCACCAATCACACGCAATGAGACTCTGACGTGCAGTCTTTCCACGTGTGCTCTGTCATCACGTGCTGTGTGGGAAACACCCGTGCGGGTCACGTCACAGACGCGCTTACGCGCTGAGGGCCTTTGGTCCAATGGAATCGCGTATGCGTGCTGACGCGCTTACGCGCTAAGGGCCTTTCCTCGGTTTTCACGCTGACGTGCAGGATTTTCACGTGCCAATTCACTCCGTACCAAGCTGGCCACGCGTGAGCACACGGGAGACCACGCTCCTGCCCAGAAGGCCGAATTACTGCCCCCCAGAGCCCCGAGCACGCTCCCACCTGCTATCTGCTGCTGCCTGACTGCCTGCTGCCCACGTGCACTGCCATTTGCTGCCTGCACATCAGCCAGGGGTGCTGTTGCTGTGACCACCCCTGCTGGAACAGAAGACTCCCGACTGGAATTCCATCGCTCCACAGCCCAGCCCCAGGACCCAGTTGCCCACCCACTCCTGCCTCTGGGGTTGTCATGTCGGGGCTAACACCATCTGTGACCACTGACAACCCCCGGCCAGAGAGGCAGAGGGGCACCAGCTTCAGTGCCACCGAAGTTGGTGTCCTGGTGGAGCAAGTCCTGGGGCAGTATGATGCCCTCTTTGGAAGTTCCCGCGCCGACAAGGAAGGACGGACTCGGATCTGGACAGACATCGTGACTGCCATCAACGCGGAGGGGGTGGCAGTCCGGGACTTACAACATGTCAGGAAGCGCTGGGAGGACTTCAGGTCCAGGACCCTGAACAAGGCCCGGCGCCTCTTGAAGGCAGCGGATGCCAAGGGGCGCCGGGGCCACTTGTCGGAAGAACAGATGGGGGTCCTGGAACGCATATCCCCAGCGCTCCACGTCCAGGTCCTAGAGAAGCAGAGCCGTCTGGAGTCGAGCGGTGAGTGTACATGCATCCTGGTTGTGAGCAGGGCGTGTGGTGATCATTCCCCATTGTGCCAGTTGCACATCTGTTTGTATGGGGTGGAGTATGGGTGGGGGTGTACAGGGCCGTGGGGCTGACACATGCGAGGGCTGTAATGTGTGAGACATGGATGGTGCTTGTGTGTGTGGGCTTGCATGGCAAATGCAGTTGTGCGTGCACACATGTTTGGATGAATGTGTATGTAAGTAGACATGTCCGTGATGTCAGGCATGTATGTTGTTTTCGGCTGCATGTATGAGCACTGTGTACATGTGCATGTGTGTGTATTTGTCAAAGGTGCAACAGTGATGCTACATGGATGCATGTGACAGCGGTATGTGGAAGCCTGATTGGCAGATGTGACATGGATGCCCGTCTGAACAGTGCGACACTTGGCAGAGGTGTAGACATGCATGCAAGTGTGGTGGTGTGTGTACATGTGTGGTGCACTTCCTGTGTTGCATGTGATGTATGGCTCCCCTTTGGCTGCTGATGCTGTTGTATGTGTGGGGATGGTGGTGGCAGTTGCGATATGGCTGTGGTATGGCTCATGTGTGCCAGTTGCAATGACATGTGTGTTGGGGATTGTGATGGCATGTCTGAGGTTTGCCAATGCCACTCATGTACAACTGTCATGTGTGTATGTGTCCATTGTACAGTGCCCTGATGCCTGTGTTTTGTTTCTCCCTGTCTGCAGCGTCAACTGATGAAGAGGGCGGAGAAGGTGCTGTGGAGCACAGCGGCGGGGATCCGACCGCCAGCCGGAGACGCAAGGCCCGGCTCCCCTCCCGTGTTGTCATCTCGTCGGGGAGTGAGGAGTCCGGTGCCGCGTCCCAGGCCGCAGCTGCCGGGGGGAGGTCCAAGAGGCGGAGGTTGCAGTTGGACTCCTCGGCAGCAGAAGGGGCAGCTGGGACCCCACAGGGCCCAACAGGGGAAGATGGCACAGAGTCATCCAGGTTGGTGGGGGGTCTGGTGGAGGAGGAGGCCGTGCAAGCACCAGAGACGGGGTCTGGAGGTGGGGATCCCACTGGTGCTAGTGGTGCAGTCCAGGATCAGGGACAGGAGGCAGCACAGGCGGCCGCGGAGGTGCCTGTGTGCAATCCTGTCCCCGATCCTGTCCCTGCATCATCTTGCACCAGCAGGGATGCCTACGTCCAGACCCGTTTTCAGGCAGGGGATGAGCTGACGTCAACTGGCCTTCCTCTGCCTGCGGACGTGGCTATCCAGGTCCGGGTTGAGCCTGTCCTGGCTGGTGTGGCGTTGCGTCAACGGGCCATGCGAGGTGACCTGCAGTCTTTTCATGGAGAGACTGCACGTCATCTCGAATGGCTCGTTGACCACGTCAGCCTGCTGGGACAGGTCACCCAGACCGGATTCCTCCGTCTGATGGGGCTTGTTCCGACCCCCTCCTCAACTGGACCCCCTACGCGCCAGTCGTCCTCTGTGCCATCTTCCCACCCATCAGTCACCTGGGTGCCCTGTGGAGCTGCCTCTGACAGTGCGGCCAGGCTGGTGGAGGAGGCATCTCTGCCACAGTCGGGAGTCGGACGTCCAGCAGGGGTGGCCACATCAACAACTGCACCCCAGCCGGCGGAGGATGTGCAGGCAGCAGGAGGCAGTGCACGGGCAGAGGCAGAGCAGCAGCAGCAGCAAGATGGTGGGAGCCATGAAGGCTCGGGGCCTTCGACATCGGAGGGGCAGGCATCGGCCGGAGGGCAGGAGGACCCAGGACAGAGAGTGTCTTCCGTGTGGCAGCGGTTGGGCCACGCCATAGGTGCGGAGCGGCGGCGGGCGGAAGAGGCGCGGCTCACAATGGTCAGGGCGGAGAACTCCATGCGGAGGGCCCTGAGGCGGGCCGAGTGCCTCGAGGCAATCCGCAGGGGGTTGGAGGAGGACACGGCGTCGTCCCTGCGGACCCTCGGGGCCATGGAACTGGACCGCCTCCGGGACATCGAACAGGAGTTCGATGATGCCCTGGCCCGGAACACCACAGAGTGAGCCGCTGGACTTGCCCGCCGCCTTTGTATATAGTTCTTTAGTTTTAGGTTTCCTTTGTTTTTTCTTATGATTTGGAGTCGACGGACACTGCTCCACTTTTTGTATATAGTTGATATTTAGGTAGGTTTTTTAGGAGGTTTCCTTAGTTCTGTTGTGATGATGGACCCTTGTTATTTTTGTACATAGTTCTTTGTTGCACGGAGAGTTTTGACATTTCACTTTGGACAACATTTTTTGGATTAGATTTTCTAGTTTTGTGTTTTTATGCGGACATGCAGCTTCTTTTTTCACATTTACATTGTAGTTAGTTTTCTTTCTTTAGCATTCGTATTTTTTTCTAATACTTTTTTTTAACATTGTTCACTGTGTGGTTTCATCTCATTGGTTTCATGCATGTCATGTTGTGTGTTTTCCCATTCAATTGGAAAATATGTGTGTGACGGACATGGGTTCATTTGCTTCATGAACATTGGGGGTGTAACATGTGATTTCCATTTCCATGTGGGTGAATGGGTTACTTGGTAGGGCTTTTTGGCTGTGGAGGCTGACCAATACGCACATTGTGAGGACCTGGTGGGGGCTGCACATGGTGGCAGGGGGGTGGGGGTGGTGGGAGACATGAGTGGGGGCCTGGTGGAGGGTGCCCCTGCACTGCTGGGGGGTGGGGGTGGTGGGAGACATGAGTGGGGGCCTGGTGGAGGGTGACCCTGGTGGCTGGGGGGTGGGGGTGGTGGGAGACATGAGTGGGGGCCTGGTGGAGGCTGCCCCTGCACTGCTGGGGGGTGGGGGTGGTGGGAGACATGAGTGGGGACCTGGTGGGGGCTGCACATGGTGGCAGGGGGGTGGGGGTGGTGGGAGACATGAGTGGGGGCCTGGTGGAGGGTGCCCCTGCACTGCTGGGGGGTGGGGGTGGTGGGAGACATGAGTGGGGGCCTGGTGGAGGGTGACCCTGGTGGCTGGGGGGTGGGGGTGATAGGGGACATGAGTGGGGGCCTGGTGGAGGCTGCCCCTGCACTGCTGGGGGGTGGGGGTGGTGGGAGACATGAGTGGGGGCCTGGTGGAGGGTGCCCCTGCACTGCTGGGGGGTGGGGGTGGTGGGAGACATGAGTGGGGGCCTGGTGGAGGGTGCCCCTGCACTGCTGGGGGGTGGGGGTGGTGGGAGACATGAGTGGGGGCCTGGTGGAGGGTGCCCCTGGTGGCGGGGGGGTGGGGGTGATAGGGGACATGAGTGGGGGCCTGGTGGAGGCTGCCCCTGCACTGCTGGGGGGTGGGGGTGGTGGGAAACATGAGTGGGGGCCTGGTGGAGGGTGCCCCTGGTGGCGGGGGGGTGGGGGTGATAGGGGACATGAGTGGGGGCCTGGTGGAGGCTGCCCCTGCACTGCTGGGGGGTGGGGGTGGTGGGAGACATGAGTGGGGGCCTGGTGGAGGGTGCCCCTGCACTGCTGGGGGGTGGGGGTGGTGGGAGACATGAGTGGGGGCCTGGTGGAGGGTGACCCTGGTGGCTGGGGGGTGGGGGTGGTGGGAGACATGAGTGGGGGCCTGGTGGAGGGTGCCCCTGCACTGCTGGGGGGTGGGGGTGGTGGGAGACATGAGTGGGGGCCTGGTGGAGGGTGACCCTGGTGGCTGGGGGGTGGGGGTGGTGGGAGACATGAGTGGGGGCCTGGTGGAGGGTGCCCCTGCACTGCTGGGGGGTGGGGGTGGTGGGAGACATGAGTGGGGGCCTGGTGGAGGGTGCCCCTGCACTGCTGGGGGGTGGGGGTGGTGGGAGACATGAGTGGGGGCCTGGTGGAGGGTGCCCCTGGTGGCTGGGGGGTGGGGGTGGTGGGAGACATGAGTGGGGGCCTGGTGGAGGGTGCCCCAGCACTGCTGGGGGGTGGGGGTGGTGGGAGACATGAGTGGGGGCCTGGTGGAGGGTGCCCCTGGTGGCTGGGGGGTGGGGGTGGTGGGAGACATGAGTGGGGGCCTGGTGGAGGCTGCCCCTGCACTGCTGGGGGGTGGGGGTGGTGGGAGACATGAGTGGGGGCCTGGTGGGGGCTGCACATGGTGGCAGGGGGGTGGGGGTGGTGGGAGACATGAGTGGGGGCCTGGTGGAGGGTGCCCCTGCACTGCTGGGGGGTGGGGGTGGTGGGAGACATGAGTGGGGGCCTGGTGGAGGGTGACCCTGGTGGCTGGGGGGTGGGGGTGATAGGGGACATGAGTGGGGGCCTGGTGGAGGCTGCCCCTGCACTGCTGGGGGGTGGGGGTGGTGGGAGACATGAGTGGGGGCCTGGTGGAGGGTGCCCCTGCACTGCTGGGGGGTGGGGGTGGTGGGAGACATGAGTGGGGGCCTGGTGGAGGGTGCCCCTGCACTGCTGGGGGGTGGGGGTGGTGGGAGACATGAGTGGGGGCCTGGTGGAGGGTGCCCCTGGTGGCTGGGGGGTGGGGGTGATAGGGGACATGAGTGGGGGCCTGGTGGAGGCTGCCCCTGCACTGCTGGGGGGTGGGGGTGGTGGGAGACATGAGTGGGGGCCTGGTGGAGGGTGCCCCTGGTGGCGGGGGGGTGGGGGTGATAGGGGACATGAGTGGGGGCCTGGTGGAGGCTGCCCCTGCACTGCTGGGGGGTGGGGGTGGTGGGAGACATGAGTGGGGGCCTGGTGGAGGGTGCCCCTGCACTGCTGGGGGGTGGGGGTGGTGGGAGACATGAGTGGGGGCCTGGTGGAGGGTGACCCTGGTGGCTGGGGGGTGGGGGTGGTGGGAGACATGAGTGGGGGCCTGGTGGAGGGTGCCCCTGCACTGCTGGGGGGTGGGGGTGGTGGGAGACATGAGTGGGGGCCTGGTGGAGGGTGACCCTGGTGGCTGGGGGGTGGGGGTGGTGGGAGACATGAGTGGGGGCCTGGTGGAGGGTGCCCCTGCACTGCTGGGGGGTGGGGGTGGTGGGAGACATGAGTGGGGGCCTGGTGGAGGGTGCCCCTGCACTGCTGGGGGGTGGGGGTGGTGGGAGACATGAGTGGGGGCCTGGTGGAGGGTGCCCCTGGTGGCTGGGGGGTGGGGGTGGTGGGAGACATGAGTGGGGGCCTGGTGGAGGGTGCCCCAGCACTGCTGGGGGGTGGGGGTGGTGGGAGACATGAGTGGGGGCCTGGTGGAGGGTGCCCCTGGTGGCTGGGGGGTGGGGGTGGTGGGAGACATGAGTGGGGGCCTGGTGGAGGGTGCCCCTGGTGGCTGGGGGGTGGGGGTGGTGGGAGACATGAGTGGGGGCCTGGTGGAGGGTGCCCCTGCACTGCTGGGGGGTGTGGGTGGTGGGAGACATATGTGGGGGCCTGGTGGAGGGTGCCCCTGGTGGCGGGGGGGTGGGGGTGATAGGGGACATGAGTGGGGGCCTGGTGGAGGGTGCCCCTGGTGGCTGGGGGGTGGGGGTGGTGGGAGACATGAGTGGGGGCCTGGTGGAGGGTGCCCCTGCACTGCTGGGGGGTGGGGGTGCAGGGGGACATGAGCAGGTGTGCAGGGTAGTCCCCTGTTTTGTGGGCTGCCTGCAGGGGCTGTGGAGGGTGTACAGGGAACACCTGTGAGGACCCACCCAGCCTAATTGCATGTGATAATTCCCGCACACCCCTGTAATACACGTACCAAGCCAAATCGCGTGTGATAATTCCCACGCACCCCTGTAATACACGTACCTGGCCAAATCGCATGTGAAACTTCCCGCATACCCCTGTAATACACGTACCCTGGCCAATCGCGTGTTGAACTTCCCGCGTACCCCTGTAATACACGTACCCTGGCCAATCGCGTGTTAAACTTCCCGCGTACCCCTGTAATATACGTACCCTGGCTAATCGCGTGTATAACTTCACGCGTACCCCTGTAATACACGTACCCTGGCCAATCGCGTGTTAAACTTCCCGCGTACCCCTGTAATACACGTACCCTGGCCAATCGCGTGTTAAACTTCCCGCGTACCCCTGTAATACACGTACCCTGGCTAATCGCGTGTTAAACTTCCCGCGTACCCCTGTAATACACGTACCCTGGCTAATCGCGTGTATGACTTCACGTGTACCCCTGTAATACACTTACACTGGCTAATCGCGTGTTAAACTTCCCGCGTACCCCTTTGATACACGTACCCTGGCCAATCGCGTGTTAAACTTCCCGCGTACCCCTGTAATACACGTACCCTGGCCAATCGCGTGTTAAACTTCCCGCGTACCCCTGTAATACACGTACCCTGGCTAATCGCGTGTATAACTTCACGTGTACCCCTGTAATACACTTACCCTGGCTAATCGCGTGTTGAACTTCCCGCGTACCCCTGTAATACACGTACCCTGGCCAATCGCGTGTTAAACTTCCCGCGTACCCCTGTAATACACGTACCCTGGCCAATCGCGTGTTAAACTTCCCGCGTACCCCTGTAATACACGTACCCTGGCTAATCGCGTGTATGACTTCACGTGTACCCCTGTAATACACTTACCCTGGCTAATCGCGTGTATGACTTCACGTGTACCCCTGATATGCACGTTACCCGCTTTGCGTTCCTTGTTTGGCTGCCCTGTAAACTGGTCCAGGGTTAGCGCAGCCCTTTGCGATGATTTAGCGATTTTGCTGGCTTTTCCTTGCGCGAGGGCGTTCTTGGGGGCGTTACTGGCGCTGCTGCAGGGTCGCTGCGATACTCTGCGCCACGGCTGGTTTGGGAGCATGAAATCCATGAATACGCTGTGCGCGGAAATCGGTTTTAGCGCACGTGCCTGGCGCAGTCAATCGCACGCGGACACTCTGCGCCAGCCGCTTGCGACACTTTTCTGCGAAATTCTATGAATTACCCTGACAGTGACTGCCGCTTCCCAGGGCACATCTGTTTGCAAATGTGGGATTGGTTTCTGAGGTTGAGTTAGCCATGCCCCCGCCACTGGCAGAAAGCACATGTTTTCCTTAATTTATGAGAACATTCGCAACTCAGGATTAGGGTTTATTGAATTGTCCCATTTCTTTGTTAGACAGTGGGCGCATTATCGCTTTTGCAAAATGTAATAAGGCATCTTTAGATGTTTAATATAAAAACCTCCATACCCTTTGTGCTTTTGTTACACTTACACATATTTTGGGCAAATGCAAAATTTATCCGAGATAATGTAAAGCAAAAAAGTGATATCATGTTTTACAAAAAAAGACAATAGCCATGCATTTCTCCCAACACATAACTCAGTTCTTTATTACTAATTAAGTTCACACTCGACATTGTGTGTCACTGCCTACAGAGCCAAATCGTCCCCACAAGCTGGTTTAGATATAGTCTGTACAAATTGACTATTAGCACATCTGACTACCTCCACGATACCCCATCCATGGCACTGGATGTGTGTTGGCTTAGTACTAAAAGTAGCCTTCTTCAGGACATAGATACAATTTGATCTGCTCAGCTCTACATAGCCAACTTGGACAAACAACTATGGATCGATGTAAAGCTACACAAAGGCAACTGGAATGAGGTCTCCAACTGGACTAACACATTCTACCACCAAAATTCAGAAAGAGCGAGACCTCTTTAGATGGCAACACATGGAGGAGCATTAGCGTAGGAGTGATAAGATTGGTGGCATGAGGTTCCATACTATATGAAGTTGGAAGAGTAATGTTTACGGGAAATCTGTATAGATGACATTACAATAATGTAGACCAGGAATCTGCAACCTGCGCCATCTAGATGTTTTGGACTTCGACTCCTATGACCCCTCACAATTAATTAGGAAGAATAGGACTTAGGGAGTTGTGATCAAAAACATACGGGGAGCCAAAGGTTTTAGACCCCTGATTTAGAGAAAACATGACTCATGCAAGAATCAACATGAGTATGCAATAAATGCAATAGTGGGAGAGCTTTGAAAGGACTGGTGGGGTGCTACTTAAACCGGTGAATGGGTCAATTTTTCAAGTGAATTGAAGCCAGATATGTTGCTCTTACTTTTACCCAGTGAGCACTATCCTTCTGATCTACTGAGTGGGGAGAGCAGCTGTCAGGTGCTACTGACATCAACAGGTTCTCCCACACTCCAACCGCAAAGCAGATGTGCTCAAAAGGTGCGCTTCAGGCGCATGGAAGGCATACGCAAGGCAAGTCCATCAGTGAAAGGATGGGACAGTGGACAGTGGCACTCGTGAACTTAAAAGTGAACCTAATATATACATCTTCAGAACTTCAGATAGATGTGTTCCCAATAAAACTGCACACCACCTTATATCAGTGGAGACCCTGGCATGTGTCATATGATCATTTTTGCTTACTCTAGAAGGTATTTAAGCTATTTAAATCTCAATGCTTGATTACGGTGTATCATTAGGTGTTTAATCCCCCGTTAAGAAAGCACTGATAAGCTTAATACATTAAGGGATGATCAGCCATACCTATTGTTCATCACAGAGTCATGGCTCTCTGACACCAGTATTCCAGTGGCTTTGGATCTAGCCTGATCTTTTATTAAGACACATTTATCAAGCAGAATTGCTTCTCGTGACACAATCATAGGTTGTGCATCCTTCATATGCTGGTGCTATTTATCAGTCAGGGTCATTATCCTTTCTCCTGCAATATCACCCCTTTGGGACTCCCTCGGTCCATGTAATTTCTGGAAGTAACCTCTATGGTCAAATGTAAATTGGTCGAAATTCTTTTGACAAATATTTTTACCATATGTTTTTACCACAAATATATAGATGGTGGTTTGGTGTAAGGTATAGAGGAACGGGTGTTGTAGAATAGGTGCGTTGGAGGGTAAGGGGGTCTCACTCAGAATTGTTTAGGTAAAAAAGTGGTAAAAAATGTTTGACCAATTTAAATTCGACAAAAATAATGTTGTCCTAGCATAGATGCTAATTTCCCTTGCAGAGCTTGCATCCGAATATATACCACTCAACACTCCTGTCACAGATGCAAGTTTCACAATTGATCACATATGACAAAAGTCAATCTTGATATAGAAAATGAATGACTAATGAATAAATTAAGGAAATATAGATTGAACAGTATTATAATACAAGTGGATCATACCCATGGATATACCCGGCCTGCCCCATTTATGTCATTTACCCATTCCCCTAAAAATGGCTTTCTTTTTAGATGACTGTTAAACGTTTTCCTGATCCTATTCGCCTACACCTGTTTTGCTTCAGACACGCTTGGGCATGCGCACTAAAAACTGAACTGGAAAGCACTGACCAGTGGGGTTATTGTGCCAAAGTCACCCGCATGGAGGCATAAACAAGCCAGGACTGCTACAGACAATAGGACTGTACATAAACAACCGGAAGTCATCATGGGGGCGGAGGACCAATGACCCTCGGTATGGATTTGGCATATGGGAACTCGTCATATGATGTTATACCCAAAAATAGATACTAATAACAAACTGGATCAATATTAATGAGTTCATTGTTTTGGCGGGAGACCTGATTAGTGTGCCTGTGCCAAATGGCCTAGTAGTGTGTTCTGGAATTTTCATAAATTTCAATACAGTCAGGTGATCACTGACCTATAAAGGTGAACATCCCAGGAGCGGGTCGTATAGGGGCAGTCAGTTCCCGTTAAATGGAGGATGATTTTTCTTTATTTGCAAGACAATGTATGAAGATGTCTGTATTGACGTGTGAGACTGATTTCCCTGACACTCTTTGGACATCATACTTAGGGGAGATTTCCTGGTAGAGCGCAGATGGCCTAGACAGACCATCAGGCCATTCCTTTTAAAAGTCGGCTTGGAATCTAATGTTAAACCACTTGTGACCGCTCAATCACGACACAAGATATTCTGAATCCTGTGCTTGAGGCCGCCGGTGCTCCTCTTGAGGAATCAAGCACAGTGCATACATTGGAACTAAAATATTCTGCAGAGTTCTCACACAACTGCATGTGACTTAACCATGTGATAAAGTCATGGGATTTGATGCATGTCGTATATCATACCTTCTTACCACAGGCTGTAACGGACCATTTCGCAGGTTGGATATGTATGTGCAATGCGCTAAAAAAATTAATGTTAATACAAATAGGCTTGCAGATGCAAGTGCAAGCTTTTTTCATTTCATCCTAACAAATCAATTTGAATTGCAACCAAGTTAGTCACGAAATGTTTCATGCCATCGACCACTTCATCAGGACTTACAGTGGCATTATGGCTTTCTTGGAATGGCGGCCAGCAAGACACAAGCTTAAACCTGCAGTTCCTGAGAAACAGGCACTACTTAATTGTGTACGTCCAGAGGACGTGCTAGTAAGCATGACATCTCTGTTGCAATTCACATTCATATCTCGAATTAAATTAAAAATCTGCACATCTAATTGTAAAATATTGATGTTTTGGATTGAGTAAATTCAATGTACATGTTAACATATTAACTTCATGCATTGGAACTTTTTAACTCAGTATTCTTTGATAAAGTAACCACAAAATAATGTATTGCTATAAAATTCTAAGAAGTCTACACCATGGTTTTCATCCCACTTGGCTGTTGCTAAAGCTGTAACACACCTGAAAAAATGAAAGGGTGTGTACATTGCAATCACAACAGGCTTATTTACTCAAATAAGCTTAGTCACTATAGAGCCTTGATTCATCAGGAGAAAAAACCTACAACACAGACCGAGTAGTAGAAGCCCAGTCACCAAAAAGGGAGACTTTAGGTGTTTTAGTAGAATGAAGTGCTCTTGTTACCATCTGTTCTAATGGCGCTCCATCAAAGGTTTTTAATGAAAATCTGATAAACCTCTGCAATTCTAAGATTGCTGGCATTTATGATGAAATTATCATATAGGTTGGTCTCCAGGCAATGCTGTTATTCCTTCTTATGGCTTCAGTTGTCACTTCTACGTGGACGAATCTCAAACGTTGGCTCTTTTCCTTCATTCCCCATTTAACTTCACGCTAGAATCTCCAGCTGTCTCTCAGTCGTTCACCACTGGATGCATTCCCATGCCCTCCATCCTAATTCATTCAAAATTAAAACCCTGCTCTTTGCTGGCCCTCCTCTCTATGCTCGTCTTCCACCTTCACGTAGTATCTTCTCCTACGATGCTTCCTCTGTCTCCTTCTGCTCGTCACCTCACTGTTTTTTTTTTACCTTTCTTTGTTCTTTTTCTCTCACACTTCCTGGCTAACTTGTACCTGCCGATTTCAACTCTGGAACGTCCTTAAAAGCCATCTCTTTCCAACATTTCAAGCTACCAAGACCCTGTTGATCTTGATATTTCCTTGACTGGATTTCTACTCTTCTGCTTGGTCTATCTCTCTTATCGTTTTCTCCCCTACAATCCATCTTTAATTCAGCAAATTGTCTCCTCTTTTGCTTCCTTCAATTTCTCCTTCTCTCACTTCTCTTCAATGGCTTACAGTTTCCTCTCATCTTCACTTTCGCTTTCTTTGCATTATGTACCGATATGTTCCTGGTCTGCAACCTAAATAGTTATCTTCTCTTGCTTATGCCTAAACTCTATGCTGCTATCTTCATTCATCTTCTCATCATCCATCAGTTGTTCATCATCCTGCATGTGCTCAATCCCATTTTCGTTCCTTTTCTGATCTTGCCGCCAAGCTCTGGGATGCTCTTCCTCTTTCAGTGCATTCACCTGCTACGCTCTGTGCTTTTTCGCTTGATATTTAAGTCCAAATTACTTTCTCTCTCTCACCTTTAATTTGCTGCCATTTGTGCTTCATTCAAACTGTATTTCACCTTTACTTATCTTTGTAACTGTTTGCTAAATGAAACATCGTACAGCACTTTGGCGAAAGTGCTCCATAAAGTCAAATAAATAAATAAATAGATGTCCTCCGACTATATTCACTGACAAAGGTTTTTTTTTAAAAAGAATCTTGCCCTTTTGGTCTGATAAACATCTTGGCATTGATTGCTTCAAAGTAGTGCTGTGTCTCCAGATTAGACATCTGCCCTGACTCATTTTTCAGGGCTCTCACTTCTCATCTGAGTCTGGAGAGTGACTTTGCCCACATACAATATTATCAATGAATCCATAATTCACTGTGGTGTGCCCGATGCCCTTAAGAAGCAGCTAGCAATTCGACCTCTTAGTAAGCCTTGCCAGGACCCCTTAAAATGTTTCACCTTCAAGCATAGTTCCGATCTACCATTGCGTGCAGCACAATTATATTCAGATTTCTCCATTAACAACCAATTAAATAAACACACAGATTCTGAATGTCTCTAGTAATAACCAATAACAAATAGGCATTAGACAATTACAGATTTATAACAATACTCAAAAATATACAATTGAATATTACAACAAACATGATGCGATTGCATAAAATACTTGGCACCAAGCTATGTTGTTTTGAGATGACAATTTCTCTTTTTGAAGTCTATAATGATATATTCAGCTATGACACAATCAAAATATAAAGTGCTACCTGACAGTGATCTCCTGCGAAGAGTAACCATAAATGAATCGCAGCCTTTCCTTGAGTTACAATTCTCTACTACACCCTTTTCAGGCAGGGGTTTAAGAATCTGTGCCCTGGTCCCAGTTTTCAGTAACCTCTTTCCTAAGGCCTGATGCTGGGAATACTTCTAGCCTGGTGTAAATGGACCTGTCGCTGGGCTTTGATACGTCAATCATGACATTATCATAATCAACCGCTTATCTGAGATAGCAGTCAGAGGCAACAACTTGGAATGGTGCAAGTCCTCTCTCCCCTCTAGTTCAGCTGACATTTCAGGGGACCCTTTCGAGCTGCATTAAAGGTCTCCAGTTTTGGGGTGCCACTGGCTTCTATTCTTTCTCCTTTTTTCTTCAATGTATGCCTATCGCCACCATCCTCTGTGATTGAGTCATCCATATTTATTCCATATAACTACATGGACAACACTTTGCTTGAGTAGTCTATCTACATCATCACCTGTAACCTCAGAACAATTTACTGATCCTATTTAGACTCTTGAAAATTGGATAGCCTTAAATAAACTAAAGAGCAAGCCACTAACAAAACGGTTCTTCACCACTGGAGCGCATCAGACACAATGGACTCCTTCCATCTGGCCACCTATGCTAAATCCAGGCACCACACTAGCTGCCCAGGTGATAAGATCCAGAGTGATTATTGCCCAAGATCTGTCTCCTGTGCAGCAGGAATATGGTAACAAATTAATAGAGTTAACTTCACCGAAGAACAGTGAAGCAGATTTTCCAAACATGGCCTACCGTTTGCAGTAGTACTCACATATATAATGCAGAAGGAGTATCTTTTGGCTTTCCTAAATATATGTGCCAATGTCTGCATAAACTTCAGAGTGCTGTAGTGGGTCTTCTTTTGGATCTCTGATGAATCCAACTATTCCAAGCAGCCCTGCAGAGCCAGCTCGAGCTACCAGCAGCACACCAGAATGGTTTCAATATACTCTGTATGAGTCATGTCAACAGGATTTCTATAGCATAGTTCCTCTTTGTCTTCGTCAAAAATGTCAACATATTTTTATAATTTAGGATCTAATAAACTCCCTAACTCAGTTGACTCCTAGATTTTACAAAACCCACACGGGAGGTAGGGCATTCTCTGTTGCTGCTCCACAGTTTGAGGACACAGGGCTTTGCTCAATCCACTCAATATAGAAGATAACGCTTAGAAAAGAACTGAAACATTGCTTTTTTCCTAGTTTCCTTGTTCTATCATGCCTGCAGTTACTTTTATCAAATGCAATGCCAAAACATCTTTTTGGCGATCTTTTGTTTTAGGAGTTAATTTAACGTAACATAATAAGACAGAGCTGATAGAACACGTTTACGGATTTTGTTAACGTATAGTGCAACATTTATTTTTTACAAAAAAACATTACATTTTCATGACTTTCTTACTCGCTTTGGAGAAGCAGTCAGTAGATACGGCCAGAGAATGGTGAGAGGTATGGGATCTACAGAACCCATGAGCAGGTCCTCTGGTTTTTAACCGTTCTGGCATAGTTAATTTTGGGGTGTACTGTTTTCAATATGTTTCAAGCATGTTGCTATTGGTTGGTGGTCTCCAGAGCCCTCCATAAGCCTAGGTCGACTGAGAAGCATCAACGTACATGTGGAAGTGGTTGGTGTATGCTTCAATGAATCGAGTCGAGGGTGTGGGGGGTCATGCATATATTGAAGAGAATCTGACAAAGAGGTAATCATTGGGTTTCAGCGCAGGCGTGGTTGGCAGTTTCGGGCGTGAGCGGTCCATGTTTGACCTTGAAGAGTGCAGTCTTTCAGTAAAGACAGGAACCCGCAAATGCGGTTTCCTTAATTTCCACAAACGCACCTAGGAAACTGCATAGCAAATTGAAGCTCCAGTGCATGGGTTGCTGCACCTGGAAAAGGTATTGTTAATAGCATTGAAAACTATCAATGCTACTTTTGTAAAGGTTATTTCTCCATAGATTGGCAAGACGCTAAATAAATGTACCGAAAGATAAATCATAAAGAACTTTTCTTTTACAAATCAGCTATACTTTTTAAAGGAGAAATTCTCCAATAGCCTCCACTGGTGTCAGACTGAGACAAAAGATAATGAGGGCACCAGACAATTGTGCTAGGTTCGCAATTCTATAACTTTTCAAGAAAGTCATTGAGTAGTACCGGACAGCAAATATTTTAGGAAAATGTGTGGCTAAATGTGAATTTTAATTTACACTGAGCCAACAGAATTGTCTGGAATTACCAGCTGCACAGTCCATAACGTGCCGAACATTGGCAGATAAAAACTGGTCCACAATTGCCTGTCAGAATGGTCTTTCGGCAGTGCCCTATGTTGGGCTAGAGACCCAAGCTACTCCTCACTGATGAGGCCCAGCAAGGCTGAAACATGTTTGGGGATTCTTGTGTGGACTGCCCCTTTTGGGGTGGGTCTAAGCCTGATTTGCACATGGTCTTTCCCCTTTTGTAATGCCTTGGCAGACGAAGAACGATGGTCTTGAGGGTTGCCCAGAGCAATGGCAGTGGTTAAGATTAATTCAAAACCATCCAGTCATCATCTCTTTAATTTTCCTATTACCCTATGTGCCAGTCTGCGCAACCTGGCCTTGCAATTTCCACGTGGTCTATTTTGAAATCCTAGCATATTTTGTTTGTACCAGTAGACGTACTGCATAATATAAATGCACGCTTTTATTTAGAAGTGGAATCATGGCTTTATTATTATTTATTTTAAATTTTAAATAATGTACGCCATATTTAGGGGACCTTGAGCTTCAGTTGTGGGCTTCCAGATCCCCTATTATAATCACTTTGAAAGTGTATTCTGCATGTATGCTAACTTCTGGACTTTACAAATGGGAGAAAATGTGTGCTGCCCCTATAAATGGAGGGCGAGTGGGTTGCATACGAACCCCCAGAGAGGTATTTTTGAATAGTGCATTTTAGAGCCATCCTCAAGCAAAACAATGTAAACCATCAATCATCTGTACTACGATCATGGCCACGCTTCCTTGTGACTTACTCTTCCCTCTATCTTTTGCCTTTGTCTCTCATTGCCATTTATAGTTTTGGCTACATGGTGGCACTGAAGCACCACCTATATGCCAAAACTATTGTATTGGACTGGATCACAGCTGGGAGGGATTTGGGATATGAGGAAGACCACTAGGCTTGTAGGTGTTTGATTATTTACTCACCCATTGATTGCACCTAGCCAGGCTAATCCTTACGTCCATACCCTCAACTTCCTGTCCCTCACATACTCCTGGGATCCATTTGAGCTAGCTTTATCAAGTATTAACATCAAACGTTGTGCTCGAAGGGCCCGCCAGTTTTTGCAAAGCAGTCTCCTGAAAGTTAAAGGCTTCATTGGAATTGTAAATGCACTTATAGTTTAATAAAAATGCCTTAACCAAGTGTGCCTTCAGATAAATTGATTTATAAGCAGTATGTGTGCCCTTCACCAAGGTCCTATTAAAAACAAGCATTGGCAAAGCTAATCATTTTGACTTGTGTACAGATATCAGATAGGCATTTGCCAGCAATGTTAGTATATGCTCAGGGCCGCCCACCGTTTTGAAGCTGCTACCATTAATGGGCAGTTAGCGTATCCCATGACTACACAAAAGGCAAACATGTGGGCATTGCCAATGCTTGTTCCCTTACCTGTGCCTTGAACTCTGTTCTCTCCATTTTCAGTGTTTTCATGCCACTCTGTCTAACACTGTGTGTCTCAGTCACTCCTCTAGCTCTCCTGTATCTGTATCAGCACTCTACCACTTCCCTATGTCTGAGCGCCCCACCAATTCTCTCCTCTCTCCCAGTCTCTACTCTTGCTTCCCTGTGCCTTATTCTGAAACAGGGAAGATTTAGGGGATGACGTAGACCATCAGAAGAGATCAACGGCAGTCTAATGAAACCAATGCGTGCAAAAAACATGCATCTGAATAACTCAATTTGTAAATCCACAAAGGGCCTTACACACACACAAATTTCTTTTGTAACCAACCCACAACCTACTGGGTAGTACACAACATATTCCAAACTCCTCAATTTCCACTCAGACAGCAACCACAATTCTCCTTGGCCCATTTAATGTGGTGTGCTCAATCACGGCATGGCACTGTATCTGTAACTGTAGCAAGTCTTCTTCAGGGACAGATGAAAACCCCCACATTTCAGACCCCGCAGTTCCCAGACCTCACAAACTATTGAAGAAATGTAATTCTACATGCATTGTTGGTGGCAGTCAAAGTCATGGAAGCAAACATCTTGTTTAAAGGATATGCATTCCTGTATTTCATTTAAAAAAGTTTCTTTGGGTGTGAATTTTGGGGTTCTGTCAATGTGCCATGGATAGAGCACTGTATGGTCGATATATATTGCACGAAATAAAACTACCGTGGACAGGAAATTACCCATCATCTGTTCTAAAACACACATGCAAGAAAATCACTTAATGCATCGACAGAGGTACAGGTGAGTCAATTAATACTTTATTTCAGTTCATTAAAACCCAACCTTAAAAGTTAACCTCAATAAAAAAAACAGCGAATACAATCAAACATTTCAAATATATAAATATACAAAAATGCTTAAAATTCTTTAATAATTGAATAAATAAAATCCTTATTTATCCAACAAAGAAAACAGTATATGAACACTGCGCGCAGGTTGTGCACATTCATTTTTGGTAATCACAAATTCTACATCTGACTGCATTATACAAATAGAACTATGTTGCCACGAAAACTACATACTCTTTTGACTTTTGTAGAAATATCAGAAAGGGCCGACAATGGTGAACATCCTTCCCATTTTGGAGCGGTAAGGACATGCAAAAGAGTTTCTTCTGTCAAGGGACAAAATGACATCCGCTAGCCTTGTCTAAGTTATTTGAGCATGTAGTTACAATACTCCCTATAGGAATGAGAGTGAATTACAAACGTGTTAGCCATTTAATTCTATATTCCTCATTTATCTATAACAGATACTGCTGTATTGCTAAATATTAGGAACGTGTAAAATGTAATCCATTAGTGACTTTTTCCATACTGTAGATTATGGATACAGGGACGTAATCTAACGGCTTCTGTGAAGGCATCATGAAGTAGACACAGACAAGAGATATAGTTTTGGCTATAAATATTTTTTTAAATGAAAAGAAGCTTGGGAAAACGGACTAATCTGCCCTATTCTAAGGGGAATTTTCCCTACCTAACAAAAGTCTGCATCAGGATGTCCAAATTAAAAGTTCTGTCTGTGTCCAAACCTAACCTGGCCCTCACTTAATACTTGGAAAATGTGCATAGGTTTAAATATCTAAATAAAAAGTGTTCAATAACGGTTCAGAGCTTCTCCCAGTTTTGGGCTTACAACAGGTTTCTTTTTCCCACACTTCAAGATAGTTCACAATGCCAAGGGATTCCCTTCCCCAAGCTTCAAGACAGTTCACCATGCAAAGGGGTTCCCTTCCCCAAGCTTTCAAGTCTCTCAACTTCGTCAAAATACAGTTCTCGGGGATAAGTTCCAGCTCCTCCAATTTGGTTACTTTTCAACGGTTTCTCAAAGGTACATTTCACAGGATTCACAAAGCAAAAGTTCCTTGAGTTGAAACACAAAACTTTCTTTATATTCAACCAAAGGTTTCTCTGTCGTTCTAGGTTTGTGTAATCGGTCTAGGCACAGTTGTTGGACCACACGGTCCACCCATCACAGGTCACGCAACCGATACACATTACTTGACACGTCTCATCAGTTCCTTGTATACACGGTACCACTGCTTTGCCATCTTTCATCTGTTACTGCTTTCATGCATTCATATGGCTTTTGCCACAATGTTCGTACTCACAACTCATAAAGTTCCTTCATAGATTAAAGAAAATGCTGTTTTCCATTTCTCATGGGGTCTTTTAAATGGTTTCACAATTGCTCTTTGATATCTTCCCTTTAATTCGGTATTGCAAAAGTAATTGCTTTTCTTCAAATTGGTATTCAAAAGTACTAGCTTTCATTCATATCAGTATTCAAAAACAAATGTCCTCACGGGTTTGAGAGCCTGTCTGTTGTGCCCGGTGTCCCTCCTTCTCTAGGCTGACTCGCCAGTTGTGCACAGTAATGAAGCAAGGCTTCTGACCACCATGATCCCTCTCTCTCGTGCAGCGCCTCACTTTTCATCCACAACGGCTCTCTGTGGCTTTGCGTCTGCCACTGATGCATCTCTCGCAGCTTGGGCCTCGCTCCAAAGCTCCGCCTGGTCACCACTGCTTCCTCTCTGCAGTCTTCCATGGGCTTCCAACTTCTCTCAGCTCCGCTTCCCGCTGCATACGCTCTGCATCTGTCTGGTGGTCTCGAGTACTTCTTCTGACACTCCACCTTCCAGTAAGGGTCTATTATCCTCCCGCAGTCCGTAGACCTGCTTCCCCAGCTGACGCCATCTTCTCTGTTCATGTCAGGTTAATTAGTCCAAAAAGACTAGACCGCTCACTACCTGTTTGCGAGTCTTGCATTGGTCTTGCTTGCCTCCTCCTCCTCCCAGTACCTAACTGGTGTAGGTTATTGGGTGTGTCAATGGGAAAAGGATGCATTGATCTTGTTTGCCTCTTCCTCGTCCCAGTACTTAACTGGTGGGTGTTAGTAGGTGACTCACTTAGAAAATGGGGAGGGGGATGACAATAGCCTACAAAGGCTTGGGAAGGGGAAGATTCATTATGAAAGGGAAAAGGGGATACCACGTCTCACCTAAGAGTACCTCACCTCCTCTCCCCAAGTTACCTACCCCCAGATAGTCCTCCCTTGCATATCCACCCCCAGGGTCAGGATCCGGTAGCTTTGCCCTTTCCATGGCCACCTGGGTGGAGGCATTGCCAGGGAAAGGGGTGAGGATACCCTCTGAATTGCAGCTTACTCTGCAACCTTTCAGTATTTGGGGTTGGGTGTACCAATGAGGCTTTATGACCTGAGACAGCGGGCCAACCTTGTCATTAAATGTTAAGACGGATTTCTGAACTCTGTCCTGGTGGCGCAGAAGTTCAGAAGGCCAACCTAATTACTTGGAACAGGGTAACCTCTGGACAAGCTAGACCAATCACGGTAGCGATCGCTGCGGTCAAGACTAGGTCTCAAGAGGGGTGAGGGTGACTGAAAGCCCGCAATGAGCACACAAAGCAAGGACACTTACAAACTACTCCAAACAGGTGTTATATTAAAAATATATACACATTTATTCCAAGGCCTTTAAAACAATGACCATAGCGAGAAATCACAATACAACTCTAGTAAACCAACACATACCATACCAAAACAATATCAACACATACCATACCAAAACAATATATATACAAATACAAACAAGTCTCAAGCATTAGATGCACGAAATGTGTAGTCCACCTAAAAGGGAAGGAAAACAGGCAGTGCGAAATAATGCTTAGACCCAGTCCGCCTTCAGAGGCACCTAACTAAAAGGAAGTCCGAGCCCTACGAAGAGTGGTGCCTTGTGCTCAAAAGTACCTGCACACGCTGGTGCCAATGGGCAAAAAGGGGAGTCTCTTCGAGGGAATCAGGCAGTTCAGTTTAGTGAACAAATGAAGAAGAACAGAGTTCCGCGACTCAAGCGCAGCCTCCACTGTGGGCAGAAGCAGAGCGCGAGTACGGAAAGGCGTGCTGTTTTGACACAGCGGGGAAAAGCTATGGGCTCCTGCAGGAGGGCGACCAGTTCCTAGCTATGCTACTCACCGGTCCCCGATGCAAGCAGACCCAGGCTTCTCCGCGTCAGTTTCAGTCGCTGGCAGGTTCAGGAGAGCAGGGGACGTCTCGTCGTCGTGTTGAGTCTGCAGCAGCAGAGTTGAGTTGAAGATGTCCCAAACGAAGTGAACCCACACAGTTTGTTACCACAGCAGGGCAACGGAGCGGCCGGGTGTATCTGAGCCAAATGTACACTACTCACTTCAGACCTGGGAACGCCAAGTGTACGAATCGTGTGAGAGTGACAAGGACTCGAAATACTACACAACCTGGCGGCGGTTACAGAGCAAGACTCCTGTGTAGGCTGGTCAGTCTGCTGGATGGCCCAGAGACGCTTCCGAAGGCTTACTAGCAGGAGATGGTGAAGATGCCGAGAATAGCTGTTCCCGCTATTCCAAGGGTCGAAGTACCAGTGCAGGCCTTCTGGTTCGATCAAAGGTAAAAAGGGTTTCACAAGGCGACAGCAGTGCAGAGGAGCAGTCCTTCAGCGGGTCACCAGCGATTCCTCGGTTCACCCTCTTGGTTGCAGGATACTTGGCTCTGTAAGAGGATTCAATTCAGCACTACAGCCAAGTCAACGCCTAGTCTAGAATACTGAATGAAAACCCTTATTGATATATCTTTATGTCCAGTTCATGCTTTCTGGATGACTACCCCTATATAACACCCCTCTCTTGGAATCCTCCTGACCCCACTGAGCCAAGAAGTAGTTCTGTTTTGCAAGTTAAAAGGTTTAATTGATAATTTAAACAATAGATATATATATCACACTTTAGAATAAATTAATAATTGAATAGCACACTTAATCTGATATGATAAAGATTAACAACAGAGAATCTGGCACTAGCACACTTCTTTATAATCAATGATGAGTGGTTATAGGATGGATAAGATAGCAACAATACTTTTATGGTTTCAAATGGATGCAATGTGGAATGAAATGCAGTACAAAAAATAACTTGATAGGATTTCAGCAAAAGACAATGTAATCACTTCCTTGGACAATTCACCTCCCCCTTTTATGCAATGCAAGGAAATGGAAGGAAGCACACAGTTCTCAGAAATGCAATCAAATGTAATTCAGTTCACCCCAGCAAGCTTAGACTACAGAAGTTGGAAACACAGGCCCAAAATGCTTTTATATGTGCTGGCAATGGAGTGAAAAATATGCTAAAATGCTTTTAATTCCCTCTAGGAGGTTAAGGGTGAGTGAAATCAAGTCAATATTAGTTCAGGCTCACTTTAGCAAGGATCTAGGGTGTAACTAGCAGGTTAAACGAATTTTTGGCAACTGAAAGCAAGAAAACTTCTGTTTTCACACGTGGAGAAATTTGCAAATCGCTGTAAAATTCGCGGGTGCGCCGGGCGCGATTACAGAGGAACTACAAGGACTATCACTATCATTCTGGGGTCCTATGACAGCCTAGGATCCCAGCTTCCAGATGAAAGTTACTGCAAGTCTCTAGCACAAACGGTCACCGAGATATGAGCGATTAAATAAAGGTTGTTTTTCAGATTTGAAATTTTAAAGTTCAAAAAGACAAGTGCAGCTTGCAACTAGAAAATGACAAGTGACAGCTTTGCAAATGACAGGTGACAGTTAGGAGGCAGTTCTACTTAGATTAAATAGATTGAATTATATTATTTTAACTAAGAGATTGGTTCTGCACAGTTTACTATGTACTCACAATATATTTAGAAATATGCCTCGCCACGGATCCGGTCAGGTTTTGGACTGGACTCCGGTCTGGTCTGGGTCTCTTCACAGTGATCTGGGTCAGCTCTGCTCTGCTTCTGGTTCTGGATATTGATAGATTTGAAGTCTGGATCTTTCTGCACAGCTTTCTCTAGAGATTGATGGAGGTAAAGTATGGATTTTCCCAGCAGAGCGTCCCGCAGCAAATGGATTTGAAGGTCCCTATCTGTCCTGTCTGTCTGCTTTTATGTGTTTTTAAAATGGGTGTGTGTGCAGCATCACTAGACCCTACCCCTCTACACTTGCCATTGGCCAAGCTTTCATTTCTCCCCTGATTGGGGGAGCTAAGTTGTGTCAGAGTGATGTCATTTTACAGCCTGCAGAAAGTCCACTCCTCCTGTCAACTTGCACACAAATCTAGATTTGAACCAAATACATATTTGCAGAGGTACATATTGTTTAAAATTACATGCACCCCTCACATATCACAGGAGGTATCCCCTGTTCAAACTCTGCTCTTCCTGGGGGCTTGCATTCAGAAATGGCACATATTTCACTTTTTAACTGATTTTGCAATGTCGGACATTAACCCAAATTTACACACATGTGCGCAAGGGGTATGGACATTAATTGATGAAGTGTCAGATTTTCCACATGCACACATTTTGAGTAATATCCTCTTTTCCGCTAAAACCCCCCCGAACATACCACCGGGTCCTAACACGTCTTAAAATGTGGGCCGAAAAATCACAAGAATTATGGCATCATTTATAAAATTTTCACATGTCCGCTCTATGAATGATCCATCTTTTTAGAGTTATGTTCTGGCCCCAAAGGGGTGTGGTTTTCCCCCAGCACAAGGTTGAATTTCTGGTTTTTCCAGTTCTGCCAAGCCAGCTTGCTCTCACAGGCAGTGCCCCTCCCCTGTCCTTCCAGGAGGAAGCTCCATTTACGACTCCCACCAATAAAACATTTGCCTGAGTCAGGAGAGGGCTTTGTTCAGAGCTCCTGTATTCTGTGGGGGCTTCTCTTAATTCAATTATCAGAGAGATGGCATATCCTTAGTGTGGCCAGCAAAAGGCAGATAGGCCTGGGAATACAGCTGTGACTCAAGTTTCACTCCTGATGGGGGTAGTTGCCAGGCAGAATTCAGTTTCTCAAGCCAGGTTTCAGATAAAATGTCACTTTTTGTTCCCCAGTTTTCTGCATTCAAATACAACTAACAATTTTACATATGCAGCTAGAATGCTGATTCTAAGTTTAAAACTATGACATTTAAACAATTGAAACCTATGTGACACTCAAAAGTAGGTCACTCAGTCAATTTAAACATTTAGATTTTTAGTGTCTTTCAGTCCAAATTTCCTTAAACTGCTGAAATCCACAGCTCAGCCAGTCTTGTTATAAACCTTCAAGTCACTTCAGAATATAACTTTACATTGGATCCACCTCTCAGTAAGTCTTTCTTTGGCTTGCTTTGGGTTCATTTATTCAGTTTTATACAAACAGTAAAATCTGGTGTTGTTTTAAAACGCCGGCTTTTGGATAGTGGTGAGTACTGGTACTGCACCCCTTTTTGGGATTTAAGAAAATGAATTCCCAACAGTTATGGGTTTGCTTTTGGCAATCAGCATTGCCACTCCCAATGGTTTCAGACTACTGTGTGGGTAGTCCAATGGTGGTTTTAGGCAGTGTCCTTCTGTGCCCATAACATCGGCAAAAATGAGTGGCAGCCTATTCTTCATGCATTTCCCTGTGCATTTTCTGGGAAGCTCTGGCCATCATGATGTTTTCCATGTCAGTACTGCACAGTTTTGAGGTAGGGCTTGGATGCGTGGATAAAAACATCCCACAAGCCCCCCTCTTGCGATGGCCATTCTGTTTCACTGATGGGACTCGCAAGACCTGGGATGTTTCCTCATCTTCTTCCAATAGATGGCACAGTTCAGCATTTTTTTCTCCATCCGGTCGGATCGATCGGTTCTCCTCGCCGGTCCTGATGGGAATATTGGGCGGTACACTGGGCCCCTTGCGTCTCTGCTCCCGGTCTCCGGATCGTCCTTCTTGGCCCGTCTCCAGGTTTTCTTTCTCCTAGGACGACAAAGGAAGAGCGGCAATACCTATTCATAGACGTTTTTCCACCACTGTTGAGATAGTGGGGCAGCATATGCATTTCATCATAACGAAACATTACATTCTTATTTTGAAAAAAGAAAACAGTATAACTAAAAGACAGTTTCATGCAATCACAATATTTTAGAGACTAGATGTGGTATGTTTTATGGTTGGAACTGAATTAGTCTGAGACAGTACCCGCTAGGATTCCAGAGGATTCCTCCAGTTGTTGCAGAGTGTGCCTGGGATGGCGACATTTCAACTGGTTTATGTGGACCCACTTGTCTTCCCCCGCTGCCAAAGGACCTTTGGGGATGTGGATTTTGTAGGCCACAGGGGAGATTTTGTCTATAATCTCAAAGGGTCCCTTCCATGTAGGCAAGAATTTCCGCTGTTTTGCCTGGTTTCTTTGGAAGTTGTATAGATAGACCCGGTCCCCCACCTGATATTCCTTCCTGGAAGTCTTCAGGTCATAGTGGGTCTTCATGCTATCAGCCGATCTTTCTAGATTCCGCTGAGCGTAAGCAAAAGCATGTTGGAGGTGTTTCCTTAAATTCTCCACATACTCATGAGTAGTGGAGGCATTTATCAGTGTCTGCTCTTGGGTCCTGTAGAGCAAATGCTGCGGAAGCACCATCTTGCGCCCAGTCATCAACTCAAATGGCGACATTTTGGTTGCAGATGAAGGGGTAGATCTGATGGCCATAAGAACCAGAGGTAATCGGATATCCCAACTTGGCCCAGAATCTGCCACAAACTTCTTTAATATGCTCACAATTGTCCGGTTGTAGCGTTCCACTGCTCCAGAAGAAGCTGGCCTGTAAGCAATATGCAACTTCCTTTTGACCCCCAGTATCTCCCACATCTTTGTCATTACTTCACTGGTGAAGTGGCTACCCCTGTCTGACTCAATCCTTTGAGGTAGACCGAAACGGGAAAAGATGTGGTTAATCATCAGGGCAGCTGCAGTTTCTGCCTTGCAATTTGGGGCTGGGAGACATTCCACCCACTTGGTAAACAAGCATGTCACAGTCAACATGTACTTATTCCCCCTAGCAGAGCGAATCACGGGGCCTACAAAGTCGATTTGTAAATCTGACCATGGCAGTGTCATCCCCCTCTTTTGGAGAGGCGCACGGTGCGTGAGGGATGATGGCTGAAATTGTGCACACACAAGACAACCCTTCAAGTATTGGTTGAGGTCCTGGCCCATGTGTGGCCAGTATGCAACCTCTCTTAAGATTTCCAATGTTGTGTGAAACCCCCTATGACCGGCGGTGGCCGCATCATGAGCGTGACTTAACATCAGGCTTCGGAATGAGGTAGGAACCACCCACTGATCGTGGCCAGCTTTGGATTTCCTTACCAGCAAACCGTCTTGGATTCGGAACATTTTTGGACATTTCATCAACACTCTTAGGTCCTCTTTCCCAGTGTAATCGGTATCCGTCAGGGGAAAGTTCTCAGGGTCCTCAATGTGTTGGTAAAATTTACCAATTATTGGATCCCCCTTCTGAGCGGTAATCAAATCAGCATCAGGGGTCTCCTTACTCCATTGTGCAATTGAAAGATCATTGTGAGCATTTGTCTGGGACCTAGTGATAGCAGTGACCTGGATTTCCCCCAACAGGGACTCAATCTCAATTAGATCCCCTTGGATGGCCCCGGTTTTGGCCAGCTGATCAGCTAAGTCATTTCCAGTTTTGTCTGGTCCCTCTACTTTGGAATGACCCTTGATCTTTTTCCAATAGATGGTCATCTCATTCGAGGTGACCAGATCATCAATGTTTTGGATCAACTTCCCATGTTTCAAGGGTTTGTTGTTAGCACATAACATGCCTCTGGTTTTCCAATTAACCAGGTGCTCCATGAACCCGTTCCGTACATAATCCGAATCTGTGATTATGACCAGTTCGTGGAGTTGATGCTGGACAGCAGTGAGGATGGCCTGATGCACAGCCATCAATTCTGCCACCTGACTACTTCGGGGACCAATTTTGTATCCAGCGGAGGGTTCTGGGGACTCATTCACCCATGCATTCCCTACGCCAGCCACCAGTTCTTTCTCCCCGTCGTTGTCAACATGGTAAGAGCATCCATCCATATAGACAGTGGGCATTCCCTCACACTTGTCCTCTTCAAAGACTTTGTGTGGGGAATTAAGGTATGCCTCCGTGTTGTCCTTGATTTTTAGACTTTCGTCCTCGAGACAGTTTTCTCTGGCACAATCATGCAAGTCAGCCAGACCTTGCGCGAGGGGACTCTTCTTGTTTTGGCCATATCGGACCTCCACAGGAAAGCCTTGCATTGACAGAATCCAGGAAGTAATTCGGGAATTACTCACATTTCCGGCCCGGATTCTGTCACTTTGGAGATATTGCAGAGGCTGGTGTGGAGTCTCCACTATGATGTGTTCCCCCTGGATAAACGGGCGGTAATTCTTCAATGCCCACACCGTTGCCAGGAGTGCCTTCTCACAATCGTTGAATTTTTCCTCCACAGAGGATAAAGTTTTGCTCGCATAGGAGATTACTTTATTGACCTTGTCATGCTTTTGGTATAATACTGCCGTCAAGCACGTATTAGAGAACCCCGTCTCCAGGAAGAACTCCTTGTTTCTGACAGGGTAAGCTAGGCAAGGCGCTTGTGAGAGGCTTCTTTTGAGTTGTCTTACCGCCTCGGCTTGTTCTGGACCCCATTCCCACTTGACCCCCCCTTCAGGAGATGAATCAGGGGTCTGGTGATCTCTGCGTAGCCATCAATGAACTTTCTGCTGTAATTAGTCAGCCCAAGGAGGCTCCTTAGTTCCCGCAGAGTTGTGGGGTCTTTCAATTTTTGGAGGGCTTCCACTTTCTTTTCCTGGGGACAGAGACCCTGAGGAGTAATCTCATGCCCCAAGAAATTAACACGGGTTCTACACCACTGTGCTTTCTGAAAGGAAAGTTTTGCTCCGGCTGCCCTCAACTGGGTCAGAACATAACGGATCTCCGCTAGGTGTTCCTCCACAGATGAACTTTTGATGAGGACATCATCTGTATAAGCCAGGTTACCCCTCGCACCCAGGTCGGGCATGGCCTTATGTAGGAAAATATTGAACTCATTACCGGAGTTAAGGTATCCGAAGGGAGTCCGGGTCCATGTATACTGCTGGCCCCCAAAGGTAAAAGCCAGTTTGTATTGGTCCTCCCTGCTGACAGGCACGGTCCAGTATCCATTGGTCAGGTCTATTGCAGTGAATACCTGTGACCCCTGAATCTGGGCCAGCCCTTGGTCAATGTAGGGAAGAGGCCATCGGGAAGTATGGACCCTTTTGTTGAGCTCCCTGAGGTCGGCGCAGAGTCTCCACTGGCCGTTTGGCTTCAATATCCCCAGCACCGGATTATTGAAGGTGCTGTGGACTGGACGGATTATTCCCCGGGACTCAAGGTTCTTAATTATTTCAGTAAGGGACTCCATTGATGTGAGAGGCAAGCGATATTGCTTCACAAACACAGGAGTCATGCCAGGGTCCGTGGGGATTGTTGTTGTGTGGATGTCGGTGCAACCACAGTCATATGAGTCTACCGCAAAGAGATCTTGGAAATCCAAGAAAACTTGTTTCAACTTTTGCTTTTGTTCCAGAGTCACACAGGCATCAGCTAGGTTGACTCTCTCTTCCACCATCTGCCTGAAGCCTGGAAAGACTTCTGGTTTGGCTATCTCCGCGGCCTCCTCCAACTGGGTGGAGAAGTCCCTGGTCAGAGTGCTGATTTGGACTGGAGGCTTCAGGTGGGAAAGGCAGCCCTCATGGACCTGGAAAATCACCTCATCCCTCCTGAAGTCACAAGTCACATCTTCCTTACCATAGGGGCAGGAAGTGTACACCAGGAAGTTCCCCCCATGCCGGGTAAAAATCCTGTCTGGTGTTGTATTGTCATCACTGTCACTGTCAAAGCAGTCCTTGGGGGTTGGCCCTAACAGTTCATTTCCAAGATCAATGGAGAAATGTCGGTCATCAACCGCCATTCCAATAATGGTGCCTGCGGCTAGAGTAATACTCTTTAAGTCGCTGTTATCCACCTCTATTGGAATGGTGTCATGTTCTATGTTGACTAATGGAGTTGGGTTTACCCCCAACCCTTGCTGTTGGAGAGAAGCGTTTAGATGTATGTAAGCATCAGGGTTTTTCAAATGTTGTCCTCTTTTAACTTTCACTTCCATGGAGAATTGTCGGGTCCTTTCTGGGATGGTGACTTCCTCTTTGATCTGAATCTCAACTGCATAAGGTAGCAATTGAGCTGACCTAAATGCTTTTTCTGGATCATCAAAGCCCATGGGATTATCCGCTAATCGGGACCAAGCTTTGAAGTTTATTAGGTCCAAACTAATGGCAAAGCGATTGAGAATGTCACTGCCTAAGTAAAAGGCGGCAGTGACGTCTCGCACGACCCAACAATTATGGACTATGCTCTTGTTGCCAATGGAGATTTTGAGCATACACCTGCTTGGCAGGAGCTGTTTGGAATTAGGTGCTTCCAGGTCCATTTCCCATTTGTCTATCAGTTTGAATGTGGGAATGGCTGGATCTTTTGGAAGTTGGCGGAACATGGCTTCGCTGATGAAGCTCTTACCGTTGTTCACACACACTCGAGTGAGAACAGAGTCCTTCCCATCATTTAATTGGACAGGGATGAACAACTGCTCTCCAATTTGCTGAATATCAGCCAGGCTCTGAGCTGATTTCACATCTTTCTGGACTATAGGAGTGGGAGTTTCTGATTGTGGATTAGTATAGAATTTCAGGGTGTTTCCTTCCAGCGTGGAGTACCACTTTAGACTGGAAGGGAGGTTGATTTTCAGAAATAGAGAGGACCCCCCATCACCAGTCTGTTGTCCTACTGCTATTACTGTCACGTCTGGAATTTGGCTATTCTGGAAGTGAAATTCTACTTGGTCAGATTTTTGTTCAACCATGTGGCAGGTGCCGTTTAAACTAACATGGTTGACACTCTGTTTTAATTTTATTGGTCGGCTAGTCTGGGTCCAGAGGACCTTGTTTACGCAATCTATTAAGGGTGACAACCTCCTCAGGAGGTCATTCCCTAGTAAACAAGGGGTGCCCTCTGGAGTCACAACTATGACCGGGTGTTTCAACTTGTGTCGCCCGATCTTAATGTCCAAGTCTGCGGTCCCCTCAACGGGAATTTCCTTCCCGTCAAAGTTCTGCAGTTGTCCAGAAAGAGAGGTGAGAGGAATTTGGTAATTCTCTCCCCTTCCTGCATTCAGTTCGTCAAAGGCCCTTCTGGACAGAAGGGTAGCTTGAGATCCAGTGTCCACCAGTGCCAAAATTGTACCATGCCCCTGTACTTGTACCGGGGCATAGTATCTTCCCTCCTTCTCCTCAAGGGGGCACAGATAATGCACATTTTTGGACAACTGGTGGGCTAATTTTCTGGTTTTGGACATCGCTAGCGAAGAGATTTGGGCAGAATTCTGTGGAGAGCCTTGGGAATCTGAAAGAAAAAGTTGGCAACTGGAGATCAGAGCCATTGTGGGTTCCCCTGGCTCCGGTTCCGGGCCGCCCCCCCCCTTTTTGGAGGCAGTCACCAGGATGGGTTTGAACCAGGGGATTTTCTTGCTGTTGGTTCTGGGATGAGATGGTGGGCGGCGGTAGCTCAGTCTCCACATCTCCCCAGTCTGGATTTGCATCCCTAGGGACCCATTTTTCTTTGGGAGGAGTTGCCCCATCTCTGAAGGAGAAGATCCTTTTCCCAGGATCCTCGGAGGATCCCTCTCCCTCAAATTGGAAGATCTGTACCTCCTCCTCAAACTGAGTCTGTTTGTGTCTTTTGTTTCTCCTACCACCCCTCTGCTCCTTAGGAGGCAGACTTTCAGGGGCAGGAGATTTTGTTTCCGGTTCCTGGGTTTCCAGGGGCTGTTTACAAGTGAGGAAGGAAGCTTCCTCCAAGGCTTTACACCCCCCTTCCCTTTGTGCCTCCTCCCTGGGAACCGGTGAGTTATCGGGGTGCTGCCCCCGTCATTGTTCTGGAGCACCAGGTCCCGAGTTGGGTGCGTTCTGCGCCGGCATGCCGATCTGAGGGTTCTGCTGAGCCCTCAGTATGTGACCCAGATCCCGCGCCATGTTTTGAACCTGGCGCTCTAACTTGGAAACCCGCTCAGGCTGATACGGGGCCCTGTTTTCTCCCCTGGGCTGATCCCGGGAAGGGTAGCTATCCCTTCTTTGGTAGTACCCCTGGTTGGGAAGATTTGGGTACCCCTCCACCCTTGGCCTCCCCTCTCCCGGATTAGGTTGTCTGGGCTCAGGGAATTGGGGAAAGAAGGATGGATGATTTTGGGGTTGGAAATTGGGTGGATACCTGGGGAAAAAGTTCTGCCCAGGATTTGGAGAATTTCTGCCCTCCGGTGGGAAGTTAGGAGGGAAGTTCCCTGGGTTAGGTGCTTGGCTGGATCCCCCCCTTGGGCTGGAGGAGTCCACACATAACCCAGGATGGGTCGATTTCCCTTGTAACGGGGACTTAAATAATCAGGAGAGCGAGGGACCCCATTTGTGGGGCTGCCTCCCTGGCCCCCTGTCTGTGACTGGCCCGAGGACCTTCTGGGCCTAGCATTATTAGGTGCAGGTAGGTTTTTAGGCCCCCCCATCTCCAAATCCAAAACGGGGGTGACCTTTACCTCTGCCACCTTGGCAGCAGCAGGGGTGCTGTTGGCTTTGGGGTTTTTCTGGGCATTACTTTTGCTATCTACCGGTTTCTGCACCTCATAGATCCGGGTCGCCTGTTCAATGACCCAGTCTAAAGATCTTTTCTCGTGAAAATCCCTCACGAGCTGGGTCATTATGTATTTGGGCAAGGCATGGAAAAACGTATTAATAAATTCTCTGCTGTCTGTGCGCACCCTTCTGGTGGTCTGCGCAAAGGCACGTTTCAGTTCTTGCACAAACTCTTGTGGGGCCTGATCCTCCCCACATTGTAAATTGTAGGCTGCCTTGCGAGCCTCTTGAGGATTTCAATGAGTAGAAAAATGTTTCAAGATGGCCGCCTTATAGGTGGACCATCTTAAATGATTTTGGTCCTCCAGCCCCGCAAAGAAACTGGAGTATTCCGGGGAGAAGGTCCACTTTACATATTGAATACAGCTTTGGCTGTCCTTCAAATGGAAAGTCTCCATCATTTGCTCAAACAACTCTAAGTGCTCCCAAACAGAATACTTAGCGTTCTTATGATAAGGCGTGATGACACTCCTGATTGCCTTAATCTGTTTCAATGGGTCCTTAAGCAAGGCCCTTTTTGCCTTATTGGCCTTTTTGGTTCGGGTAACCCTTGTCCATTCATCCTCTGACTCAGAGGCACTGCTCCCAGAGGTTCCTGTCTGCTCTTCCAGGTTTTCCCGGATTCTGCGAGCCTGGGAATGGCTGGCAGAATGTGGGGACCTGGTCTCCTGTGTCCTGCGCAGTTCAGAGGAGTCTTCAGATTCCTCCTTGCTGCCAGGATTTGCTGGGTACCCCCCCACTGACCTAACTGGGCAGAGGCTTTCAGAATGCCCTTAATGGGCCTACTCTCCTGGGGTTCCCCACTAAATTGCACTGTGCTTGGGTGCCCATACCCGGATGCCCGCCCCTCCATACCTGGGTGGTACTGGCCTATGAGCCCCATACTTTTGTCTGGATAGTAGTCTGCCATCCCTGTGGCCCGGTGCTCATGTGCGCCAGGGAACATGGGGGTGGCAGAGTCCAGGGACTGAGAGGTATGAGGGCCTCTGGTACTAGGGCTCATGAGGTTATGCTCCGGAGCTTCCCTTTCCCAGCGAACCTCATCTCTATCCGCCCCTGCTCCCTGTTGCAATGCAAGAGCCTGCATTTGTGCCTTCAGTTCCTCAGTTAAGGCCTTACTAGACTCTATCAGTCTCTCCTGCATCGCTACCTGTTGCTGGAGCCTATCATTGTGCTGGCAGAGAGCCTCATTCTCTCTCTGTGCCTCCTGATTGGTCCTGGAGCACTGGGCCAGTCTTTGCTGCAGGAGGGTTACCTCCTGAGCTGTGTCCCTATTGGCCTGCTCCTTTCTTGCCAGAGCATCCTCCACCTTCCTGGTGTGCTCTAACAAGTTCTGGTGTTCTTTTTGGAGGTCACCCAGTCCCTGGAGGGCCAGGTGATTTTCTTCCATTTTCCTTTTTAAGTGGCAGACTTCCTGGCCTAAGGTATCCCTTTCCTGACTAAGAGCCTGCATCTGTGCCGCCAGGTCGTCCCTTTGCCTTTGGAAGGCACCAGCTTTCTGGCGCTCCTGATCAAACTCTGCCTGGGTATCCAGGTCTTTCAGAATCAGTTTATTGCTCTCTGCCTTCTCCCTATCTAGGTGGCTTTGCAGGGTGACTACCTGCTCAGCACATGCCCTATTGAAGTCTAACTGTTGCTCCAGCTTTTTCTGGCTCTGCAGTAGGGAGTCCAAAACTTCTTGGTACTCCTTCTGCAAGGCCAGAAATCTGGTATCCTGGTCAGCCTTTTCCTGTTGCAGGATGTCCATATCCCTCTTTATTTTAATGATGTGCTGTCTACTCTCATTTTCTGACTCCTGGCTCCCCTGCAGCCTCTGCTCAGAAGAGACCAGGTCAGATTGGACCTTCTCTAACGCCATCTGTCGCTTATTCGCCAGATCTTGGCTTTCAGTACATTTATCCTGCATGTCTCCCATATATAGGTACAGGTATGCCGCTATCCTAACCATCTTGTCTTGTTCATCCTTAGCTTTAGGAGCCATGTATATTTCACTCAGGGCCACATGTAGGGGACCCTGATCTTCCCATATATCGGACCCTGTTTCAGTGACCTGTTGCGTGATGGCCTGCAACCAGACCATGCGGTCCTGGTGAGTCCACTCACCTCTCACAAATAACTTATGTAAGAAGTACTCTCTGGCTATTTTCATGTCTACTAAGGTCGTCATTCTAGAGATTGGTCTCTGTCCTGACTTACAGAAATTAGTATTTTATTTTTGCAAAACAGACCTTTTTCTAAGAGCGTTCCTTTGAGGAGTGCTTTACAGCGTAACACAGCGTGGTGATCCGACCGGATATGTGTATCTGGTCAGCTGGCACGCTGTATTACTCTGCACAAATGGTAGATCTAACCCAAACATCCCGGACGAGCCCCCAATTTGTAAGAGGATTCAATTCAGCACTACAGCCAAGTCAACGCCTAGTCTAGAATACTGAATGAAAACCCTTATTGATATATCTTTATGTCCAGTTCATGCGTTCTGGATGACTACCCCTATATAACACCCCTCTCTTGGAATCCTCCTGACCCCACTGAGCCAAGAAGTAGTTCTGTTTTGCAAGTTAAAAGGTTTAATTGATAATTTAAACAATAGATATATATATCACACTTTAGAATAAATTAATAATTGAATAGCACACTTAATCTGATATGATAAAGATTAACAACAGAGAATCTGGCACTAGCACACTTCTTTATAATCAATGATGAGTGGTTATAGGATGGATAAGATAGCAACAATACTTTTATGGTTTCAAATGGATGCAATGTGGAATGAAATGCAGTACAAAAAATAACTTGATAGGATTTCAGCAAAAGACAATGTAATCACTTCCTTGGACAATTCACCCCCCCCTTTCAGCAATGCAAGGAAATGGAAGGAAGCACACAGTTCTCAGAAATGCAATCAAATGTAATTCAGTTCACCCCAGCAAGCTTAGACTACAGAAGTTGGAAACACAGGCCCAAAATGCTTTTATATGTGCTGGCAATGGAGTGAAAAATATGCTAAAATGCTTTTAATTCCCTCTAGGACGTTCAGGGTGAGTGAAATCAAGTCAATATATGCCTCGCCACGGATCTGGTCAGGTTTTGGACTGGACTCCGGTCTGGTCTGGGTCTCCTCACAGTGATCTGGGTGAGCTCTGCTCTGCTTCTGGTTCTGGATATTGATAGATTTGAAGTCTGGATCTTTCTGCACAGCTTTCTCTAGAGATTGATGGAGGTAAAGTATGGATTTTCCCAGCAGAGCGTCCCGCAGCAAATGGATTTGAAGGTCCCTATCTGTCTGCTTTTATGTGTTTTTAAAATGGGTGTGTGTGCAGCATCACTAGACCCTACCCCTCTACACTTGCCATTGGCCAAGCTTTCATTTCTCCCCTGATTGGGGGAGCTAAGTTGTGTCAGAGTGATGTCATTTTACAGCCTGCAGAAAGTCCACTCCTCCTGTCAACTTGCACACAAATCTAGATTTGAACCAAATACATATTTGCAGAGGTACATATTGTTTAAAATTACATGCACCCCTCACATATCACAGGAGGTATCCCCTGTTCAAACTCTGCTCTTCCTGGGGGCTTGCATTCAGAAATGGCACATATTTCACTTTTTAACTGATTTTGCAATGTCGGACATTAACCCAAATTTACACACATGTGCGCAACGGGTATGGACATTAATTGATGAAGTATCAGATTTTTCACATGCACACATTTTGAGTAATATCCTCTTTTCCGCTAAAACCCCCCTGAACATACCACCGGGTCCTAACACGTCTTAAAATGTGGGCTGAAAAATCACAAGAATTATGGCATCATTTATAAAATTTTCACATGTCCGCTCTATGAATGATCCATCTTTTTAGAGTTATGTTCTGGCCCCAAAGGGGTGTGGTTTTCCCCCAGCACAAGGTTGAATTTCTGGTTTTTCCAGTTCTGCCAAGCCAGCTTGCTCTCACAGGCAGTGCCCCTCCCCTGTCCTTCCAGGAGGAAGCTCCATTTACGACTCCCGCCAATAAAACATTTGCCTGAGTCAGGAGAGGGCTTTGTACAGAGCTCCTGTATTCTGTGGGGGCTTCCCTTAATTCAATTATCAGAGAGATGGCATATCCTTAGTGTGGCCAGCAAAAGGCAGATAGGCCTGGGAATACAGCTGTGACTCAAGTTTCACTCCTGATGGGGGTAGTTGCCAGGCAGAATTCAGTTTCTCAAGCCAGGTTTCAGATAAAATGTCACATTTTGTTCCCCAGTTTTCTGCATTCAAATACAACTAACAATTTTACATATGCAGCTAGAACGCTGATTCTAAGTTTAAAACTATGACATTTAAACAATTGAAACCTATGTGACACTCAAAAGTAGGTCACTCAGTCAATTTAAACATTTAGATTTTTAGTGTCTTTCAGTCCAAATTTACTTAAACTGCTGAAATCCACAGCTCAGCCAGTCTTGTTATAAACCTTCAAGTCACTTCAGAATATAACTTTACATTGGATCCACCTCTCAGTAAGTCTTTCTTTGGCTTGCTTTGGGTTCATTTATTCAGTTTTATACAAACAGTAAAATCTGGTGTTGTTTTAAAACGCCGGCTTTTGGATAGTGGTGAGTATTGGTACTGCACCCCTTTTTGGGATTTAAGAAAATGAATTCCCAACAGTTATGGGTTTGCTTTTGGCAATCAGCATTGCCACTCCCAATGGTTTCAGACTACTGTGTGGGTAGTCCAATGGTGGTTTTAGGCAGTGTCCTTCTGTGCCCATAACATCGGCAAAAATGAGTGGCAGCCTATTCTTCATGCATTTCCCTGTGCATTTTCTGGGAAGCTCTGGCCATCATGATGTTTTCCATGTCAGTACTGCACAGTTTTGAGGTAGGGCTTGCATGCGTGGATAAAAACATCCCACAGCTCCTGTATTCCTTCGTTCGTGCGAACTCAGGAGATCGACATGGTAGTGGTGTTTCCAGCCCCCTCTTATCCACGGTTCCCTTCGTGCCAAAACGGAGGGGACCCAATGGGAGATCCGCTCATCAACACACACACCATCCGTGGACCTATCACGGACCACGGTGGTCCCAGGCATTCACACCACCCTAGACTCTCTGGCACCCAGGATGTGTATTGGGACCAGACATCCCAGCCCACATCCTGGAGGCACACACAAGGCCTGTAGAAGCCTGCGAAAGCATCCGTGTTTCGCGGGAAAGTACATGCCCAAATAAGGAAGGCCCCGGGTCGGCTCGACCTGGGGAAGGTGAAGGGAGCAAGACGGTCAGCGGACAGGACAAAGGAGCCTCGTGGTCTGGCCATTTTGGGAGCCAGGCCACCATTTTGGGCTAAGCGCGAGAAACGCGCTTAAAACGCCAAAAGGAGCTCAAAACACAAGAAACGATCGCTTCCACAATTCCTGTCCGTGAATCACTTGCACCGATCAGTTACAATCCTAAACGAGTATCTAGGGCCTGTAGAAGGCTGGAGACCCAAGAGAGCAGTAACTTAGCTTACAGTGCCCTCTTGTGTCATGTTGCACGAAAGCCGCAACATGATAAAAGAAACTACGGAAAACAGCGTTTCCCGGTACTGACTGTCTTAAGGGCATGTCAGTTTCCCCATAAGAATGGAGCGAAAGCCCAGAGGAGTGCGGCAGAAGGCTGCACTTCTCTGGCAAAGTCGAGAACAAGGTGACAAACAACAGCAAAAAGTTTAGGGGTTGCCACATGGAAGGAAAATTACCTACAATTACGAAATCTTTCCTAACATTAAAGGCCCGCCACTCAAGTTAAGTGCCGAGCGAAACAAGGGTCCACTAACGTGGGCGGCAGTACCCTTACCGGCAGGGTCAGCCCAACACCCAGGATTAAATCGCCATTAGCACCTGTGTAGTTTATACTTGGGTGCTAATGGTGTTTAACTTTAAAAAAAAAAGAAGAACTCTCCTTGTGGTGCGGCATCTCACTGTACTTCTGAAGTCCATATTCTATGTTGATGAGCGCATCGTCATCGACAAGGAAAGAGATTTCAGAAATTACTTTGCGGCACTGCCCTGCAAGGTAAGTTTTCTTTTTCTTTAAAATGTGAAACACACCCTTAGCACCTCTGTATGAAATACATAGGTGCTAAGAGATGAGGCAGGAGCGTAGTAGGGCACTGGCCTGGAATGCACGCTGATAGCTGAGAATTAGGCAAGCTTCCCGATTGGCCAGTGCGCCCCTCCAGGGTGCAAATTCAAGCAATTCACTTTAGCTAATACTGATCTAGCGTAGTAAGACATGGGAATTTTAGATGCACATTCACGCATTGAAAAGTCACTCGCACTTTTGTTTGTGGTTGTAGCCGATGGAACGCACCATATAGACGTTCACAATAAACCCGGTCTTACGCTTGTCACATCCAAAACATAGCCTTGGTTATTTTGGCAATATGTTGATTTATACAAAAAAATGTGTCTTCCTCAACTTGAAGGGTCATAGAACTTAAAATTTGAAAACCCCATGTAATGCTACATGAGCATTTTCTTGACACAGCTTCGAAAATAAGTTTGTAAAAAAGTGTTTTGCTATTGCCGGATGGTGCCCCAACAGCCCTGGTCTACATGGAATGTAATCTGTGTCCTCTGGAAGAGGAGCTTGCCATGAGACCTGCCTCCTATTGGTTTAGAATTTGGGAGAACCCAGCATAGGGCAAATTCGGTGATGCTCTCACGCAGGTAATGAACTTGGAAGGGGGAGGTCTCTTCCATAGTTTGCTCATGCTAAAAACACCTTGGCAGCGTTGGCTCTGTCATGCTATTGGCTAAACCCAGGTATGATCACTAAATCTACGAAATTTGAGATGAAAAAAGTCTGAGCCAATAGCCTGAAAGGAGCATGCTTGTCTTTGTCTCGGGGGTATGGATTATTTGTTTTTTAAACAGAGGTCTGGGTGCAAACCTTATTAAAATATAATTCCTCTGAGATATGCCTGGGCTCTGTATGTAAAATTTAGAATGGGGTATTTGAGGGTACGAGAATACACAAATAAATGGAAAAATTAATCGGGAAGCAACTGCCTATGTGATGCAACTAATGATGGCATTACCCACTTTTTGTTTATGTGTCAAGGGTTGAAAGACCTATGGACTAAATACCTTAAACCACTGCTTGTACAGCATGATGTTCGTACTTTAAGTGATGCCAACCAATTTTGTCAGAAAAACTGATGAACTGGTAGTAGTTTATTTTGTGGCCAAGTATATTTACCGAGCTTGGCGAAGAAAATGTATATGGCTAGCACTTTAGATTCAAGGGTGCCACGCTAGATATTGTTATCTTTGTCGACCCCAAGACGTTTTAATTTGATCATGTTCTATTTTCTTAATGTAAAGTAATTGAGGAATTTTTAATTGAAAGCTAGGTAGAATTGAAAACATTGTTTTTAATTGCTGTATTTTAACTAACAAGTGGAGCAATTAATTTTATGATTGCTTATGACGAGCCTCATTACGGGTCTGGCGGTAACCCTGCCGGTGCTACCAGCGGGTTGCCGCTAGACCTGTAAAATATTACTGGCGCCTGACTTCCCGGTGCCACCGGGCTATTCCAAGTCTGGCGGCCGGGAAGTCAGGCGCCAGCGATTTCGTTAATCCCCATCCCCATTACGAGAGGACTCTATGGGAATGGGGACACAGAGCACTGCTGGTGCTTCCGTGATGGCTTTGCCTGCCGTGACCGATGTGGCCGGCAGGGTCAGACCTGTCGGTTACAGCGGCTCCAGCAGGCAAACCTGTAGTTTTCTGGTCCGGCAACAACTGTACCGTTGTTTCCAGACCGGCAAACTTAGAATGAGGCTCATTGTGTCTTCCTTAACTTGAAGGGTCATAGAATTTATATTGGAATACCCAATGTAATGCTACATGAGCATTTCTTTGACACAGCTTCGCGATCTATAAGTGAAGTGTAAATTACGCAGAGAGGATCTCAGCACTTTGCATGTTATTGTGATTGTTTTGTGCTTGGCTGTAAAAAAAAAAGGCACGGCAGTACAGGCGAGCCCGGCTTCCCTTTCGTTATTTCAGCCCTAAAACAAAAGAAGTGGTAATCCCTGCTGCATGGCAGCCAGCATTGCAATGAACCCCTATGGATTGCACTGCATTGAATAGGTGTAACCTACACGCGCAATCCATAAAGATTCCAGCCTCTTGCGCTGACCAAACTCAGATGTGGGTGGAGACACTGGCATATGGGTGCAGTTGCTTAATGACTCCCCACCTTTGCAATCTTCTGGAAGGATTAGAAATTAACACATCTTGCTTGTTCCCTCCTAGCAGAAAAACTCAAGGGAGGGACTTGTTGATGCAGACCCACACGCTCATCAGTGCAGTAAGGAAGATCATGCTTTGTGAAACACATAGGAATATAACTTCAGCAAGAGCATAGCTGCAGGTCCACCAACAAATGAATTAAGAGTGGGTTCACCTTCCCCTATACAACCTGTAGCCCCTATCTGTAACCCTGTGTATCCCCTCTCTCCATGTGCTTCCAAGTATACCTTTAATAGTCTGGTCCTCCAATTGTATCTATATTATTGTTGCCTATAACTGTGTCCCTTTGTGCAGCATTCCTTAGATTCACAGCTAGGTTTGCGCTATAAACAAAACAGCATATACATCCACACATATTTCCACACAACTGCCCAAAACCCTAAAAACCCCAACAGGCGCACCCTTCCACCTACCACATCAGGCCATGCCAGTCCTGGCAGGACAGCTAAAACTGCTGATGTCGATTGTAGATTGCACACTGTAAATTGCAAGATGTTGCCAGTCTGTTTTGACGCCCATAGCCATTATCTTCATCACTTTATCTGGACAAAATTGGCAAATGGAGCACCATGCCTATGAGAGCAATTGGTTACACACTTATTTCTGCCTACCTAATATAGAAATGTCCCACTATTGAACAAATAAAAGGGCCCTACCAGAATTTGGAGGCCAACACAGTGTGCATATCCACAGGCAGTGCTTTGAACTCAAGAAAAGGTATAATTGTTGGCAAGCCGGTTCAATCCAGAATCAGACCAAAGATCTGAATTATGGAACTGTTAAGTGATGTCTGAAATGTAATAGCGATGAATTGTAAAAGATCTTATCAATGAAAAAATCTTCATACAGCAGACGTATCAAATATGGGGAACACAGGAGTATTGACAATGTGTCATGATGGAGGAGGTTCCTAAAAACTTTGTAGCTCTAAGGCAAAACTAGTGCTAGCAAATGACAGTAGAATTGTTGAGACAAAGCATGATGTATTTGTGAAAGATTATATGCATTGTATTATACATGTGTTTTATGTACGTAAAATCATAGATCAAATGCTGCTTCAACACACTAGTACCAGAAATCTGTACAATTGATAACTATTCCCTTCTCTAGTTAAATGTTCCTAGACCGCTCAAAGATGCCGTTGTGACCAACCCTGTCCTCAAAGTGCCATGAGTGGATCCCAAAGACTTCCGACTGAACTTGCACCATCCATTTGCAATATAGATCCTGGAGAGACAGGGGTCACCCAGCATCTTTAGGAGTCCCCTGGAGCCAAAAATGGACTCCATTTGGGAATTTCGGGTTTAGACCTGCAAGAGGAATGTAATCAATCCTAACAAAGATCACAGAGTACTTCCATGGACGAGAGCCCGTCAGCGGCCCTAGCCTGAGGGATCTCTTAGCTCTCTATGAAAGTGCAGGTCACCAGAATCTGTTCTACCAACTACACAAAGGTACAGAGACCTGAGGAACAGCCTTCACATAGATCCACCGGAAATCAACAGATCCAAATTGCCTAAGCACAATCTGGTGTAGCCCAGTGTACATTTACTCTGAATTAGGCTGCTGGTGCGCCCCATCCAACCATGAATGAGGGGGGCCAATATAGACCAACCTCTCCCCAGACCAGCTGAAAGGGAATGGGTATGTTGGATCACCTGCAAAAATAAAGGAACTAGGGCAACTTGTAAAAAAACATGACTGGGAGTGGACTAATGTCCTGCGTTCCTGATAAAACAACACACAAGGCAGGGGAGATATTTTGTCCACAAAGGGGATCTCTATTTCCACCTGGCCAGCTGATGCCAAACATTTTACAATTCCTGTGTTACACCATCATCACCTTTGCTAATAAGAGTTGCTACACATCAACAATCCCCCATGACATCATATACCCAGATGGAAGTCATTTACTCCAGCCTCTAGGAGTAATTATTCTTGCTTGGGATATTGTTCCTTATATTGAAAATGGTGGATGTATGTGTTACAGCTCAACCCCCATGGCTACTTGTTTAAATCCATGCTTAGAGCTTAACAGTATGTTCACCCCAAGATTCTAAGCAGATGTAGTAAGATCAGCCCCCAAAAATCTTCACCCTGCTGTTGCGGGTAATTACAGGCCTATTACAAATGCTCCTTTTCTGGTGAAGATCATGGACAGAATTGCCTACCTGCAACTGCAGGTGTTTATTGAGGAACATAATATACTGGGATTCGTCAAACATGGAACTGAAACAGCTCTTTTGGACCTAAAATCCAATATGACAAAAACTATTGATTGGTCATACTGCTTTGTTGATATTACTAGTTTTATCTGCGGCCTTCAATCGTGTCGACCACTCCTCACTAGTGAAGAGACTGGTCAAAGTAGCAAGATGTTCAAAAAGCGCAGCAGCCTGGATGAAGTCCTTCCAGGGGCCTCGATAAGTGAGAGTGGCTATGGGTGATTGTCAAGCTTTCCCTGTGGACATTGACTGTGATGTTCCCCAGGGATCATGTTTATCCCCACCTCTGTTTAATATTTAAACAGGGCCATGCTTTGACTTGCTGGACAGCATCAGCATTATCTACACTAATTATGCTGACGTTTCTCAAATCTTACTCGTTTTGTCCAACGATTATGATCATGACTCCCAGACAATTAATAGGATTTATTTTATAGTCCAATTGTGGATGACAGCCAATTCATTAGCATTAGATGACACTAAGACAGAGTTACTTATTTTAGGGTCTGGACCGAGGTTGAGGAAAATGGATTCTCGATATGACCAATTTGTGACTGCCTGCAGGGTTGCTTCCTGTGTAAAAACTGTGGGAGTTTATCTCGACTCCCAATTGTCTTTGAGAAAACATGTTGATTACCTTAGCTCTTCTCATGCGTATATCAACAGATTACTGCAACAGATTCACCCTTATCTCACCACGGAGAATAGAGCATTGCTGGCCACCGATTTGATAATGGAAGGCTTGATTTTTGTAATAGCCTGCTGGCTGAGAGCTCTAGACAATCTGAATAAAATTGCAAATAATGCAGAACGGGACTGCTAGTGCTATCCACGAATTAGGCAAATCCGAACATGTAACAGCAATTCGGCTGTCCTTATATTGGCTTCCTGTTAAACATCGGATTCCGCAGAAAGTTCTGTTGTCAATGCAGAAATGCATTCTAGGTGCCGCTCCACGTTACTGTATGGACCGCTTGCAAACCAAATCATCTACAAAAACTCTATGCTTGAATGACAGCATCTTGCTTTGTCAACCTCGTTTTAAGTTAACCAAATAAGGTGGTATTTGTTTCGTAGCATGGGCGCCAATGGCTTGGAATGAGCTTCCATCTGCACTTTGTGATCTTAATTGTCCACTCAGATTCCAAAAAATTTGGAGACGCACCTTTTTAATAAAGGAATTGATTAATTACTCCTTCTCAATGGGCCTCATTCTGAGTCCGGCAGTAACCCTGCCGGCGGGTTGTCACCGGACTCAGAATAATTTACCGGCGCCTGACCTCCTGGTGCCACCAGTTCATTCTGAGTCCGGTGGCCGAGAAGTCAGGCGCCGGTAAATAGTTATTCCCCATTCCCACAGAGTCCTATGAGACTCTATGGGAGTGGGGAAACGGGAGCACCGGCACCGTTAGAAACTGTGCCGGTGCTTCCGTAACGGGTCTGCCCACTGTGGCCACTGCGGCCGGAGGGTCAGACCTGTTGGGCACAGCGGCTCAGGCAGGCAGACTCGTAGTTTGCCGGTCTGGAAACAAGGGTTCTGGTGAGCTTACCGGCACCCTTGTTTCCGGATCGGCAAACTTGTAATGAGGCTCTGTCTTTTGGTTTGTGTTGTCCTGTCTTTCTTTTTCCGTTCTCTCTGGCCGCCATGCGGCCTATGGGCGCATGGCGCCTCATACAAGCATTAAAATAAATAAATAAAATAAATAAACGTCCCATAACTAGGGTAATACTGGTACTGAGCAATTGCTATGCAACAAGAGGCATTGGGGGGAAAAGGGTGGCAGAGTGCTTATTTGGTAATGAATATAGCAACATTCCAAAGGCTAAAATAGCTCAACCATCTAATGATCAATACACAACATCACCCTGAAGGCCGCCGCAGACAACCATTGTTCCTCTGAGAAGAATAACGTACATAATTGTATCTCTATGTATGTGTCACCTTCTCCTCCATACAAAGCTTCTCACCATCTGCGAGGACTCGCACTCTGCGCATCCGCACCAACTGCTGATGATAACCACAGTACGCTGCGCTTCCGCTAGTACACGCACCAAAAGAAGTGTAGCCATCCAATGTCATTCTGTTGCAGTACAGGCCATCGATCCCCCCCAGCTGGGATGGCGATCCTCTGCCTTGGTCTCCTGTGGGTAGCACTTAGACAGTTCTGTGCTTCTCTCCATTCCTGTGGCGCCACTCCAGCGCACACCGTCTGTGTTTTCCTCCAACACGTGCATGAAGCACTGTGTTATCTCTGTGGACCTTCAGCCAAGGCTGCTCTGGTAATGTGGCCTGGGTCCTCTCTGGCACACCGTGGCTGCCACGCTCATGCAGTCCCCAGCCATCTCAGCAAGGACAACACACACATCAGTGCAGTGGGCTGATACCATGCAAGCCCTGCTCCTCCTAGCATGGGCCAGTGTCCACTTAGCTGTGCCACAACCCCATGCCTCAACTCTGTAACCTTCACCCAGTACCTTTAGTTATCAACAATAACAACCCTTGTTCCCTTCCTACCTCTTTAGAAAGGAAGGATCCTGAGGCACTCGTAAAGCCGTGGTCCCCCAGGTCTCAGATCTGCTCTGTCAGTCAGTCGCCCTCGTGTTCCCCTTCACCAACCGTCACTCTCACGAGGAAAACATTGTCATTCCAGTCTCATCCATGTTGCATCCACCAAGGGTGATCAGAGCATTATACACGCAACACTCTAAACCTTCTAACACTCCCCTCCTCTTGCATATGGTATTCAGTGAAATGTTATTTTTAATTTTTCCCAAAATGAAAAAGACCAATTTAGAAAGACCACTGTGAGAACGCTCAGAGCGGTCTTTCTAAATCTTAACTGTCCTACCCCTGCCGCACACAGGTGCGCGCAGGTGCTGACAGACTGACATGGTAAAGACAGGATAAAGGTAAGTGTTTGCGTGCTTGTATGTATGATAGGGGACAGTGTTTGTCTGTAGTCTACAAAAAAACATGTAAAACCACAGATTTCACGTAGCACAACATGAATCCAAAGGATTGTTCAACATTCTGAAAGAACTGGAAACACCCTGCCCACCCCTGGAAAATCTGACAAATAAAGGACGCAGAATGGTGTTCATCCATTCAAAAAGCTATGTTAAACAAACTGGATACTATTAAACATCACATTGAGGTCAAAAGAACAGAAGCAGTCCCTACACAAGCACACAAAATGCATCCGGATAAAATGGAAGGACCTGCGTTCAACTAACATTCAGTCACGCAGTTATAATTAGCCGAAAAGATTGACAAACTCAGACCAAAGAACTGTAAGGGGGACTCTTGTCCAGCTGAAACTTCTAAAGAGTGCTCTGTCATAATGATCGAACCCCTTGCCAAATTTGTCAACACCTCATTCCAGGAAAGCCAGGTTCCAGATCATCTAAAAAACACATGGGTCTCGCTATTATTGAAGAAGACTGGCCTGTGTCCCTTTAATGCTCTTAATTATAGACACATTACGAATATGCCTTTCTTACTCGAAACCTTGGACTGCGAACGTACATCGGGATCTCTGAATTTCTTAACACTCACAAGCTTCTACATGACAGGCAATCTGGATTTAGATAAGGTCACGGCATGGAGACAGCCCTCGTGGACCGCAAGTCTTATTTATTGCATATCATGGACAGGGGTAGGACATCTGTCCTGATGTTGTTGGATCTGTCGGCTGCCTTCGACTTGGTGGACCACCATTTACTGGTTACCAGGTTTAAGGAGGTAGCTAACTTTTCTGATACTGCCGCCACACGGATCCAATACTTCTTGAGTAACAGAACGCTTAGGGTATGCATTGACCTAGCGGATGCTCCTCTGAGTGCCTGCCTTTCGCCCTATCTTTATAACATCTTTACTATCCACCTGTTCGAGCTCTTGGATAGAAATGGTATCGAATTCACTAACTACACGGATGACACGCAATATGTCATCCAATTGTCAGGAGACTATGAGCAAGACACTATCAGACTGAATTAAGTCTACGATATCATTCAAGTATGGATGGTAGAGAATGGCCTTGCACTTAACAAGGAAAAAACGGAACTCATGGTTGTGGGCACACCCATAAAAATAAAAAAACTAGGTGATAACTATAAAAACTTCACACTTGCAGGGCACCATTTGAAGTTGTCTTAGACCAACATCTCAATATGAAGGCGCAAGTGAGTCATCTGGTATCTCCATCAGCATTTTAAATAAAACTTCTCACACAAGTACACCCATTCATCTAAAAAGCCAACAGTGAAATAATAGCAAGAGCAATTATTGGGTCGAAGATAAGACTATTCTAGTAGCCTCCTCATAGGTATTAACAAATCAGAGTATGGCAGACTTCAGATTATACAGCATAGTGCAGTTAGAGCCATCGTACGGCTGAGGAAGTTTGATCATGTAAATGTAACCTCAGCAAGAAGACGCCTGCATTGGATGCCGATTGAAGAGAGGATTAAATTCTGCGTATTGGTCATGGTACATAAAAGTATCACGCGCATGGGGCCTTTATATCTTTCCGATGCCCTGACTGTTAAATCCAACATAAGAATGCACAAGTCAAATGACACACTACAGCTAAAGGAGTCTAGATGCTCACTCACACAAGTGAAGCATGCAGCTTTTTATGCAGTACCTCCCACAGTCTGGAACTCTCTCCCGAAAGAACTGAGAAAAATCAGTCTGATTGAAAACTTCAAGACAAAACTGAAAACACACTTATTCAGATAACAAGTTCTTCCTGGATATCGACTCCCCCCTCCTTTCAGCTAAGCTTTATGTTACATGTCTCTGTTCTTTATCTGTGTTTGTTGCGCCCATAAGCCTCTGGGTGCAGAGGTGCGCAGTATATATTATTAAAGTAATGTAAATCAGGGGCTGGGGAGGAGTGTGTCGGCATGTGTGTGTATTTGTATATGAGGCGAGGGGCTGGGGAAAAGGTGTGTGTCTGAGTGTGAGTATTTTTATGGGAGGCAGGGTTGGGGTGGGGCTGAAGTTGAAGAGGGGTTCGGAGGCGAAACCCCCTGATTTCAAAGGGCCAGAAAAAAAATGATTTTTTTATGTGCAACGTCTGCCCCCATATTAACAATGCAGGGCTACGTCGAATAAATATTGCAAGGGTGTTTCTATTTATTACTAGTGGAAAAGCCTGTGTACATGGGCTAATGTGCGTAAGGATGACATTTTCAGAGTGTAAATACATATGAAGTCAACTAAAGTTTAAAACATACTTAAAACGTTCATGAAGAATATTATTGATATAATACATACCAAGAAAAATTACAACAAATAATTACATAATACATACGTACATTGAAAAGTTATTGATTTTGTTAGAGAAATATTGCTTAATCAAATGCATTTCTGTTTAAATGTTTTTTTTCTCAAATGTATATTTTTTTTAGTGTGCCTTATCTGTAGCTAATTGTATGTTATCATTGTTGAAATACACATTGAAGTCTTGTTGTATGTGCAAGGCAACAGCTCCCTCTAGCGGTGATAACAGGTGAAGCAGGCAAGACGGCTTCGGACAAACATACATCTGGCCTTTTATTATATAGTATGGTATCCACTAGCTGCTTCATGAAACCCCAGCTTACGCAAGCCCTGATTTGGCCATCGGCTTACACCAGCATTATATATACAATATATGTGGTGGCCCATGCATCCTCTCTCGGTCTCCCTATAGTTCATAGCATACATGCAACCCTTGGAAAAGCCGACAGAGCTTCTGTTCCAAAAATACATGGAAGACAGACACCCAGATACTATGGCACTGACTCGCAGCTACTCGCTCAGGAAGACACCACCACTACTCCATTGAAACGGTCAAGTAAACCACATCAGATCACAAGTCTAGACTAGTACAGCACCATATATGCAATATTCGGATCATAAAATGTCAGAGAATAAAAAAGCATAACCACCAAACCCTGCCCCAAACGACAACATTGGGGCCATGCTACAGAAACGTTAGATTGTTAATGTTAAAGGTAATTATACTGCGCACCGTCACCACTGCTATGGTCCCCATGCGCTCTGGCGGAACTGAAAAGGAGGGTGTCAAGAGGGGGGGTTAGTAGGGTGAAGTGGGAGTAGGAAAGTGAGAGTTGTGATGTCCTGTTGGTCGCTTCAGTTCGGTTTGCACCGTTTGCTGTGCTTAAGTGTGCTTTTTGATTGGTGCCAGAAGTCCCATGTGCTGTTGTGGCGGGTCATTAGTTTGTTGTTGCAATGTGGTGAAGTGCATGCGGATTGCTGTGCAGAGAGTTGGTTGTGTGGGTTTCTGTAATGCGAGTATGCGAAAAGTTGACATTTTTTAAGGTATGGTTATACTGGTTTACAAGTATTTATCGATTTCTTACCACTTTGTCTCCACGTTTCTGCGCCCAACCTCCACGGTCATCCTGTGTGTTTGGTACTCCAACTTGACCGCCTAGTTGGCAGGCATGCTGCGTAGTCAGAGCTCTCTTTGTGTGGCTCTAGTGGCTTGTGTATCTAGCTCATTTCCGCTACTGTGGCAGGTGTAGTTTTGGTCACCGGACTTGTCCCTTATTGTCCATCTTGTCGGTTGCCCCCACATATTCAAGTACCCTTTAGGAGTGGTGGCATGTGGGCCTGGGTGAGGGGTGCATGTCCACCTGCTCTTTTATAATGGAGGGGAGGCTTAGAGATTGTGGTTTCCTACCAGGGTATTCACGGTTTCGATTATGTCCTTTCATCCTAGTTGATTCCTCCTGAATCTGGAGCAAAGAGCCAGGTTTTGAGTCGTTTTCTGAACTCCAAATGACCCCTTATGTTTTTTGGTAGGTTATTCCAGGTTGAGGTTGCCAGGTGAGTGAAAGATGATCCTCCGAGTTTTCTTTTGTTGTAGGCTTTTGAAACTAGGCGAATGTCGTTGCTTGATCTGAGTGATCTTGTTGGGTGTTAGATGGTTATATTTATCATTATGAACTCTGCTCCCTGGCTGTGTACTGCTTTGTGCATTATGCGCATCGCTTTGAACTTTATTCTCTCTTTTATTGGCAGCAAGTGTGGCATTTTCAGCACAGGCGTAATGTGTTCTCTTTGTGGTAGTCTGAGCAGGAGTCTTGCCGCAGCGTTCTGGATGCGCTTACATTTTTTTAACAACCTTTCTGGCATTCCTAGGTATAGGCTGTTGGCATAGTCTACTCTGGACATAAGTACGATGATGGTGAGTGTTTTGTGGGTGAAAGAGATGAATGGTAGGATCATTTTTACTGCGTGTAGCAGGAAGAAACACTTCTTGATTATGGCGTTTACTTGTGGTTCAAGAGTTAGCTCATCAAGACTCACAGGTTTTTTACTATTGTTGATGGGGTCGGCGCTGTACCCAGTTCCGTTGGCCATGGGATGTAGTGGTTGTTTTCCTCACTTTTAGCTATGATCATTATTTCAGTTTTGCCTGCGTTGAGTTTGAAGCGGTTTATGTTCATCCAGCTGTAGAGCTCTTGTAGGCAGTTCAGCTTTTTGTTTTCTTCCTGTGTATCTTGTATTTTGTAGACGATTGAGTATCATCTGTGTAGTTGTAGCATGTAAGGCTGTGTTTTTTGATGAGTTTGATTAGTGGCATCGGGTATATATTGATGAGCAATGGGGAGAAGGATGATCCTTGTGGCACTCTGCAGTTGCATTCTCTTGTAGTAGATTTGAATGGTTTGATTTAGACGGTTTCGGTCCTATTTGTTAGGAAGGATTTAATCCACAGTAGGGCTGTGTCAGTGATTCCTATTTCTTCTAGTCTCTCGATGAGGATTTCATGGTTGACTGTGTCAAATGCTGCAGAGAGGTCCAGAATTATTAGAGCTGTGCTTTTGTCTGAGTCTGCCTTAGTATTGACATCATCCAAGATTGAGAGCAATGCTGTGTCCGTTCCCCTCATCAGTCTGAAGCCTACTTGTGCTGGGTCCAACAGTTGGTGTTCCTCTATGAATTCTTGAGTTATTCTGTAGACGTATGCCTTGAGAGGTTTAGCTGGGTAGGGAATGTTGGAAATGGGTCTGTAGTTGGAGAGGTCTTCCACGTTTCCTGCTGTGTCCTTGATGTATGCCGCTGTGAATGATTGCAGTACTTTCCCTATTGAAAGTGATTGGTTGAAAAGGTTTCTGTAGTATTCCATGGGTGTTCCTTGTGTGAGTATTGATTTGTGTATGTCTGGGGGGCATGGATTCATGGGGGAGCCTGCTTTGTTGCTGTTACTTACCAGCTTGACGAATGTCTCAGCTGAGAACTGGGGGAAGCTTCGGAGTTTGTTCTGGTGATCCACTGATGGCTGGGTAGGTTGCATGTTGTAGTCGATTGGTCTTTGTATGATTTGTTAGATGGTGGTGATTTTGTCTTTGAAGTGGTCTGCAAGGTCATTGCACGGGTAGTATAGCTCAGTGGCAATGCACTCGTCTTGGAAGCAAGACGGCGCAGAGCGACACCGGTTTGAATGCTGTGTCCATGCTTAGAAACCTCTTCGGTATTAAGCGTGTTATAAATAACCAATTATACTTATACTTATTGCATAGCTTCAGTGAAGGTATCAGAGTGTTGTTGCAGCCAGGAGGGTTTCTTATTTCGTGTAGGATTTGCAACAATTCCTTTTCGGTCTTGGTGGCTTCGGTGATTCTGTTGTCATAGTATTTCTTTTTGGCCTTATATATTTTCTTATTGTATGAGTGGATTTGTCTCTGGAGTTGTACTTTCTTCACCTGATGTTTTTTTTCCTCCATTCTAATTCAAGTTTCCTGTTTTTCCTTTTCATGGTGCAGAGTAGCGGGGTAAACCATTTTGGTGTTGCGTTTTTGCATGATGGTGGGAAAGGTTTTTCCTTTGAGATCACGTTGATCGTTCCAGCAATCCATTTATGAAGTAGTTCTGTTTTTAATTCGATGTCAGCTTTGCCTAGGGTCGTTGTCAGTGGTTTGTTGATTTCTAACTGCTAGGTTGCTAGCTCTGATGGCTCTCCAGTTTCTTTTCATGATAGTTGGGAGTTTGTCTGTTTTTTTTGCCGTTGTCGTGGGGAATGTGATCACGAATGGAATGACGAGGTGGTTGCTCCAGAGGATCTGCAGTGGCGGTGTTGTGGCAATGAGATTTTTATTGGCGAAGATTACGTCCAGCGTATGTACCACAGTGTGGGTTGCTCCTTTGACTAGCTGATGTAGTTTCACTGTCTTCAGTTGTTTGGCTAGTGATTTCTGTGAGTTAGCGGATTCTTCATCAAACCAAATGTTAAAGTCTCCAAGGAATACCAAGTGTTCCTGCTTGATGGCTAGGTTGCTGATGACTTCAGAGAATAAGTTGGTGAAGCTTGCATCGTATGTTGGTGGTCTGTATATCAGGATGAATTTGAGGTTTGTTTTGGGATTTGCTGTTAGGTGAAGGATCATGGATTCACAGTTTTTGATGTTTAGTGGTTCATCAGTTTTAATTTTGAGGTGTTCCTTGTATGCTATCGTCAGTCCTCCTCCTCTTTTGTTTTTCCTGTTTAATTGTAGTTGTCGTCTAGCAATGTTTTGGTTATGAATAGGATGTCGATACCACCTTTGCATAGGAGATTGAAGATCTCTGTGGCATGTTTGGACATTGATCTGGCATTGATGAGGTTGCAGTAGATCTTTTTGACACAGTTTGAATAGTTTTTTAATCCTTGCTTTATCTTGCGTTTCAGTTGGGCTTCTTCTTTGTTTGCGAGACAATTTGGTTGGTGCTCCATGTATTCTGCTTCCTTGCAGAAGCGATCTGTTAGGTTGTCGGGTTGATGATAAATTCTTCTGCTTCTTCGTCCTCCATGTTTTTCTGTGGTTGCTTGCAGTGCCCTTATGTTTTTGTGATGTAAGGGGTGAGGGCGTTGGTTTCATTCCTTCCCCTTCTTGGGTCATCTGTTCTCTTCCTGCAGGGTTCTGGTCGGTTTGCGTCGTGCCTGGACGTATTAGCGCTGCAGAGTTGTAGGGGCAGTGAGGTGGTTGCGAGATATGGTGTTAGATATAGGGATTTATCTCTTCTTGTGATATTTGTTTTGTTGGCTGCAGTGTTTTTTTGGCATGTGTTCAGTATTTGAGGAGGTTTCGTCTGGAGTCAGGCGCATATCCGGTTGGCTTATTCACTTTTCCGTTTCTCTTTGGCAGCATCCTGCTCTTTGACAGGGTAGCTTCAGCGTCTTTGGTGGTGTGATAGCTTGCACTTTGGTTACAGGGGCTGTAGCCCGCCTGTAGGACTTTGTGCGGTTTGAATGATTGTTGAGTTTTGTCCTCTTCTGTTGTGTTGATGAGGCGTACTCCGTTGGCTTGTGTCTTTGTAGGTTGTTTATGATCTGGTGGTGAAGATGCTCTTGAGAGTTGCTCTTGTAGATTGGCTGAAGTGCTTGTGTAAGGCTGAGTTGTAGAGGTTGTGGGGTTCCTGGTTTGCCTGTTTTAGGGTTTGGGATGTATAGCTCAGGGTTTTCAAAAGTGTTTTGCCGGATAGTGATGTATTATGGTTCTGGGCTTCTTTCCTCTGATGGCTGTGTGTCTAAGCAGGGCACGGTCCAGTTACTAAGGGTTTTCAATTGGGGGGTGCACGCTGTTGGACTAACTAGCTCTTCAGATAGACTGTGGGTTTGCGTTTGACTGGGGCAAAGATACATCTCTAAGCAATTGCCTTTATGTGGCTAGGTGGGTGTTCCCAGAAAGTGGTGATGTCCTGTGGTTTGGCAGATGGCATGCAATGGGGAACACACCTAGATTTGAAGTTCCTGTTTAATGGGACGTTTGTTAGGTCTCCCGATACAATAGGCAGAAATATGAGATAAACCTACCTTGGTATTCCTGTCTAGTGGTTGAAGGCCTAGGTCTCACGATAAATAGGCAGATAGAGAGAGCACGCCCAGATTTGTGGTTTTGTAGATTGATATGAAGGCCTACGTTTTACAATACTATAGGCTGATACGGGGTGAGACACACCCAGGTTTGAGATTTCTGTATAGTCAAGAGAGAGGTCTAGGTTTCACAATACAATTAGCAGTATTTGAGAAACACACTTAGCTTTGAGAATCCTGTATAGTGGGAGAGAGACCTGGGTATCACAATACAATAGTCAGATATGGGAGAACACACCTAGATTTGAGAATCCTGTATAGCGGGAGAGAGACCTAGGCTACACAATACAAATTTGGTAAAGGACAACACCTTACATTTTGAGAGTCCTGTGTAGTGGGAGAGAGACCTGGGTTTCACAACACAATTTGGTACGGGACAACACACCTAGATTTGAGAATCCTGTATAGTGGGAGAGAGACTTGGGTTTCACAATACAATAGGCAGATATGGGAGAACACACCTAGATTTGAAAATCCTGAATAGTGGGAGAGAGGCCTAGGTTTTACAATACAATTTGGTGTGGGACAACAGACCTAGATTTGAGAATCCTGTATAGTGGGCGAGAGGTTTAGGTTTCACAATACGATCAGTTTTTAAATAGTTTGTGTTCACGGTGGATTTCCTAGTGACTGTGATGGATGTGAGTGGTTGGTGTACTTCCTTCCGGTGGTAGTGTTATATGGTGGGGTGAATACTAAAGTGCTTATTAGTGTCAGTGACATTGTGCAAAAATTGTGCCTAACTTATCCGTTGGTGCTGGTTGACGACAGTCTGTTCCTCGTTTGGCACGTCTGAGTACTGCATCTGTTTACTACTGCTGGTTTGCGGTTGGTATTATGCCTTAGCAACCACCTCGTTGATTGCGGTTGCATCAGGGAAGTTTTACCTGGTGTTATAGGGATCGGTAGGAGTTTGACACTGCACCCGAGACTCAGGTGGGAGCACTGCTGGTCCTTTACCTTGAGCTCACTGCAGTGAATGAGCTGGGTGAAGGGGCACAGTGGGTCTGTTTGGTTATATGTGTCACTGAGGGATTGAGGGTTAGTTGGCAGTTTAGGCTTGGTTTATTTTAGTGGGTGGCTGCTTCCCCTGCTGACACATGCAGACACAGTATGGAGCCGTCCCTGTAGGAGCCGCCCTTTGCCTTGAGCCCTTAGCCGCAGGGACTGCCGGGCAGGTGGGCTGTCCTGGGAGGTTGGTCTATGAGGGTTGCGCTGCCCAATCAGAGGCCCAGTGGGGAATGGAGGAGTGGAGGAGGGAAACCAGGAAGTGAACAGGCAGAAGGGGGCAGAGGACTGAAATGAATTTACTTGCGCCAAAACGAAAATGGGGTCGCTAGTCCCAGAGCACCTTCGGTGCTGGACTCACCTGCTCAGAGGATGTTTGTGGATGGTGCTGGACTCACCTGCTCAGAGGATGTTTATGGATGGTGCTGGTTAGCCCTGCAGGCTGCAAGACCCTCGCTACTGACTTAGAGCGTGCCGCGCTGCCCAACCACAGGCCCATTGGGGAAGGGAGGAGTGGAGGCGGGAAACCTTGCTAGTGCTATGTATTGGCATTAATGAGCCCAATGAACTACCCACTGGGCCTTTGGAGAGACAGACCCCAAACTAGATTCACCGGGGCTTTGGGTACATGGGACATGCTGGGGCAGAGCCCAGTCAGTCTCCAAAATCTCTCCTTCAGCTGGGGTGTTGTTTGGGATCTTTCAGTCTCCCATGCGTAAGCACCTGGCATTATTCTTGCGGCAGGGATAGAGAAATTAAGATGCAAAGAAAAATGAAATCAGTATGTGTGAGCCGGCTTCCCGCCAAAGCAGGACAGCCAGCACCTGCCTTCCGAAAGCAAACTCTTGCCAAAAATATATACATATATATATGACTCATAGTCTGACGTCACTTAACTGGTAAGGCATTATCATAAATTAAATAAGTATAGACCTGAGTGTGCATTATGTGCTCAGAAAGGTAGCAGGCTTCAATGTATGTCACAGATATGTCATATAATAAAATGTCTGTTGGTTCTTATGTTCCCAAAAGGTTCTATTTTATATAAAGCACCATGTAGCTTACAATGATGCCATTTGTTCTCCTTCCCTTACTCACAGGTGCACCCCTGGGTGCTTTCAGGGCCGGCTGAAGATGTCAGGGATATGTTTACACCCCGAGGTCTGTCCTGGACAAGAAAACACACATTTAAAGTGACACATTTTTTTGTGTGAGAAGTCTAGTGCCACCTGACAGGATATGTGCATATTATCAGGGTACTACGTCAAAAGGCGGCCTTCCACAAGGTTGTGAATTCTCCTCCTCCTGCTGATTTTGAGGGGGTTCATCACCAGCCCCACACCTCCCACCCTACTGTATGGTCCTGCTACTCTCCCTTACGCGGTCCCTCTCCCCTTGCATTCTCACGCTGACTGTTACTTTAAAGTACTGTCTCCACTGCTAATTGCTGTCTCTGGCCCCATGTGCGACGTAGTCTGCGTTGGCCTAAGCACAAAGTTCTTTTGTGCAACGCGCCTCTACCCACCGGTCTGAAGACCACAAATTACTATTAGCCCTTCCTTGCAGGTGGTTAATATGTACAGATCATCACAGGACAGGGAAACAATAGGTAGCTGAAACTTTAAGCTAGTAATTAAGAGCTATTATGCCCAGTGGGCCTTGGTCATTCATTTACTGACTGATAGAATTGCATATATCCAGAGACGGAAAGGGATTTATTTCCAATTCATTTTGAAACTGAACCAGAGAGATGTATTTACACTATTCAGACTTGATGCATGAAAGACCAAGCAATATCATGCTGGTTGGCCCAAAGGACATGTTTGCAGTGCCTCATGATGCATTGTTTGTGACTTGCCTAAGCCACCTCCCCCTCCCTTAGGACACGCCCAGCCCAATTTAGCCATGCCCCCTTTCCAGAATTCACCCTTTGGCTTCATATCCCACTTAAAGCACTGACCTCCGAAAATTTGCATGCCACCATTTTCGGTTCAGAAACCTAAGATCCAGCCACTATGCTGCTATCCAACAACAAAAGTTGAAACACCGCAAAAGGGTTTAGAAAACAAAAAAAGCACATCTCTTAGATGAAATGGAAAATGCATCTGAGTATCCAGACAAATGAACAAACGCTTAAAAAAAAGACTGAAAACTACACTTTTCATAAAAGTCTTCAGGCATGAATAATTCGAGGATTTCTCCTCCTATTGTTGTCTATAAGGTGTGTCGAATAGCGCGATTCAGTCACTTCTCCCCACGGGGGAGCCTTTCTCTGTGAGGCTAGGGAGGTGAGCTTATTACGTGATACCCTCCATGGGGATAGAGTCAAGAAGGACCTCACTGTGAGAGACTTCACCCTTGGGGACAAGGACTCCCATTCTGCCAAGGAGCTCACTGAGTTACTCACTCTCGAACCATCATTAGCACCCTTCAGGGGGCGCCAGCCAATAAGGAGGCTCAGAACCCAGGCTGCACTGTATGTTATGAGCCAATGTTCTGAGCTGCCTCAGTAGCTGGTACCTCCTTCCCTTCCATGCTCCCCCTCCCACTTCATCTCTTAGCACACGCATAGTTTCCTACGCGGGTGTTAAGAATGTTTTTTTAAAATAAAAAGGAGCACTTACCTTAGAAGTGCAGCCCGACGCCATGCATTCCTACAATGTCATCAACATAGAAAACGGAATTCCTGTCAAGCAGGACTGCACGGCGTCGGGCTGCACATCTAAGGTACGTTTTTTTTATTTTACATATACACCATTAGTACCCCTGTAGGTAACAGCCCGCCGCTGAGCGCAGTGAGGGTCCTTTAACAAGGGTGACAGGCTGTTACCTACAGTTTGGTCCCGCCACCTTGGCGCATGTCGCCTCAATAACACCAAGGCTTCAGAAAGGCCAAGAAGATCAAACTATCATTTGTTAATGTGACATAAAAACACATAGATCAACCTGGCGAAATGCATTATAATAATACTGTGAAGAAGAAGAGTGAGTGAGCAAGTGATAAAGAGCACTCAAGTGATAGAGACAGAGGACTATAATCCTCCACTGCAGAGGGCCCAGGTAAGTGTCATAAAAAGAGAAGGAAGGTAATCCTCGAGAGAAGCCCGGGAGTTTCAAACCAGCATTGCAACAAAAGCTAATCGAAACCTGGAAGTCCTGCATGTCAAGGAGGCAACTGGCTGGCGTGCAGGGGAAGCAGGAGAAGAGGAGGAAGCAGGAGTCATCATTGGAAGGAAACCCCAAAAAAGAAAACACGTTGCGAGTGGTGGAGTGACCCATGAAGGCTAGACAGTGCACTCTGGCACCTAGGCCAAGACCATTACGCCTCTGGCACTGCAGTGCAGATCCTGAGGAACCGGAGAGAAGGGAGAAGCCGTCCTGACAGAAAGAGAAGAGTTTCCCATCCTGCAAGTGGACCTGGTGATGCCAACCCAACGGAGAGAAGGAAACAGGGACAGCGGGAGACCCGGACAGGGCAACAAATATAATGAGTACCTGAATCATACTCGTTGCAGTAAATGTAAAGAGTGGAACTCAAGTGTGAATCGTTACTGGCACAGTCATTCTCGTCCCAGTAATAATGAGAAGTGGAATTCAAGTGTGAATCATTACTGGCACAATACTCGTACCAGTGACAGTAAGGAGTATAATACTAAAAATCTTTACTGGCCCAATCATACTCATCCCAGTAACCAGGACAAGTGGGACTAAAGTGATAATCATTGCTGGAAGGATCACACATGTCTCAGTACTAAGAGAATGCCAAAAGATTGAGAAGCATGCCAAAAGTGTTGTTAACTGGCCTAGCCAGGAAAGAAAGTGGACATTGTGTCGACAAGGAATAAAGAGGGTATTGAGCCAAGAGAAAGACAAAACGTATTTCAGAAAGGAAAAGCAAAGTGTTAAGATCGAGTGTGGAAAGCTGGACAATCCTATTTCCTAACTGTATAAACTTATCAAAGTACTGGCCAAGAACTACTTAAGAACTGACTATTAAAGAGCTATTTTTCTGAGAAGCAGCATACAGGAGAAGGGAGTAATTCTCCTGTACTTTGGTTATTTTGAATAGTGGCAGTTACAGAGCAGATTAGAGTTGGGCAAAGGACAGTTCTTCCTTCGAGACTCAACGATGATTGACGAGCACCCACCTTAGTTTAGGTTACGTAGGGAAAAGCCTTAGTTTAGGGATAGTGAGGAGTTATTTATTTTCCCTTTTAGATTGAATAACATCTTTAAAATGGTTGAACCTCATCTCTGTCCTTCTTCTGTCCCACCACAAAGGCAACAGACTCAATCTGAAAAAAACAAGATGGACGAGGCCTTTTAACTAATGGCCATGCCAATCACTCCTTATGCCCGATGAAAATTTGCCACCCAACATCACTGATGCCATGTTTCCAGTTGTTCACGTAAACTTTGAATCATGGAAACGGATGCCCTTACCCAACCGAAGACCCAGATGGCCGTGGGCATGGATCTAATCTCATGCGCACAAAGCGAGTGGGCCGAATGTGCTGTGAAGTAACTGACCCTTTTTTGTTTGTTTTATTTCAATTGATGATTGTTTATGGTTTTAATAAACTAATACAAAATAAAAAAAGGAAAGGCACGTTTTTTAATTGTTTTTTTTTACAAAAACACAAATCTTCCAAATAAGTTATTTTAAATGTGTTATTCGATGTTTGGGAAATTCTTCAAGCGCTGACCTGCTTTTCTTTTCAAGAGCACATTTCCCAGACTTGAATACATGAAATTTAATAGAGGGGCTAGATATTCCATGTCAAGCTCTTCACACTGAGAGCCCTCTTCACACACATGGGACTTGGAAGTTCACTGCCAAAAACAACATTGCAGTTGAAGAGGTCTGGTGGTATTCAATGAGTTCCACCCTCAGAGAGATGAATGAAAGGAGTGTCTGGAATGTGTCAGCTGGGTATGGGCGGCATCCTGCCAGCTGGCAGGGATGTCTGCCAGACAGTCGTCTTGGAGTGGCAGCTTTCTTTCATGTCTCATTCCTTGTAACACATGGTAATCCTTAGGCGGTGTGTGCCCAGACACTCCTTCCAAACGAGAGTACACTTGGCTGTGTACTACAACACGTGGCCAAGGGCTATTCCCAATGGAGTTCCCAGACTGTAACTCACAGTACTGCGCTACTGTTAAAGGCTGTCAGCCCAAACCTTGAGCAGCGCTCCGCCGATCTCGAACTAGGTCTGCACTTTAAACAAAAAGAAAATAAAAGAAATACTATCTGTGCCAATAGCTGCATAGACAGCTCAGTAGGTTAAGGACTCACTTCAGACATTCCAACCATCCTTCCGAGGTTGATAAAAAATAAGTACAATTAAATGGAGTGCTAATACTACGTATTACTGCTGCATATAGACGAATAAGGAATCCAGCAAGAAATGCTATGAAAAAAATAACAAATATTATTTCTTCCTATATGACTATCTGTGCCCAAGGCCGCCTCCGACCTGCAGTGAAGGATTCGATTAAGCATTCGAATCTTTGAATTAAATTTGAGCATCTTGTATTCTGCCAAAATCTCTGGGCATGTATACACATGCCTCTTCTTAGTCCTAGTGGTGCAGCCAGAAATTCACAAAAGAATAAGCCCGTACTTCGTGGGCCTCGGGAAGGAGTCTGCATAAACTGAGGGACATGCATTAATTTAATTGGAGATATTGTTTCTGCACCCTCCCGAGACAAGGCCAAAGTTGGAGCTTTTATAGGATAGCTACATTGCATTTTTAATAACAGATGAGACAGTTACAGAAATAAATGGTGCTTATTTTAACGACTGTCTAAGGATGAAAGGTAAAAAGAGCATATGCATAGGGGCTGCACAAAGAGTTCTACATCTCGGTCCATATGTGATCATGCGACAAGGGGATGAACCCTCTTAATTTAACTCTCCTCCCCTGCTCTCCCAGTTGTTCTCTGTGTTCTCCCCCTTTTTGTGCAGAGCTCCGTTTCTTACTTGCTAGACTTGTGCTATGTAAGTGTGTTCTCTTCTGCAACACAACAATAACCTGCATGCAAAACATCAGCTGAGTGTGAACATTCCAAAGCGAATAATGCAAACAGCTGCCCACCTTTCTCACTCAACTACTCCATTCACACGCCATTTTGCATTCCCGTCTGGCCTACACGTACCAGAATGCAATGTGATGGGACCCTAAAAGCCAAAAATAGGTGATTATGTCACACGTGGCATGGAACAATTTGAGACCGTGACCAATGGGTTTCATCACTTTAAACAAGTAAACAGACTTTGGTTGTGCCTGTATGATAACATTGCATGCTTCTAGTCATTTTCGACACAGGCTTGCAGCTTTTTGCAACACTAAGGTACATAATATTTGCACTTCCACGTATGTAGTACCTCCACAAACATGTTGATATTTTTGAGAGCATCAAACAAGCAAACATGCACCATCATCTCTCAGGAAAGGATCTGAGCACAGCTGTGGCCACAATGGGAGACTGAGCCCTGAGGAAATAAGAGTGGGTCATGCCCTTCATGCCACACCCTGTCTTTGTCGCTGCTTATGCCACTCTGACAGCATTATGCGATGGACACGTCAGGTTGGAATGAGGTGGCAAGGGAGGCTTTCATTCTGTTAAAAGTGCTCCAGCAGTTCAATTCTATTGCAAAAGTGACAGTCTCTTCTCAACTTCCTCTTGCACTGGACTCCGTTCACCAATTCGGTACTAGCTCCACGCGGAATGCCCTCAGACACGCCATGTTAATCCTTTTTCTTTGCTGCTCTAGCAGCAGATCAGTACTTTCTTTATTACTATTACTAGGCAAACAGAGCACTCGCTTCAGGTTAGAGCGGCGCAATCGTATACGTAGAAGTACGAGCAGCGCAGTACACACACCGGCTAGAACTTCCCCCTTTGGGAGTTCAGCCGCGTGTTTTTCTAGCAGCGCATAGCTGCACCCCTTGACGTGGACATCCCGGTGCTGCGGCAGCCGGCGTCGGAACTCTATTACGAAGTTGAGGCCGTTGGCGCCTTCGTTCCTCATGGTCCACGCACGGACGAACTGGTGATAACATGCTCCAGTCTACCTGCAGATAATTTAATTGTATTCAATATTGTGAAGCAGTGCCGAGTGCGCACCACCGCCTGCGCGCGCCATGCATAAGCGCCATCACAGGCTCTTTAGAAACAGGGGGTGGAGTCCTGCCACATACAATTGGATATTTACAAGCATTTACTGTAAATAGTGCTTATTTTGTCACGCTTTTTGTTTTTACAGGCACTGCTCCGTACCAACATCAATTGAAGGATAGAGGAGCAACAAAACTAATCTCACATTGCTTTTAATTATTTAACTTGTGAAATTATGCAGTATTCACTCAAGGGATATATATTTTTTGAAGCTTTTTTTCCTCAATATATACTGTATTTTTCTTACATTCTTTATACTCTGGTGAAAGAACAAAAACATACGAAAGAACAAAAACATACAAAAACACATTTGTTCTCTCACCAGGTTTGCAGACTGTTATGCACTGAAGATGTTTTGTATATAAAAAAAAGAGTATAAGAAAAATACAGGATATATTGAGGAAAAAAAACCTCAAAAAATATATATGCCTTGAATGAATACTGCATAACTTCACAAGCTAAATAATTAAAAGCTACGTGAGATTCGTTTTCTTGCTCCTCTATCTTTCAATTGATGTTGGTACAGAGCAGTGGCTGTAAAAACAAAAAGCGTGACAAAATAAGCACTATTTACAGTAAATGTTTGTAAATATCCAATTGTATGTGGCAGGACGCCACCTCCTGTTTCAAATGTAACTAGCTCATAAGTCCTCCCACAAACTTGAGCTGTCCCTAAGGTTACCCAATCACAGGCTCTTTAGCCTACTGCACATTCTGATGACATCACGCCAGTAGGACGGGATCAGGCTCAAGAAACCAGAGTACAATAAAACTGGTGTTTCACATAGGTAGCTGTCGCCAAAATAATAATACTCAGAGTCAGCAGAAGCCCTGCAAGGGCTTATCTAGGAGGCTCATCATCTGGCTGAGGGTTTCCGGGAGCTGGTCCTTCAGGTTCCCGCTGTTTGTTGCAAGACCAGCAACAGCGGTTACAGAGAGCAGTTTGGGCAGGGTTGGGACCCATATCCATCCAGTAAGGCCAATTTTCTCCAGGATTAGATAGCCTTTTCGCAGGGTCCCAGGGTGGTTCGACTTTCTCAGAAGACGACCACAGTAAACAGTGAGTAGGGGGAAGACTGTGCTGGCAGGCGTAAAAGCTGTGTGGGCGCAAGAGCCTTGACCCCACCCCCTCCACTTGTTCCCCATCTAAACATTGTGGTAAACTCTAGTGCTCCAAAAAAGAAGCTGCCAAAGTCTGCAAAGCGCATCCTGCACAAATACGTACCCTCTAGCCCAGAGGAAGAACAACAGGGCACTAATGAGAGTGGCACTCCCAGCTACATCAGCGACGAGGAGTCTATGCCATTGAACGACTCCACTGACAGTGAGAAAGAGCGTAAAAGACCCAGGAGGAAGCGAAAAGGGTACAGAAGTCTGTGAGAACATTCAGAAAGGGAATTTGACCCCGATTTGATAAAGGCTAAAAACTCTGCTGTCCAAGGAGGCTCGGAGCAAGCTAAGGGCAGAGTGTCCTAGGCCCCTGCTTCCATACAAAGGTGCAGAAATGCCAATCATAGACCCGGAAATGCAGACGTTCATGGTGAAATAAGCCAAAAATGTTAAGAAAGGAATAGACAGGACGTGGTCCGCTTGCCAGGACAAGTCATTGGATGCTTTAGGGTTGTTGGCCAAAATAATGGATATGGCTGAGGAAGCTAAGCAGAACAAAAGTGAGGTGCACCTGCAAGTCTTGGCAGGCTGAGTACAAAGGGAAACCTGCCTGCTTGAAAACGCCAAGTGCACTCTGACAGCCAAAAGGCACAGGTCGATTTTAGTGAAAGTCGGGCCCAAATTGAGGGAGTTAGCAGCATATGAGTTTGTCGCCTCAGCTAAAGGATGTCTGTTTGGTGACGCCTTCATCAAGGATGTCTCCAAGTTTGCCCAAACCTTCGCCGTCCTCGACAAAGTGCAAGTTTCACTGTGGAAGGGTTTTTCTCGAAGAGTTTGGGCCAGGCCAGCAGAGGAAGAGGGCACTCAGCTTGCCTTGCAGGTTGGATACAGGCCCTCGTACCAAGGATCTTGGTGCACACCAGACAACAGGAAGCCAAATCCCTTCTTCTCTACCCAGGGAAGAGGCAGATGTAGTGGCTGCAGAGGAGGCAACAGAGCTCCAAATCCCGATGCAGGTGAGAGTGCAAGTTCCGGCTGCAACGCTGGGAGCGCGCTTCCCACGATAGGCAGCAGAGTAGCCACGCGCTTGCAGGAATGGCAAAACATCACCAGAGACGTCTGGGTCCTGACGACCATTCAGGCTTTTCAGATCGATTTATGTGCTGAGACCAGTCAGATAGAGCTCCCAGACCGCTGATATTTTCCAAACAGGAGCAGAGGCTCATGTCAGAATAGATCTTGAAGCTTCTAAGAAAAGGGGCAATTAGACAGGCAGACAGCAGAGCAGAGGGTTTGAAAGCAATCTCTTCCTTTGAAGAGAAAAGCAAAGCTCAGGATAGACATAAATCTCAGAGCCCACAATGTTTTTGTAATATGCCATCATTTCAAGAGGGTGCGCATCCATCTGTTGCAGGACATCTTGCAAGCAGGAGATTGGATAGCAGATAGATCTCAGGGAGGCATGTCTAGCAATCCCTGTATACGAACCAACCGCATCAGCGTTTCCTGCAATTTATTGGGAAGGGACAGAGGTGGCGGTTCACTTGCCTTCTGTTTGGGCTGTCATTGATGTCTTGGTGCTTCAGCAAGTTGTTTAAGCCAGTGGTGACAGATTTGCACCAGCGAGGTGTAAGCTCATAATTTATCAAGATGACATATGTATTATGGCGCAGGACGCCAAGCTACTGCAGAAACAGGTAACAGTTGTTATAACAGCTTGGTTTCCTTGCAAACTGGGAAAGGTTGGACACAGTTCCCTCCCAGAAGATAGAGCTTCTGGGGTTTATCATAGAGTCACTACAAGGGACACTCAGCCTACCGTCGCAAAAGACAAGCAACATCAAGAAGGAGATCAGGATGATTCTGCGTCGAGGTCGGGTGCACCTGAGAGAGTTGGTGAGGATCGTGGTAAGGCTTGCCTCCTCCATTCAAGCAATCTTCCCTGGACCTGTCCGTTACATGGCATTGCAACGCCTGAAAGTACAGCAACTGCAGCAAGGACTATCATACGACCACCGAGTCCTGCTAACGCAGGAAGCGAGGACAAAATTGCTATGGTGGACACAACACATGGAGGCCTGGAACAGGAAAGCCATATTGGGTTCCCTCCCAGACCTGATAATCGCGTCGGATGACAGCTGCAAATTTTGAGGTGCCTGCTGCGGGTAGATATCGACTGGAGGCCATTGGTCCCCTTCAGAGAGCCGGCTGCACATCAACTGCCTACAGCTGGTATCAGTCTCCTCTGTGATCAGGAATCTGATGCGGGACAGAGTGCAGTGCTGTATCCTGTTGAAAACGGGCAACATCTCAGCTGTGCAATTCATCAATCAGCTGGGAGGCACCAAGTCCAGACTGTTAGCGGAGATAGCCAAGGAATTCTGTATAGCATGTAAACGAGTGTCAGGTGTAGGAGGCAAATCCTTTTCTCCGGAAGGAGTGACTTCACGTGAGGAGAAAGGACCAAGAACGTCATTACCTCAGTATTCTTCCTGAGTTTCTGAGTACACCCGAAGTTGTGCTCAGAGAACGGCTTGTTCATTGAACTTCATAAGCCTTTTAAAGCAGTATCAGTAGCCACATTGGCCCAGTCGGTTAAGTGGATAATGCTCCAGGCAGGGATTGTCGTCAGAGATTCAGAGCTCTGCTTATGATACAGGCTACAGAGTCCAAAATGGACTGCTGGGAGGGGGTTCACAGTGTTGGGCCCTATAGCACAGATGTTGCACTGCAAGGGTTCTTCACGACTCTGTGTGGCCAGCACCAGCAATATGCGCCTGGAGGAAGGTTGCAATGATAGGGTATAGCAGCTCTTGAAAGGGCACTGCTGGTGTTGTACAGCTGTGATGTGATTGGATGCCTCTAGAGGAACATCAAAGTGCTAGGCCCCTACAGCACTATTACGGCCCAGCTTAGACCCTATAGGACTGACCATCTAGATTTAGGAGAAACTTACACTTTTGAGGTCCCGTAGCCCTAGGTGGGTAATTACACATATCTGGGTTCTCAAGAGGTTGCAATGTGCACGTTGCAATACGTAATACTAATTGCAGATTGTAATGTTTCTTTTGTGCAATGTGAATCCTGGTTTTGCAGGGCATAATCCAGTTCTTGCAAGGGACCCCAGATTCAGAAAACAGATCTAGGAAACAAAGAATCCTCGGGGCATGCAATGGATAGCACCAATTAGAGAGAAGTCTGCAGAACATTCTGCAGTAGATATGGGTAGTCCCTAGTGATAGGCGACCCCTGGCCCTGTGACTAAAAGCCATTTGCGGGAGAAAGCAGGAAGCTGTTGCTATCTCTGCTTTTCTATGGCCCGTTTCTCGTCATCCCTGTGCTATGTTGTTTGTTTTTCTCTACATGTGAACACATTGGATTTCAATACTCTTAGACTGATCTCGTTTCATAATCAACACAAACCGTGTGTGCAGGCTGCAGTGACATGGGTTGCCCACATTCTGAAATAACTTTCGGGTGGTTATATAGGGGTGGTCATTTTTAAAGGCCGGAGTGCAACAGTAAGGCGTGAAAGCAAGGTGTTAGCCATTTGCGCCTTTTTTAACACGATAGGGCAGGAGTCTGCAACCTGTGGCTTTCCAGACTTTTTGGACTATGACTCTGGTTATCCCTCTCCATTGGCTATAATGGCTAAGGCTAAGGGGAGTTCTAGTCGAAACATCTGAGGAGCCAAAGGTTGCAGACCCCCTGCTCTTTGGTTTTTTTGCAGCCAGTGCGTGGTGTAGTAGGGGCACAAAACAGATGGGCTTATTTTCCAAGCCCTGGAGAGCAAAGGTAAGGCATGAAAGCAAGGCATTCCCTTGTATGTCTGGGCAGTTTACAACTGTTTGGAGAAGAAGCACGAAACAAGGTTAACATTTCCTGTTCGCATTCCTGCTCCGACTTCAAAGGGCACAACCTTTTACACTGGCATGAGATTTTTATGCCTATATAAAAGGGAAGTATTCCCATGGAACCCGCCGGTTTATACCACTTGCTAGAAGCGGTTGGATACCATAGAAATCCACCATAACTGTCATCTGGAGAGCTGAATTTGCTGTCGGAATAAAAAAAAAAATTAAATAGGAAGAGTAAAAGCAAAGATTAAAGGCGATTTTGCCTGTTTTTACACTTTACTTTGGCAATCAATTTTTCAAAAGTTCAAAATTGCATGCAGTGTACCCAACAGCACATAAGTGCTAAGGTTAGCAGACCCCTCCGTGCAATAAACATTTTAACAAAATGGCCACCAGAGTTTACATTCCCACCGGTGCAATTCTATTCTGCCTTCAACGGTGCACGCTTTCACGCCTGCAAGAGATTTTCATGCAGGAATAAAAGGGATGGATTCCCATGTAATCGCCTCCATTTACCACTTGCAGATGGATTAAGCCATAGTAAATGTTGTCTGCAAAGTGTAATTTGCAGACTGCGCAATGCTTTTTTATATAAATGGCAGCATAAAAACAAAGACAACATTCGATTTTGTATGTTTTTACTCTTTACATTTCTTTCGCACTCTGTTTTGTAAAAGTTGAACTGTATGCAGGGAATTAAGTAATAACATTGCGGTTTTCCTCCAGGCAATTTGCACTTTTTACAAAATGACCCTCTCATGAATAAATTGAATCGGTTTGTCTATGCCTGCAATTACTCAACGGCTGATGCTACACGGAGCATTGTCAATTTACAGGGTGCAAATTAAAATTCTCAATAAAGTTTTTTGGAGCCCCGGAAAGGCTTAAAAATAGAGGTTTGTCTGATTCTGATGTTTGTTGGTGTTGCTGGAGTGAGAAAGGCAGTATGGAACATTTGCTGTGGGACTGTGTGAGGGTTTGTGGTTTTTGGCATGAGGTTTGTATTATTTGTCTCGGGGTTCTGAACCAAAATGTTGACTTGGATTTTAAGACTATGGTGCTAGGCTGCGATGATTTACTTGACAACCTTTCACTATCGGAAAATAAATTTTTGTTCAGAGGTGCTTCTATTTGCAAAAAAAATATTTTGAGGAGCTGGAAATCGTGTGTCTCACCAATATTGGAGGATTGGATTACAGAAATGAACTGCTTAGCGAATATTGAGAAATTTATATACAGAAAAATGGGGAAATTGTGTTTATATACGAAGGTCTGGGGAGCTTTTTTGAGTAGGTACTAGTTCATCGTTAAATTCTTTCTTTTTCTATTCCTACATGTTTATATCCTTTATGCTGTGTTATGATACTTTGTGATTTATTGTTCAGTCCTGTTCTAAGTACTAAAATTAAAATAAAGAATTAAAAAAAAAATTTACAGGGTGCCCTCTGAAAGAGATGTCCATTATTTGCCAGGAAGGTCGTGACCGCTTTCTGAAAACAACCAGCTTTTCTTCTTAGCGAAATAAAACTATTCCTTACTTGTTGCACCTAATTTCTGCCTAAGCTTACCTCTATCAAACCTGCTACCTATTCTCCCTGTCTCTACTGCATTTGTTCCTTGCATTTTTCTCAAACCAAGCAACAAATCTACAAAAAGGGTTAACAGTGAACTCCAACAATTCTATCTGATTTTTTAAAAAACATTTTCAGAGAGGCAATTTATAGCGAAACTATAATATCGAAATAAATCACCAAATGTAGCTATTTACCCCCCCAACCCCCTCCTCACCTGCTTTAACCTCTTATCCCCACACATACATGTATTTCTTTGTTATAAATTACCTCTCTGAAAATGGTTTCAATTAAACCACTGGATACCAACTCCAAAATCTGGATTTTCATTAATTGCACTTTACTGCAGCCCTTCAGCCCTCCTTCCCATGAGACATAGCTTTACTCACCCGAAAATAGCAGCCAATTTCAGAGAAGCGACACCCTTCTCTGCTCTTCGACATGGATGATGTCTGATTCTGTAAAGGGGATAAAAAAAGGCACATTGAGAAGTTTGCCTTCAGGAAAAGAGCCCGGTAGTGTGTACATATTCCTGTGCCCAACTTATCCCAACACGGCTTTTCCTTCTGCCATTTACTGAGGAGTCGCCATTTGCCATCTCAAATTTTTAAACACTCATTTCTGAAATCCTGTGAGTTCCTGTTTTTGTCTTATTAAAAAGTGTCTGTCAGTTCCTTAGGGTGACGGCAAGGAAGCTCTCATAGAATTCGAGATGTACCCTGGTTACCTACAAATTGAAAAAGGTTTTGTGATAGAGCTTTGGCTGAGAGTATGGGCTGCAGAGGTGGATTATTGGAACAGGTCATTACAACTCAATATCTTGGAAGCAGACCACGGGGATAGGGAGGGCTCCAAGGAAAAGTTACATGAAACGAGAACTGGTAAGCAGAAATTAGGAAGCACTTTATATGGTACCAAAATCAAGAATTACCCAAGTTAAGATTCAGGGTTGAGAGGGATGAAAAAATTGCTCTGTAGCACCCAAAGCATTTGCCATCCCCACTGCCCAAAACCTATAGAGGGGATAACATCTGTAGGACACAGAAAAACTGTTACCCGACTTAAGACTGAATTATATCCCTGTAGCAACTGGAAGAGTGTTACGGGAAAAATCAGGTCCACCAAATGTGTCTTATGTAGATACGATATAAAAACAAAAGAACGTCCCTTGCTCATGTACAGTTGATCAAAGCAAAGGATAATGCTATTAATTTTACTGAAGTCTGACCCAGTCCATACACTCACAACAAGTGTTATTATTAAAGTACTGCATAAGGTGAAATGAATCAGGGACTTTCCTAAGCAAGGCATACCACTGCAATGTCCTTTACCCTGGTCTACATAAAAGCCCAATGTTTCTCAGCAGAGCAGCCATTTTCAGTTTAAATCACGACCCCAACATCTCACCAGCTTTGAGGTCTCAACTAATTAACACACTGAAGAGCACATTCAACTCAAGACCCTCTTTATTGCTCACAGATGTTGCTGGAAAGTGGAATCTGCTTACTTCACTAATCACATGCCATCAACCAAGTGGACAACGGAGATCAAGTACTTCAAAGATACTTCAAGCGAACGTTGCCCAAAAAAGTGAGAACTAGCAAGAAACTGGCAACAACAATCATTAAGGGAGTTCAAGAGGGCAATGAAAGCAGAACTCACATCAAGTCCCTTATCTAAAAATACTCAGCCAGACAATAATTCCACCTTATTTATATTATGCCATAGCACAAAGCCTGTGAAAAGCAATTGTGTCATTACTGTGAAAGGTCCATCCGGTCCACTTGTACCCATTCCATCTTCTTTCTCCTCCCCCCAGCATAAATTACTTTGTTATCACCTGACACCTCGCAGTCATATGCTATGCATATGGGGCATTAAAAATAAAAATACAAAAAATAAATGGCCCAGGGTTTTCGAGATCTTCTATCATTAAATGGGATGTAGAACACACTAGTACGACTAGCCAAAGTGGCCTCATTTATCGGGGCCTCCATGATCACAAAAAACAGTGCAGGAGTTGATTGTCTGTTCACCCGAAAGAAACAATATTTAATGACAGTGGTATTTTATTCCACAACGCTCTTTAAGTCCAGAATTAGATGCATAAATAACATTCCAAATATCTGTGAATTAAAAAAAATTGATACACTGGGTCTCTGGTCAGTGCATAGAGGGGACAGCAAATGTGCATTTCAGTCCATGCAATCCTCTCCCACATGCCATTTTGAATAATTTTGGATAAGGGTGTAAATGTAAAAAGGAAATCCGGGTAACATTGACATCTTTTTTCAAAATGATTTGTAAATATCTCACCATATACGTGCATGGCAGTAGGTACGCAGGTGCATTCAAATGGAATCAGTCAGTTTTGAGCAGATGCACAAATATAGCACACTAGCAAAAAGTACCCCTACTCTGCACGGGTTCTGTAGACAGACATGATAACACGCTCTTCAATTGTTGAAAATCAATGATCCTGTAGGTCGCTGTACCAAGTCGCTTATTGCTTGATGTGCTTTGCACTCTGAAGTAAACTGCACTGAGAATGGGCACATGTGGCTGGCTTACATATCCCGTAGCAGACGTGGAGGGCAGGCTAGAGTTGGCGTGCTGCAGCATAGTGGGACCTTCTGTGCACTCTCCCCACCGGTCCTTACCCTGGCGCTGTGCAATGGGTTGCAGTGGATTGCAAATATCTTGGAAACAGTGTGTGCTAGGGCCTTGAAAGGTGTTTTTCAAGTTTGAGTATTGTTCCTCGCTCCGAGATGCTTAAAATGAGCTTTGACAGGTTTTTCAACGACCATATTGATGTTTCACCAATTTGAGGCAACCGTCTCATGTGCAAAGGGGCTGAAACCCAGGGAAAAGTCCAAATGCCACGTAGCCAGTAATGTCTGGAGGATCCAAACAGGTAACTATGAACATTTGGTGCAGATTGATGGAAGAGTGTGAAATTGTATAAGGAACAAACTAACATATTTTCTGCTTTATAAATAAAGAGATAGAGATTCAATAGGAATGAAATGCATCTTTGTCGGCATCAAAATCAGTTGCAGGCGGAGATACTCCCATAATTAACAGGGAGATGCTCCGATAATAAAAAGGCAGTGTGGAAGTGGGGTTTGCTTGCATCCGTGCCCACTTCTACACTCATTATGCCTCCTTGATCACTCAGTGTAATCCAAAAATAAGGCTCAATGCATTTACTGTACTTCAGGTTTCATTTGTTCATAGCCAAAAATGAGAACTATTTGTTGTGTTTGATGAAGGAATTTGGTACTCAAAATATGGGGGTGGGGGTGCAGTAAATGTAGTGGCTGGTCCTTGCCTTGTAGCTGGAAGAAGACTGCATGTGCCATTTATCAATGCCATCCGGTCACACTAAATTTCAACAGGGGGGTGGAGGCCTGTCCAATGAAGAAGTAAGATGGTTCAACACCAAAGTAGTGCGCATTATATAAATGTTGAACTGAAATTAATCTTTGATGAATATCGCAGATGTGTTGCCTTTATTGAAATTGAAGATAAATCCCGATTGAATGGTTTGATAGCCTGCACAAATTTCAGTGGTGCTACATTAACCGGTGAAAATGTGGTGATAACGAAAAAAATGCACATACAATACGTGTAAAAATAATGTAGAAATACATGTTGAAATTGGTTTATTCACAGATTGGATTTCCTTGTACCGTGCTCATGCTTTGGAGGTTGTTGCAGTTGGAATGGGGATTCTTGGAAGAGCGGCCTCGCAAAGACAATCTACTTTAAGGTAAGTTATGTTTTGATTATAGGTACTATCTTCTTTGATGATTTACCTTTTCCTTGGTTGGGCCATCGGTTTTCACATGTTTTCGCTCCTTGAAACAGCTGCTTTCGCACATGTGTTTCTGCGAGGGGAAGAGAACAGTTCTTGGTTGGTGTCATGCATACTTTCTTTTGTCCACATAACACACTTAAAGCGGATGGATGCAATCCACATTTCTATTTGCAAAGGCCTAGATACAAAATATAAGACATTCCCAATTTTTAAATCTCTTTTTCAGGAGAATTTCCACATACCATTTTGAGTGTAAGACACAAAGGTTCCTCCAACAGTAGAAATCATTTCCTTATGCATAATTCAGAAACGATTCACAAAAAAACATATCTTACTTTTTTCGAGTGTATAGTGTGTGTGTATTGCACGCACCCATGTGTACACTATGCACACGGAATCTACAACCAGATGGGCGTATTTGGGCCCTACCAGGCAGAGTGTCAGGCCGGACGGTGCCCATGCAAGTCAACCCCCACACATTATCAAATGTTGCAGCAAATTGCAAGTGTTGGCATAGTCTTGACACACATATCTGTGCACCTAACACAAGTGGTTTGGTTTTCAGTAGTGCAGCAAGTGTGTCAAATCTATTTGAATTGTTTCAGAATGTGTGCAGGAAAGTGTAAAATAAATGTAGAAAAATATATCGGAAAAAGGTAAATTAGAAGATCACACTGTTAAAATCATTTTTTCAACCTCACGCATGCGTTACAAATTTCAGAGTAAATTCACTTTCTTTGCAAACTCCTACTTAATTGGTATAAATTTTCCAAAGGATGTGATTTACGTTGATATTTGGCACGTGTTCTCTGTGAAAACCACATCCAGTCGTTATTCATGAGCACATGTAGATGCAAGTTACACATACCATAAATTACACCCGTGAAACCATAACTTTATGAATCAGGCTCCTTCTATCCAATCTCATGAGACATTTCCAGCAAACAACCGATTCTCTGATCACGCCTGTGCTGCGCCAGTGTTTTATGAGCCAATATCACCAGGACCCAAGCTGCAGTGTGCTGTGCATTGGGAATATTAATTTCGGATAGGCCTCGTTTCTGCCGTCACTAGTCGCATATATGGGGATGACATTTAAAGATGGAGTTTGACACCTGTGCAGAACAGATTGTACTACACTGGTTTTGACTTTTCTGTTACTCCATGAGACAATGTGACTCCAGTTCCATTTGTAAATCATAAAATAAAAGATGGTAATTGATTTTTCAACTCATTCATAACTGAGGCGAGACATTTGTCAGTTCAGCTTTTGCCAATTTTTTAAAATTGTGCAATTGATTTTCACAATTTCACTGAATTGGGGAACTATTGCAAAGTTAAAAGACAACGTAATCAGTAATCTGTTGCAAATAAGGTCTGTAAGAATAGGTTTCATGGTTTTCAAAACTTCAAAAATTGCTACAAAAAAGTTAGCAAATTAACTGTTTCTGTGCATATTCTTTGCAAAGTGAGTTTACAACTAAATAGTTTTAAAATATTTACTTACTTGAATTTTCATTTTGGTTAACTGGAAGATATCCCTAGAGATGAACATTTGCTGCATATATTCGCAGTAAACTAATTAAAGATTGTTTTGTTAGTTGTCCATGTATTTTGCTATTAAATTATCTTCAGACATTATTTTTTGGAGGATTTTCTCAGGTAAGTGAAAACTGAATTTCTTTTTCCACAAGGAAACACAGTCGCTCATTTTCTACTTCGCTTTCTGACAAAAATGTCGGCAAATTAAATTTTTATTAGATTTTATTCCAGCAAACTAAGTGTAAACTCTTTACAGAACCCTTTTGCTTATTTTGATAATAAGCAAACGGTGATAAGCGAAATTAGTTTCATTAGACATTTCCACTTCGTATGCTCTCCACACATATTCTCTTTGTGCTGTCATTTTTCTTGACCATTTTCCCTTAGGACTTATTGGAGAGTTCTACATCTATACTTCTCCAAGGGCGTATGTTTATGCGCGTTTGCCTGAAACCAAGCTTCCTTTCCTCTGCTCAGATTCAGTGTAGAAGAAGTCCCTTGGATCCTAATAAAGTGGCACATGTGGCAGCCATTTTATCCTCACATGCAGATTGTTAAACAGTCTAAATCAGTATGTATAGTTCATGGTACAAATGGTTTCATGTTAGGGGGAGTGTTGTGAAAAAATGAAATGAGTCTTAAGCCATTGTGCATTATTTACCACCCGAGGAATTCTGAGCGGTGGTACAGGCCCTGCTGATCTCAGATGATCGAATCAGCAAATATCCTCCTTGCAGGCCCGAGTCTCACCTGGCCCTGCTAAAGTTGGCCCACCATGCCATAGCTTGCCTCATCACCGGCTGTTTGACACTACCCTCCCTCCCCATGTTGGAATTACCCTGACTCCCTGTAGCAGCTAAGATCTGGTTCAAAACCGCATGCCTCCCCTACAAGGCAACCACTGCCGATACACTGGCCTTCATGATGACCAGGTGGTACACAGACATCTCGCAATAAAACAAACTCCCATACTGGAAACTAGACTTGCTTGCCAGGAGAAAACAAGCAAACAGTACTTCTAATCCAACACCCTGGTCCTCTAGAACTCCATCCCATTGGCAATACGGACTGCTCCAAGTTCCCTTCAGTTTAAGAAAGAACAAAAGGCATGGGTCTTCCAACAACACTGTGGTGTAACCTAGATCCTGGTGACATAGTGTATACAACCCATCAGTATATTGTATTGTGATAATTCTTACTAATGTTTACTTGATACTTGATGACTTCTTCAATTCTTGTCATCAATGTTTTGGACTATGACCTGTACAACACTCTGTTGCTCCGAGCTAGGTTTGTGGTAAAAACATATATGGTAATAATAATATTATTATTTTTATTATTGTTAATAATAATATTTCTTCAGAATAGACAACTAGAGATGCTTTTTGCGCACCAATCGCCACATGCACGAGGTGCACTATGCGCATACTTTGATGTGTCTATATTTAGGAAGTTTTGCTATATTTTAAAGCACAGTTCTTGTATAGTTTTTAGGTTTTTTTACATGTACTTTCTTCCTCCTTCGTCATCCATACTTCTATATAGCTGCCGCACATCTATCTTTTTAGTGTTTTATCCATGTTATTTATACTTAGTATCTTGTGAGGAACAATCAGATTGTTACAAATTATCTGAATGGCCCTCACTGGGTTGTTACCCGGCAAACAAAGACTCACCTGCTGCGCTCTGAACAGTGCGCTGCGTCCCACAGAGTTCCTTCCCTTTCTTTGCCGGCCGCCATGATGGAAAGGGAGAAGGGACAACGGGTAGTCCCTTTTCCCAGTTCTATGGTGGCCAATTTCTTTGTTTTCTTTTTTTTTTAATATTGTTAATGGCCGCAATGGAAAGGGAGAAGTACTACTGTAGTCCCTTCTCCCTAGTCCATGGTGGCCATTTTCTTTCCTTTTTTTTGCTCCAGTCGAGAAACGGTTGACAACCTGTTTCACAATACTAGTAAAAATACTATTATTACTAATAGCAACAGAACCCTCAGCTTCTATCGCCCTGGGGGCATTACCCAACCGTAATGCTTCCCCTCCTTGGGTTCCATTACTTTAGTAATGTTTAGAAAACCAGGGAATGTTGGTCACACAGGATGGTAACAGTCTACCAGCCCTCATTAATAAATTGAAAACTCAAAAGAAAGAGCCCTTTTCTATTTCAATGTCGGGCATCAGAAACATATGAGAGTGCTTGTTTAGTGCCCCAAGCTCCCGCAGGATTCTATGTCACATCTAAGCAGTTTCCCAGCAGAGCGTTCATGAGTGTACAGTTGGAATGTTACAAATCATTCCGTTGTGTCAGGTAAATCAACAAACAGAATTTCCCTCACTTATTGAAGTGTTGCCGACACACATGGAGGTTTGCCAAGTCACAGACACAGAGAGGAATACAGAGCTGCTGAGGCTACCCAAGGCAGGGTTGGGTGTTCAGGGAAAGACGAGAAATGATTCCAAAATGTTGGCCATTTTAGCTATATACTCAGGCCAACACCAGAATCCCAAACCCAGTCCAGGAAAACTTACAAAGCACACCCAATCCTATCCCTGTCGCAATTACCCAATATGGGTGAAACGCATCATAAACCATGGGGAGGAGGCAAGTCCTATAAAGGCCAGGAGGGTTACTGGGGGATGTGGATGCACTAGACCGTTGGAAGGAGTTTGAAGGTGTTGCTAAGAATACTTTGGAGGCAAGAGGGGAAAAAGGAGTTGGAGAAGGTGTTACATCAGGTGGAGGTGGGCATAAGGAAGAGCTGGGTACATCAGGTGGAGGTGACTATAAGGAGGAGATGGTTATCTAACCTGGAGAAGGTGCATATCAGGAAGAGGTAGTGACTTTACGTGGCAGAGGCATTTATTGAGAGAAGTTGGTTACACCAAGTAGCAAGTGTGGGTTTCAAGGGAAACTGGTGACATCAAATGGTAGAGGTTGCTATAAGCAGGAGGTGGTGGTTTCAACAAGTGGTGAAGGTGGTTATTTGTAGGGGGCGGTGACATAAGGCTGCGGAGGTGGTCATGAGGATGACAGGGTGAAGTCAAAGAATTAAGGTGTCTGGCAGCAGGAAGTGAGGATAAATCTGTGGAGGAAGGTGGAGGAAGGTGGAAGCCAAAGCTAGACAGTGTCAATAGGTTCCAGTGTGTCAGGCCAGGCCCAGTCAGGTGGAGAAGGCAGGAAGAGGTACGAGCAAAAGGCAAGAGGACAGAGAATAATCAGTCAAGTCACAAGACACAGGTCGGCTTCAATCAGCATAGGCACAGGTGAGGTCTGCAGAGCTGAGGGTACTGACTCCTGGCTGCAATTTATTTTTTCAGCAAACCCTCAACTGTACTCACCACTGGTCCAGAAGACAAGGAGGATCTTGGAGAGTGCAGTCGATAACAACGAACATCACCAAGGGTTCAGGGACAACCTGCAATGCCACCGAGAGGTGAGACGTAATCGCACCAGTTGTGAGCGACTGCTTTGGTTGCTTGGAGCGATGGGCCATTATTATCCCTTTAACCATGTTTGATGCAAATACAGTCATAGTTTATTAATTAAGCCTGCATTGAGTCATTTGTGCATTACACAGTGCCTAGCTGAGAATAGCCGTACACAGAGGATTGTTCAAGTATACAGCAGCAATGATGCTGCCGCCCATAATCTTCCCTTTGGCTTACAGCAATCGAAGATTAAATGCACTTCAAATCATCTACAACTGAACTTCAACAGCAAAGAAGTTGTAATCACTAAAGGCATTTATGGGAACCCCACTTTCTGGCCAAACTGTTTGGAATCATTACCCACTTCCATGCCAAAAGTCTGAATTACTGGCATTCACTTTGACTTGAAAATTAAAATGTTTCCTCAAACTAAAGCAGTCTCCTTTTGTGTCTCCATCAGTTGGGTTTTCTCAAATGGATGCTTCCTTTTTTCCTTCATCCCATTGGAACTTGTAGCTTTTTCATTGATATTCTCAAGGCTTGAAAGTTTTATAATACTTTGTACCTGCAACACTCAAGCTATATTCCATGGGATTCCTGCAACAACAATAGGCACAGTACTCGTCTCCTGATGATATCAAGCTCCGATGACTGCCTCTTGCAAGTCTTCAAGATTTTTTCAGTTATTATATAAAAGAAGACCTGAGGCCATCTTTCCTTGCCAGTAGAATCCAGAGATACACCCCCTTCTTTATACTCCATTCTGCTGACAAAGTGCTCTTGAGGGTCCCATGAATTCAGAGATTGGCAGATCCTTCTTTGACCTGGATTCCAAAGAGTTGGATGCCATGTTATTTGAGCTAGACAGGATTCCAACTCACCTATACTTCTCCTGAATTAATTGATTTTCCAGTTATACTGTGTTCTATAAAACTTCACAAAAATATTTCACTGAACCATAACTCATACCAATAACAACTAAAGTATAAACTCTAACCCGAACCTTCATAAAATCCACGATGACAGCAACTTGGACCCGATATCCTCTACACCGAACTCCGAATTTTTAATTGAGGAACACACTGGGCAACTGTGTATATTCTCCTCTCTCTACCAATACACATTACTACATGGGCCTGGGAGGCCAGGGCTTCTTCCGGCTTGTACTCGGCAGTAGCACGACTCTAGTGTCACACTAGTGGTGTCTGAGCCAAGGTTCCAGACTTTTAGCAACAAGAGCAGGTCGTGATTTATGTTCCTATGCCTAGGTATTAAGAACAATGAGGTTCTCCCGCAAGCTATCACCAGGATACACTGGTACCCCAGTCCCTCTGGATATCACGGGAGAACACTGGATAGCGAACCCTGGTATGCGTTTCCCTACTACAAGCAGTGCCCACAGATACTCACTTGTGCCCACAGGGAAAAAGAACAAAAAAGGGACCGGTACAGAACTAGTCATCTTTAAATCGTGCAATGTAAAACTGACTGATTGCTAAATATTTATTTTTGATCTCAATGCAGAGGGGATGTATTTACATTCAACCGTATACAACAATGACTTAAGTCCTGCCCTGTACTGCACTTAAAGGTGTAAACTAATTCAATTTTACTGTATTGGAAAATAGCCTTCTCTTGCATTTAATGACAAAATATGCTAGATGTTACTCTGAAAGAATTGTGGCTTGCACATAGCAGTGAAGTCATGAGAATATCGACACTGAATGGTTTTCAGCGTTTCTGGACACCTCATTTCCCACCACACTTGGATATGTCATGCATTTGAGTTTTTCCAATTTTCGCACTCAGGTCTTCCCCACACCGCCAAAAACGTTGTGAAGGGGGTGAAATGAATGGGGAGACAAATGACACACTGGCCACAAGCGTGCAGAACCAATCACCTCCTGGAGAGGAAGAACAGGTGTTTCCACTCTTCAACTTTAGCACTGAGAGAAGCCAGCCGAAAACTTTGAAAGTTTAGCTTTGAAAGTTAGTCCCATGAAGGCTCTATGGATGGAGTCACCAAGGGATGATTTCTAGTAGATTTGGACTTTGAGCAATAATAGTAAGAACAGGCAGCAGGGCAGGGCATAACCCACCAGAGCACGCGTGCAGTGAACTCGGCAGAGTCCCAGTGGGTCTCTGTACCATGGGGAGGAGGGTCTCGGCTCTTCTGCTCCCCTAATACTCACTCGCATGCACCCCAACCCCTTTCTTCCTAGTGCTCCAGATAAGATTTTGAAGTGGGAGAATTCTACTCCCCATTTTTTAAATTTGGGATTAAAATGATTTTTTAGCTAATCAAAAAGTCTGATTCCCAATGAAAGTATTATACAAGAGCGTACAAATGTGTTTGACTGTAATTGTGTAATAAATATTTCTTTGCACCTAGTTATTCGCACACATTAAAAGATACATATGTATCTCTTTTCTTCCTGTGACACTATGTGTACTACTGGCCCAAACATATCCAATGAACCCTATGGGTGGAAGCAGGGGGGCAGGCTCGTATGGTTGGTTTGCTATTTTCTTGGGGGAATATTTTTACTCCCTGTTTTTTTGGGTGTATTTGCCCATTCCTAGGGAGTAAAAGAGGCTGGTATACCTTGTATCTGTAGGGCTGTTCCTTCCATCACTCCTCCATCCCCAGATCCATTTAAAGTAAAACATTAGTTAGGAAGCTGACAGTAGGTTATTCCTTGCGCTTAACACATCTTTTATGTCAGTACTCTCGTACATTTAACTACCTTTTACTCTTTATTTAGGGACAAATAGACTTCAAAATGTACCATTTAGACCTTTTTTTTTCTCCAACCGTTCTTAGTAGAAGAAACTCCCCAACCCTACTTAGAGTGGTTGGTTTTGCTTGCGACAGTCACTTACTCAGTGTAATATGGGCCACTTGAAAAACATTTCCAAGGCAACGTTTGGTTCCTAGTCCACTCCTGCTCACACTGCATATTATGAGAACCGTACATGTGTACACACACACACACTGCCTATTTATTTATTACTTGTATAGCGGCAAACTAAACAAGCCCATGGGCATCAGGGCGCTGACAAGGACAAACAAACAGAGACACAATCTTCATCCAATCCAGAAGCAGTAATATGCAAGGAACCGTAAAGAACTACAGCTGCAACTCGGGCACATAGGTCGGTTTTCAGGGCTGGCTTACACAAGGCCAATGAGCCACAACCGCTTAAGTCAGATGGTAAGGTATTCCGTTTCATCCCCTGATGGTTTGAGTGGAGAGCAGGGACAGGGCAAAAGCTCTGGGAGCGGGAGAGGCAGCAGAATCATACACATAGAGACAGAGCCATCGGAGGATAGGACTCTTTATTTTCTCTACAGATTTATGTCCTGGGCTCTAGTAGCCCTTCCTCTTCCTCCCTCGTTTCCCTGTGAGGTTCCCTTCCTCCTGGCCCTTAAGGTGGTATTTCATTTAAGGTAGTCCTCTTCAGTGGGAACTTAATATATAACATGCTCCAAAGTTTCGGTGCTGCACAATTAAAAGCACTCTTCCCCGCTGCAACCATGAATGTGGCCTTCAACAATAACTAGGAACATCAACCACATGCTCTCCTTAGAAAACGACCTAAATATACCAAAACTGCGGATTGCATCCTCTTATAAGAACTTGACATGTAAATGCATGCCAAATCAATATCTCAAAGTAACATAAAATATACATGCGTGATCAATTGAACTCCGTTAAGAACGCTAAACATACACACCTGCACATAACATAACAGGTGTACGCACATGACATAACAGAACAGGTGTGTTCGTAGAGCACACGTTCACCCCCACAGGAGTATCTTGGCATCGTAGGAAGATAACAGGTGTTTATTGTTACCAAACCCAGTGGTACTCATGCACAAGAAATAAACATTGCCATGTTGGCAAGCATGCATCCCAAGATGTTGACAGAGATCGATACTGCCTCAGTGAGTTCCATGTCCCGTGACCACACCATGGGCCCTGGACCCCCTTAAATGCCAGCATGTGCCCCCAGATTTAAAGCAGTGGGGTTGGAACCCCTTTGGACTGCACCGCTCGAGTTTGGGCCACGTTGATCTTGTGGAAGGCGAGCTACCTTCACTGCACGTTGTCTGCAATTTTCAAAATGGCAGGCGTGACCTCGATGCGGAAATGAGATGCCTAGCCCGGGAAAAGTGTGCTCCACCCCGATGGTTTGGAACACAGCCCTTCTGTGGTTGGAGCTGCGGTGCTCGAGAGCCCGCCTGGTGGGGGCGAGAAATAGAAAAGTAGCTGCCATTCCGCGCTGAGAACCGCAGTACGATGAACAAGGTGTCAGACCCCGCGAGGGTCCATACTGAGACAGCCGCAGTTGGAAACCCTGACCCGTGTCGGGAATGGGCCCCCTGGGGTGTGGCGCAATCGGAAGCGGCACCCGGATCCTCCCTTACTCAGAAGTGGAGACCTGATGACAGATGTCAGAGGATAGCAGAAACGGGGGCAGCGGCTCGATGATAAGGACACCAAGAGTTAAGCAGATCAGAGCCTGGGGGTGGCAGCGCTCTGGAGAAGCTGATTCAGCAAATCTAGGGCTTACTTGCTCCAACGTTTTCAACATTGTTCGTTTTGTGTGCGTTAGAGTGTCTTTTGCAAAAGTCCAATTTATGTGTTCGTCCATCTGTGCAGCCATTTTGTTTTGCAAAAGGGCACTCTAAGGCGCATTAAAGTCAAATTCAGGTGTACTTCCATCTGTGCAGCCATTTTGTTTTGTGGGCCTCTTTTGCAAAGTCGAACTTAGGTGTACTTCCATCTGTGCAACCATTTTGTTTTGTGTGCCCTAGATTCCCTTTTTGCAAAAGTCAAATGTAGGTGTACGTCCATTTGTGAAGCCATTTGGTTTTGTGCACCTTAGAGTGCCTTTTTGTAAAGTCGAATTTAGGTGTACTTCCATCTGTGCAACCATTTCGTTGTATGTGCTGTAGAGTGCCTTCGCCCAAATTCAAATTTAGGTACGGTACAAACTTGTCTCTGGCCTATAAATCTGTGCACTTGCAGCACACATATTGTTTTGTCTGTCTGCTTGGCTATCTGGTGCGATTCTATTGTGGCATAGTGCCTCTGACCCCTTCCCTGCCTCTGACCTCTTCCCCCCTTCTTGTTCCCTTCCCCCATGGTGCTCTCCGACTCTCCTATTTTTTCAAACTGTTTCTCCATCTCCTACCCTCCCTCTCTCTCTCACAATGTCTGGAAGAAAGAAACTAAAAAAGGCACTCCTAAGATCCAGCTATGGTCTGACCATCACATACACACCTACATCAATGTTTCCTCCAGACAGACTATAACCAGACCATCATTGACTGCTGTTACGTCTTCTAACCTATGGATCCCTCATATGGTCTCTGTCCACTCCCCTTTCTCCTCCTCACCCATTACTGGCGGCACTAGATGGGAAGTGCTCTTGGCTCACTTCACATATTCCAAATGCACCATTAATGTCTATCACAATGGCACTATCATGGCCCAGGGCTCTCAGCCCAACCTTCTCCTTCTGGACAGGTGTCTTCCTTCCCTTTTCAACTTCCCACCCTCGCCTTCCACTTCTCCTTCCCTCATCCCCCATTGCCTCCCCCCCAGGTGTAGCACTGCATCCCTTTACCCCATTTTGCAAATCTTTTAAAGGGGGTCACCAGCTTCACTTATCTACCCTCAACTCTTGCTCTGCCATTAAACACTCCTCTGACATCTGTTGCCTCCTTGAAGACCTTGACCTTGACGTCCTCACGAAGACATGGTTCAAGGCCAGCTCTGTCACTGCTTTTGACACTTCTTCCTGTTGGCTACAAGATCATTTCCAACCCCAGAACCTCCCGATCTGGTGGTGGAGTGGCTCTGATCTTCCCTGAGTGGGTTCCTTCCTCCATCATCCCCACTCAATCCTATTCTTTCTTTGAAAGCCTAGTCTGCAGGCTGTCAGTCTCCCCTTCCTTCACTGCGACACTCGCTACCGTCTACAGAACCCCCACCCCCCAGGGTCTTCCTCCATTTTTCTCTCTGAATGGGCCAACCTTGCCTCCTCTCTTCTTGCCTCCTCCCAAACGTATCTTCCTTGGGAACTTCAACATCCATCTCGACTTCCCTGATGTTGCCACCGTTCTCTTCTGTGAACTCTGCAACACTCTCTCCCTCACTATCCTCCTCTCTGGCCCAACCCACTCCAGGGCACACCTTGGATAGCCTCATCTCAACAGACATCTGTTTCAAATCCCCTCACAAACCCTCTCTCCTGGTCCGACCACTCTCTCTTCTCTTTCTGTTTTGACCTCCCCTATCCTCAGTCTCCTTCCCCCTCATTCAACCGATGAAGCGTGTGTCCGTCACTGCCTCTCCTTCCTCTTTCATCCTCCCCCGTCCCAATCTTGGAACTCTCCACCTGACTCCATACTAACTTACCTCCATCTCTCTATCACTAATACACTGGACATCCTTGCCCCTATCATGAGGATCCACGTGAAGCATGCCTCCAAACGTAACTCTTGATATGACTCTGATCGGAAGTGGCAGACATCTACCTCATCGCCTGACAAACTGGCCTGCCGCCTACCCCAAAGGCAATACCATCTTTCCATCTGCTCCAAGAAAAGAGCTCATGTCCAAGGTTGCATCTCTGGAGTCACCAAAACACGTTTTAACTCTTTAAAATCAACAGGAAGCTCACCAATCCTACCACAGTCTCCTTTTCTACTCCTCCCTCCAGGCCTTATGCTCCACACTGGCCTCCCTGTCAGGATACTGTCAGGATTAGTCCTGCGAATACTAAGGCAGCGAATATGGCAAGGGAAATGTGCACATAGGAACAATGACTCATGTATGCTAGAAGCCAGGAGTGCAAACAGAGTGTGATTTTAAACCCAATATATGAAAAGGGATGTGGGGTAAGCACCTGACCGCGAGGAAAGTCGGCAAGCGCCTTACCCCCAATCGCTGTTACAGGTACTGACAGCGCTAAACCCACGTGGAGGGCAAGCAATGACAGGATCTGAGAACTAACACTCTGATGGAATCAAATAAGGGAACTAAAGAACTGTACTCACAAGGACGAGATATACCTCTTGAATGTCAGCTAGCCCACGAATCCTGTTGATGAAACTGGGACCCCGATAGGCTAGAACAGCAATGGGAGAAGTAGGAAGGTCCAGAGGGCAAGGGCTGTAGGTTGCCAGGGAGAGGTAGACAGTAGAACAGGGGGCCCAAGAGGACGAGGGCTGAAGGTAGCCGGAGCGAGGCAGGCTGCAGGGCAGGGAGCCCAGAGGACAAGGGCGAAGGCTGGAAGGCAGCAGAACGTGATCCGTTGTAATGTGGGGAGCCCGGCAGGGCAAGGGTGAAGGCTGGAAGGCAGCCGAGCGTGATCCGCTGCAGAAAACTAAATACCTAAGTTGAAATAGTGATAACGAATAGTGAGGAAAACATAAGCATTCACACAGGAGCTAGCTAACAACCGCACACCACACCTAGAATCAAAAAGGGAAAATAAATGCAGAAGAGCTAAGGAAAACCTGGAATGGATCCCAATAGTAGTAAGGATCAGGAGCAAGGAAAAAGCTAAATAACCAATGCAAACTATTCCCTACCCCTCCAAGGAAAAGACAGGAAACTAAACTAAGAGGAAGGCTAAGGCAAATGGGTAACAGCAGCAAAGGACAGAGTCAAAAGAAATATAGAACACAGACAAACTGGGCTGCATCTAAAAGGGGAAAGCACTGAGAAATGCTGCCTGCAAACAGAGGAAGACAAAAAGGGAAATCAAGGGAGCAGAAATCAATTAGCTCATGAATCCGAAATTCAGGGCGGAGGAAACAAGAAAACAGGAACAAGAAAGTAGGTACAAAAGGCAAGGAACAAGGAACCAGGGACTAGTCAAAACAGGAACACTGCAGACGATGACCAGCGCTGGACTGAAGTGAGACTGAGGCTTTTAAAGCTGTTAACGAGCACACGCCTCAGGTGTGCTGAGTGCTGCACCTGCAGCCACAGGTGTTGCCTATCCTCCACCCAACCTTGTTCTGCAAGGGTGGAGGTGGAGCAGTGGGCCAGGCATTCTGGGAAGCACAGTCATTTGGTTAAAGAAGCATGCTGGCTGCCAAAAACCTGGAATGGATCCGGAAGGGAAGTAGTTTGGAAAATAGGGATTTAGCGCTCCCAGTTCATTGCAGCACTGTGGCATTAGGATCGGAGGAAATGTCCAGCAGGGAATAAGCCCCAAAACATGCCCCCAAGTGGCGGGAACGGGAGCGAAGGGAGCGAGTCGTGACAGTATACCCCCTCCTACGGCCCTCTTCGGGTGCCCGCCACCCGCACGAGACTTCTTCTTTCCATGATGGGAGTGCTTTTTCTTTGGAGGTGGCACTGATGGAAATGGTGGCTTGTGGGCAAAGGCAGATGGGCTTCCATGATAGGAGTGCTTTGTCTTTGGAGGTGATACTGATGGAAACGGTGGTTTCTGGTGAGGAAGAGACTCATGGTTCGAAGAAGGGCATGAAGGACTTGCAAGACCTGAAGCAACGTTGAAAGGTCCAGGAAGCTCAGTCACTGGGAGTGGACCCTTGTAAGTCTTTGAGGAGGGAGGCAGACTGGTGCAACTTGCCTTAGACAATGGTAGAAGTTCTGTTAGCCTTTCTGCCGAGAGCGGACATGCGGGAGGTGAGGAAGTTGCTGGCTTCAGGAAATGTTCATGTTCAGCCATTAGAGAAGGTGGCGGCTGAGGTAGAGGTTCAGATCTTTTTCTGTCATCCATCTGGGAAAAGGCTTGTGGTTGAAAATGATTAAGGTTTGACTGCACATGTTCTACACCTTGGATGCCTGGAAGTCCAATGGGTTGTACGAGGCTGGTACTCCTGGTGACAGTCGTGTAGCTACTTTGTTGCACGTTGGATACAACAGCAGGGACGTTAGGTATACTGATAGGAGTGATAGACACAGTACTTGGTACTTCAGGCACACTCGCAGAAGGAGCGATAACAGACACATCTTGAACTGCAGCAGACATTCCCTTCCTTTGGCTACTAGCACCCAACTGGTGCTTCTTGGCGGAATTCTGTTGCACAAGTTCTGTAGGTAATACGCCGGTCTGCACCACCCCCTGTGCATACCCAGGTGAGTGGTTCTGACTCACCACTTGGTCCAGCTTGATGACTCTGAAGCGGGAGCTGGCAAAAGTCTCAAACTCTGATGCTGCACTTTTAGGAGGCTCTGATGCTGAAGTGAAGCAGTTGGAAGAATCGTCTTGTGGAAAAGGCAGGCATTCTGGTGCTCCTCCTGAAGCAAAAGAAAGGCAATCTAAACGTTCATCGACAGTAGATGTTTGGGATTCAGGAGGACTGTCTGGAGCAGTAGAAAATAAAGCAGGATCTGATGGTGTAGACAGGTATACCTCTGATGTTGGAAGCGAGGCTAAGCAGGATACCGGTGTCTCATGAACTGAAGGCAAACAAGCAATAGACTCTGGAACTGAAGACATGCACATATGATGGACTACCGGAGGCTCTCTGGCTGAAGGATGATCTTCTGGATGAGTCACTGTAGCTGAAAACAGGCAGGCCAGAGGAAACTTTGAAGCTGAAGGCATGCAAGTAGGAGCCATCTCGGTAGCTGAATCCAAACATGTCAGGGTCTTTGGGACTGACCCCGTGCATGGTGGAGGCTCTTGATTAAATGGCAGACATGGCAGCGGTTCATTGATTGAAGACACGTGTACCAAAGATGAGTGCAGGGCTGTGGATTGGAACATAGAAGAGTCAATGGTTGTAGGAGGACACCCAGAAGTCTCAGAAGTTGATAGACACATTGGTGACTCAGGAATGGAGGGCACCTTTAGGGCATTAGACTCCTTGGCTCCAGTAACAAAGGACTGAACTGTACCCTTGCAGACCTTTTCTTTAGTGGGTGACACAGAGTCTCTTTCTTTGTGGAAGTCAAAATCAACCAGTGGAATCACCATAGTAAAGTCTCTGTTAATCAGGATTTCGTCAATTGTCCATTCCTCTGTTTTAGCTTCTGAAAGAGGCAGATTAACAATCAACAGTTCAGGAATCGCCTGCTGGTCTTTTGGTTCTGTATACTGTGGAATGAGTTCATCAGAACATGAAATCTGTACTGTCTCTGACTGTTCGTATTGATCAGAATTGGCAGAAGGAAGAGTGAACCCAGAGGTAAGATCGTTTTCCACATCAGCTTTAACATCTACTTCAGTCTCAGCAGCTGTATCAAGAGCAGGACCTAAGCCTACTGTAGTGACTGAATCTGTGTATGTCACCTTTGTGTATTGTGTTTGGAGATCAGAAGCTTGTATGTGTGCTAGCTCAGAATTATGACAGACTGCTACACAGGAAACTTTAGGTAAAGGAGTGGCTTGTAAATCTTCAGCTAACTGCAATCCTTGACAATCAGCAGAACAATTGTTAGAAACTGTGCCCAGATTGAGCGCTGTGCTAGAAGAAAGACTTTCACTTCCAATAGATCTAACATATTGGCAATTATCATGGTTTACCAAAGTCTCTGCACTCAGGGGCTGAACTGTGTTCACTTCATCAACATCAATGGATAAAGTCTGAGGTGTATTCAGGAATGCGTGCAAGATCTTATTCTCCTCTTGTAAAGAAATGAATTCTTGTGTTAACTCCTCAAGCTTAGCTCTTAGCATGCCCTGCATTAACTGTACATCACTATCAGTAGGCACAGGGGGAGGCATAGTGGCATCAGGGTTGGATCCTGCACTAGCAATCTGGATGTGCACCGATTGTGCATTGTCCTCAACTGCTTTCAGGTTCTGAGATTTATACTTTCTCATACTAACTTGGTCTGTGTTACCCTTAAGTAATCTATTGACCTTAGACCTCTTGACATTAGGGACTACCGTATGTACTTGTGCAAAGAAGTATTTGGGCTGAGGGTAGAAAACTGAAGCTATGCAAGGAACCCCTCCATTCGTTATGTTTGTACCATGAAACTGTTCTATCTGAGATGAAGCACAACTGGAATCATGGGGTTCAACAACAGAGGTACTCTTGTATAATAAGTCTAACAGTGTGTTGTTTTCTGCGGCTAAGGTTTGCGCTGACATAGAATCGGGATCAGAACAAAAGATCGAACTAGGATCAGGCAATGTAGGATGTGCCATCCTATGGGAAAAATACTTTGCTCGTAAATGCCCATTCGTGACAAGGAGTTCATTTAAACCAAGACTAGTGATTTGATTGTCACAGGTAAATGCAGGGGAAGCTTTCTGTACTAACTTGTTAGAGGCTTTGCTGCCTTTCTTTCTTAAACTTGCCATATTCAATGGGAATTTTGGGCTGGTCATACTGTCAGGATACTGTCAGGATTAGTCCTGCGAATACTAAGGCAGCGAATATGGCAAGGGAAATGTGCACATAGGAACAATGACTCATGTATGCTAGAAGCCAGGAGTGCAAACAGAGTGTGATTTTAAACCCAATATATGAAAAGGGATGTGGGGTAAGCACCTGACCGCGAGGAAAGTCGGCAAGCGCCTTACCCCCAATCGCTGTTACAGGTACTGACAGCGCTAAACCCACGTGGAGGGCAAGCAATGACAGGATCTGAGAACTAACACTCTGATGGAATCAAATAAGGGAACTAAAGAACTGTACTCACAAGGACGAGATATACCTCTTGAATGTCAGCTAGCCCACGAATCCTGTTGATGAAACTGGGACCCCGATAGGCTAGAACAGCAATGGGAGAAGTAGGAAGGTCCAGAGGGCAAGGGCTGTAGGTTGCCAGGGAGAGGTAGACAGTAGAACAGGGGGCCCAAGAGGACGAGGGCTGAAGGTAGCCGGAGCGAGGCAGGCTGCAGGGCAGGGAGCCCAGAGGACAAGGGCGAAGGCTGGAAGGCAGCAGAACGTGATCCGTTGTAATGTGGGGAGCCCGGCAGGGCAAGGGTGAAGGCTGGAAGGCAGCCGAGCGTGATCCGCTGCAGAAAACTAAATACCTAAGTTGAAATAGTGATAACGAATAGTGAGGAAAACATAAGCATTCACACAGGAGCTAGCTAACAACCGCACACCACACCTAGAATCAAAAAGGGAAAATAAATGCAGAAGAGCTAAGGAAAACCTGGAATGGATCCCAATAGTAGTAAGGATCAGGAGCAAGGAAAAAGCTAAATAACCAATGCAAACTATTCCCTACCCCTCCAAGGAAAAGACAGGAAACTAAACTAAGAGGAAGGCTAAGGCAAATGGGTAACAGCAGCAAAGGACAGAGTCAAAAGAAATATAGAACACAGACAAACTGGGCTGCATCTAAAAGGGGAAAGCACTGAGAAATGCTGCCTGCAAACAGAGGAAGACAAAAAGGGAAATCAAGGGAGCAGAAATCAATTAGCTCATGAATCCGAAATTCAGGGCGGAGGAAACAAGAAAACAGGAACAAGAAAGTAGGTACAAAAGGCAAGGAACAAGGAACCAGGGACTAGTCAAAACAGGAACACTGCAGACGATGACCAGCGCTGGACTGAAGTGAGACTGAGGCTTTTAAAGCTGTTAACGAGCACACGCCTCAGGTGTGCTGAGTGCTGCACCTGCAGCCACAGGTGTTGCCTATCCTCCACCCAACCTTGTTCTGCAAGGGTGGAGGTGGAGCAGTGGGCCAGGCATTCTGGGAAGCACAGTCATTTGGTTAAAGAAGCATGCTGGCTGCCAAAAACCTGGAATGGATCCGGAAGGGAAGTAGTTTGGAAAATAGGGATTTAGCGCTCCCAGTTCATTGCAGCACTGTGGCATTAGGATCGGAGGAAATGTCCAGCAGGGAATAAGCCCCAAAACATGCCCCCAAGTGGCGGGAACGGGAGCGAAGGGAGCGAGTCGTGACACTCCCACTTTTCCTCAAAACTCTTGACACCCTGTCCTCTCTATCATCTGCTCCCTCCCACACCTCCCTCCTTTGTTCACCTCTTCAGACCCCTCTCTCTGCCATCTCATACTCTTCTCCTTCTCTCCCATTTCACCGGATGAGAGCTCTAGAGTTGTCCGCTCAATGAAAGTCTCCTCTAAACAGGTGCTACCCCGCTCCTCCAGAAACATGAAGGACAACATTGACACTCTCACATCTGCCTTGGCTGACCTCTGCAACAACTCTTTTGCCACAGGCTCTTTCCCTCAACCCCTCCCTTGTGCACCCTCTCCTAGAAAAACATCTGCTGACCCCTCTTGCCCAGCTAGCTATCGACCTATCTCCATCACCCATGGAGAAGCTGACCAACTGACCCAACTGACCCTCCACACCGAAATGTCTAGAAGCACTGAAACTGCTCTCCTGAATACCAGAGAAGACATACTCTCTAATCTGGACTCTAACTCTTTTTCTATTTTGATCGTCCTCGATCTCTCCTCTATTTTTGACACTGTCAACTACTCCATATTCAGTGTTAATAACCCGCAAAAATATCGCCATACAAAAATATTGCCATATTTGTGATGCAATATTAAGGCATGGAGCCTGCGGGGGACACCCCCGCAACCCCTGCTCCCAATAAACTCAAATATTATCCCCACTAAAAATATCACCTATGGCCGTTCCCGGCGACCATATATATGGCGATATTTTTGGTGGGGATAATATTACCTGATACCCATCCTCATAAACCGTCTCTGTGATATCCTAGGCATCACGGACAGGGCAGTGGTGTGGCTTACCTCTTTCCTCTCTAACAGACCCTCCCAAGTTCAAATAGGTAATTTTCTCTCCTCCACCTCACTCTCTACCTGTGGCATCCCTTAGGGTTCTATCCTATAGCCATAGCTCTTCAAGATCTACCCGGACCCTCTAGGCCACCTGACCTCCACCTACTCTCCTCATTTTCAGTGTTACGCAGACGACACACAGCTCTCTTTCCGGATGCCTTCCCCGGCCACCTCTTCCTCCTCCTCTTCCTGCTTTATACTCAACTGCCTGACTGCGACGCACATATGGTGCTCTGCCAATTATCTCGGCCTTAACGCCAGCAAGGCAGAGATCCTTCTCATTGGGACGCCTGCTCCTAGCTTCCCCATCACTCTCTGGCCAGGCTCATTGGGTCCCCTCCCCTCACCCACCTGTGGCTCAAAAAACCTTGGGATGACCTTTGACTCCTCTCTCTCCATCTCTCCACACATCACAGAATCAAATTTTCAGCTCCATCTTGTTAGGGTCATTGTACCTTTCCTCACCTTCCCCCAGAAGCTAAATTATAATGTGTCCAGAGCACCAGTTCTCACAAGGCTTGACTACTGCAACAGCCTATTTCGCAACCTTCCTCTTTCCTCCCTTTGCCCCCGCCAACTAATCCAGAATAGGACTGTAAGACTTATCCTTGGCCTCAAGCCCAGGGACCGCATCTCTCCAGCCCTAAATTCTCTCCATCGGCTCCCGGATCAAATTCAAAACCCTTTGCATCATCTACAAGGCTGTCTGGGGTCTGGGACCTCTCTACATCCAGCTTTCCCTCCCAAAATACCATCCAGCCAGAATCCTTCGGTCTTCAGGTTCCAACTCTCTGCAGGTCAAACGTTTCTCCAAGCAGAGAGTGGGAGGTAGATCCCGCTCCTTGGCTGGCACCTCCCTCTGGAACAGCCACCCTCCCCCCTCAAACTTGAGCCAGATCTTCTTAAGTGCAACATATTTTCCAAGACCTTCCTTTTCTCCTCTTCCTTCCCTCTCCCCCTTCCGTGCTAAAATCTCCACCTGCCACTGCGACTGGGGCATGGTCCTTTCAGGGTCATACAGGGAGCAGACCACCCCCTACCAGTCTCTCCCAGTATCCTTTACCAGTACTTGCCCTCAGGCTCCCTTTCCCTGACTATCCCAGCGTGGTCTTCCTGTCTACTGCACCCCCACACCCTCTCTTTCCTCTGGTACTTGCCACCTTGGCTTGAACAGCACTTGCCTGCCCCACCCCTTGGCGTTCCCCCACTCTGGCACTTCTCCCTCTACTCCCCAAACCTCCTTGCACTTATCACCTTGTCATGCACTTGCACGGCAGGATTGTCACAAGCCCAATATAACTGCTTCTTTGTTCTTGTTGTTGTTTTCTTATGATATCTCCTGCTCCTCCCACCTTCTTGACTTGTGGCGCCTGAAAACACATGTGTATAGGAGTCATATAAATGTCCAATAACTAAAACAAATAGAACTACATGGCTTCACGAGAACCTCAAATATGCACACATGCATGTGAAATGAATGCCCCCAGATCATGGAAACCGTAAATATATAAGCATACCCGCAGCGATTTGCCCAGAGCTCCCATGGGGGGTACAGCACCCTGCTCTTCTATGGCAAGCCCTGAACCAGTCTTTTCAAATTTGCCGTGATTGCCTCCAAAAAGTACCCTTTTGCACTCAAAACTTATGACAAGAATGCCGACTTAAAATCCTGGCATGATCACTCTATTTGTAAACTAAGTGACACCCTAAGAAACTTAATTATACACACAAGCATGTGAAATACATTTCTCCATGAGAACCACACGCAGACATGTCTGTATGTGAATTGACCCAGTTCTTACATTCCACCCCACTGTTTATTCAGCCAACTGGGTCTACTGCTCACTATCAAAAATATCCGCGCAACACCAGAAAAGGCAACATTATGCAGAGCTCTCAGAAGAGGCCTGCATCCCTTCAAAAGGGATTCAGCCTCCCACACAACCCCAGGCATCCTTATAAAGCTCCTAGCAGGCCTCAAACACCTCCAGGCACCTTCAAGGAGTTTCTCACAGAGTAGCAGTAATCTGAAGCCCACTGTCATCTAAGAGGGCTTTTACTTCCACAGTTTCCTGGCTGTGGCCTCCATAAGGGAGATGGGGGGCATTTGCACTCCTTTCTCCCAGGCATTCTCAGTAACCAGAACAGCCCTTTTTCTCGTGACTGCACTGGGATGATGTTCATGGCAAGGTTCCACATTTCCTCTTTCTGCTTATTTATTTGATTGTTCATTTATAACACGTTTTTCTAGGTGCGGGATTGGGATTCGAACATGTGTTGCACCGCTTTGCCTTGCTTCCCTGAGCTATCCTTCTAGAAAGGTATCAATCGTAGGTCTAAAGTCTAAACCTTTTACAGGCAGCAGAACCAAAGGTAAGCTTTCACCCATCCTTGGCGAGTGGCCGTGCCCCAATAATAGGTGAACACCTCACTTCCAAACTGCACATGAAATAACCCAATGAACAATCAGACGACAATGCAGACCAAATCAGGCGAGGCTTATAACATGACACCGTCCAGAAGGCCAGGGCCGCCACGATGGGGGGTGGAGGAGAAGGAGGGGCAAACTGCCCATGTCTCGTGCTGGCGGGGGGCCGGCGGCACCTTCTCCTGAACAGAAAGCAGCACAGTCCACTCGTGGCCATTATTCACATGGTAACTGTGCTGTCAGCCCTCTGTCCCTGGAATGATTTCGCTGTTTGTTGCAAAGCTGTTTGGCTCCGCAACAAACAGCAAAATAATGGGAGACAGCAGGGTTCAAAAGTGAGCTCTGCTGCCTCCCGTTATTCAGCCGACAACGTAGACCTTCTGAATGACAAGAGAGGACTGCTCTCCTGTCAGTCAGTGTGTTCACGTTGCTCAGCGTGAACATGCTGACTGATAGGAGTTCTCTTCTGTAAGGCAGCATGCTACGTGCTGGAATGCCGTGGCTGCCGGGTACTTTTGAAGGGTGCTTGGAGGTAAGGTAAGTGTTTTTTATCATTTTAAATGAAATGTTTATATATGTATATTTAAATTAAATGAGTATGTATATGTCTATGAATGCATGCGTGCATGTTGGTGTTTGTGTCAATGCTGTGTTTGGTTTTATGTTTGCGTACATGTAAGTTGTGTGACTGGTGGATGAATGCATGGGTGAAAGTGTTGAATGTGAGTGTGTGCACCAGCCCACCCCTAATGTGGGCCACTTAATTAAGGGGTGGGGTCATGACATCAGAGGTGCACATAGGTTACAATTTTGGGGGGTGCAGAGGGGGACACAGGGGTGGGACTAACACTTCAAATGTTGGGAGAGGTGCTAACTTCAGAGGCTGTGGAGGAGGGGCAAACTTACTTGTGTGGGGACATTTAGCATCTTTCTACATTTGAAGGAGACTATTCTGGTAAAGCATCAATGTTACAAGCAACTAACTCCATTTCTGAAACGTCACACTTAAGGACTGCTGTGAGAATGAGATTTCTCATGTCACCACTTCCCTTCTAATCACTCCCCTGGCATGCAAGTGCTAACCGCACATCACAGTTTCAATTACCTAAAAATGTATGCATATGAATCCAGGTGCTAAACGTGAAATGTTTTATGTTAGTAATTGCAGGGCCTTTGTTAAAAGTGAATCCCAGGCACATTTTAATGTCGGTGTCCTGTTCCGTCTAGCCATGACTCTGTTGGCCAGCCTGGCGGGGGCTGGATGACAGTTTTGAAAGCGGATAGTGAAGCGGGCCAATGTGGGTAAAACCATTGCGCTGTCAGTCGCCCGACTGAGGGATGGAGCCTGCGTCTTTCAGCGTTTGGAGTTAAAATGGGCCCCAAGTAGCTTCCCCCATGCTGGCAGTCTTATGACACAGAAACCTACTGATAATCTGCAGCTTTTAACCACCTTGCTGCATTATTTTGACTTCATTATTGATTTAAGCCCTCCACAGGTGCCTTGGCCTATTTTTCTAATCTGTAAGGCCAGGGGTGCCCTCCAAACATCACAAATAAATTGACCCCCACCTTCCCTGACACATCTTCAACCAGCCCTGCTCCCACTTCCCTCCCAATTCCCTAAGCCTAGCTGGGAAGTTGAATAGCTATTTCACCTTCCCTTTGGCAAGTAGTCGTACCTTACAGCCCAAACTGTTAGCATTACCAATGCTTGTTTTGCTTTACCTTTGATGCACTGGAGTATGCATCAAGGTCAAAGCAAACATACTACTTGGCTAAATTGGCCCACATTGAACTTAGGCCAACCTAGCCAGTAATATCACTAATGGGGCACAGTCAGCCTGGACATACTTTCTGTGGAAAGACATCTTTACTGGCTGGGAGTCCGCACATGGTAATAATGGCATATATTGGTGCAGCCTGCATAGACATACATGGGAAAAACCAGCATGAATATATATTTTATACTAGCATATGTTGTGTGCAAAGGCAGCATGAAATGTATTGGAAAATGTTCCTGTGCACGGTTGGTGACTTGCAACTATTGGGTTTTTCCATGTGCTTCCATACAAAACCAATTGCAAACTGTATGTAAGCCTACCCAATTTTACAAAGAAAGTGCTGTAAAATGCATAATTGTAACCCAATGTTTCAGAAATTTTCTTGGGAGTGAGAAATCCCCTCAGGCAACTCTTGTTTGGTTTGGGCTCCCTCACTGTGCTCTGTCGTTCCTGCATAATTGGCACAAATATTTAAGCCTCTTCAGTTCAGCAATTCACCAGCCTCCACTCTACATCATCCATCTGTAACTGTGTATGATGTGTGTTTTAATGCGCACACAGGGGCAGGGTGCTCCTTAATGCTGGCATCACGCACCACATGCCGTCATGCCATCCTATATATATTAATGCATATGATACAAATGGTGGTCTGGCATAAACCTTTCTTCAGTACAGAAAACTTTGCTGTATTTGATTAGCAGTTTTAGTAATAAACCAAATTTGGGTTCCTCCACACAAACTCAAGGGGAGATTTCTTGAGTCTCCTGTTTGCGGCAGTGCCACAGTTGGCCCAGGTCCAAAAAATTGTAAGGGGGCCTCACCAAATGTTTTGCCCTGGTCCATCACCACATCTTGTGACAGCCCTGCAGAAGGCAGACAAGCACTTTGAAGTGGCCACAAGGCACTATACAGCACTATACAAAACACCTAAATAAATAAACAAACCCACACAATTAACTGCATAATTAATTAATCAATCTTTTATTACACACTTCATACCAGAGACCAGTCTGTAAGCGCGGGACTGGGATTTGTGCTGTTCTGCGTTGTTTTGTTTCCATGACAAATGCGTTGCCCCTGAGCTATCGTCCCGGAATAGACAATACACACTCAGCTGTGTGAAGCTACACTCCTGCAACATAGATATTCCTGTGCAGTGACATCATTTCTCTATCTCCCTCATAGACACACACACACACACATAATTGTGCAGTTACATCCCTATCGCACACAAGAGCCGACCAGTTACACTCATATCACACATTCGGCCCGTGTACAGTTTTGCTCCTAAACTCCACACACACTCCACACATTGATCCATTAATACATCCCTTCTATGACAGTGTGAAGTTTCACTAATGTAACGTACATTGTACACTAATGTAACGTACAGACCTATTCAGTGGCACTCAAGTAACACACATAACCAACTGAATAGTTACATCGCTATATCGCACGCACCTATAGTGATTTAGTTTTGGCATGCTCTTATAGCTGTACCCTACCTGGACATTAATTAATTTTGTATTATCTCTTACTTTCAGCAGGGGCAGAACTGGCCAAGACCCATTTCTAAAATGTATCCGACTAGTATGCAGCACATCCCCAGCATCACCCCTCCCCTAGGCAATCCCGATCCCAAATTCACACTGGTGTTCAGGCTGGATGGGTGTGTCGAATCCTACCCCACATGGGTGGATGAGACATATCTCCCGAGGTCTGGCCCGCACTGCACACTAAACGGAGAGAGAGAGAGAGAGAGAGAGAGAGAGAGAGAGAATGAGAGAGAGAATGAGAGAGAATGAGAGAGAGAGAATGAGAGAGAATGAGAGAGAGAGAGGGATTGAGAGAGAGAGAGAGAGAGAGAGAGAGACCCAAATGTCATGGTGAGAACCAGTGCATGTGATTTAAAGGCCAACATTAAACCATTCTGAACCGATGCATGCATGTGCAAAAAATGTCACCATGAAAACAATACATATATGATCATGCTTGTAAAATGAATTCACCATTAGCACTTTAAACGTGCATCCGTGCATGTAACAGAAATGTGGCCATTACGTGTTTCTAACTTTATGCAATGTTTGCATCCTTTTATGAGGCTTGAAAGATTCAATACAGAAAGGATGCTCCTCCCTAATGCATCGGGATCCACAGACCTGCAACTCACCACACTACCTGAGACTTGGTGATCTGCTCTACACTCTTCCCTCCCAGGTTGTTTGTACATCCCGTACAGCAATTGCCCACCCTAGCCCTCCCCTGTTGATTCTGTGCTCCTTGTTCCCTGATTATCTTCACCATGTTCTTTCCCTATGCTTTGTAAAGCGCTCCATTGCTTCCAGAAGCTAGGCGCTGTTCAATAAATACCCTTATATTAATACCAAAAACATTATGCTATGTTTGCAACTTTTTGTGATGTTTGAGACTTCATTCTGTGACTAACAAATAACTGTCTGTGAGGGGTCAGAAATGAGAAGCAGACACAAAGTTATGTTATTCTCCAAGTCAGACATTTTTAACAAACAGAAATAGGTTGGAAAAACGCCACTCTAGCCCTATTCTAAAGAGGATGTTCCCTACCTGAAAAACTATAACTAAGTGTCAAGTAGTCAGTAACTTAAAAGCCGACCATGTGTCCAAAACATTCTGGGCTGAAGCTTGCATTAGAAGCAAAACAATAGAGGGTGCATGGACAATGTTTTTAGAATGATATTAGCAAAAAGTGTTCACAACCAAAATGTAAGGATCGCTCCAACAAAAGGGGTTTCCAGGGAAAGACACTTGGATACAGAGTGTGGTTCCCTTGCCCTGGATTTTTTATGTAGGATGGCGAAAAGTGTCTCTTTATCCACTTTCTTTGTGTCAAAAGTGACATGTTCTTTGTGCCTTTGGTATTCGATTCACAAAGTTTAGGTTCAAACAATAAATCCCATAACTGTCTTTCTTTAGCTTCAAGCAATGTATTCCATATTAGTCTTTCTTTAGCTCTTACTACCATTGTGGATTGCCTGGTATAATCCCCTGCCAGGAACCCTTCTATGGGGTTTTCAGATCCCCTGGTATAACAAGATACCCCTACCAGGTATCTTCCCAAAATGTCAAACCTTTTATACAACTTCTGGTATACTCCTCTTCCAGGGCTTCTGCAAAACTTCACAAGGTGAGGCCTTGTCTTTTCTCCCCGACCCATTTTCCTCCCTCAGGCTTTGCTTGCCTGGTGTATTCGCCTGCCAGGACTTCTGCAAAGGTTCACAAGGCGAGGGTCTCCCCTACCCGGTTTTACCAGTCCCGGGCTTTTCTTCTCCAACTGCTTGGTGTACTCATCTATCAGGACTTATTTGTTTCACTGTTCTTTTCACTGTACCACAGTAGCATATATCCTGTGGTGTTCGGTACATTTGCCCATGTTAGCACTTGCTTTAACTCTCCCCACATTGACATCTCATTCATCTTTGTTTGCCTGGGACTTGTTGCAGCACGTTATTTTGTTTGCTTCCAAACGTTCTTCTCATTGTCATTTGAATTTGTGCCTTTCCTTGATTGCATTCAACCAAGCTGTGTACATTTCTATCATTTGCAACTTCATACAGTTCAAACATTCGCTGGCATGAACATTGCAATGCCCCGGGGTCCTCTGCTGCTCTGGGCTGGTCTTCTTTGGGTCTGAAATCTTGCTTGTGCTTCCACTGTGCTGTCTTTTCCCCGTTGGGAATGTGCAGACACTCTGTCAGCAACTGCCGGCTTCTCTGGACCAGAGAGCATGGTTTGCTTGGGAGGTCGTACTCCCTGGAGTTTCTGGATGGCCTCCAGGCTCTCCATGGCTTTCCTTCCTCCACGCTCTGCTTTCCATCTCGCCACACCGGTCGGATAACTCGCGGTCAGGAGCCCCAGCACTGGGTTTCACGTTCTCTCCTACACAGCTCTCCTCTGTACTGCCTCTACCATTTTTATATGGCCTTTTACTTTAGGTCCAGCAAAACAACCAACCTGCGCATTAGACCTCAGACTTCTCTTGATCTGCATAAGCTCCTTCCTCTTCTTCTTCGTCTCAGTACCTGAGGGGTTATGGGGATTGAAGTCCATAGGTTTCTCTGGATTTATTGTATGTGGTTGTTCAAAGGTTTCACTTAAAGACACATCCAAACCATAAGTTGCCATTTATGAGTTGTGAGTGTTTGAATCATAAATGGGGGCTTGACTATTGTGATATAGAGGAAAGGTTTTCTGACTTTTACTACAGGTGTACCTGTTAAGTGACAGAAAGCCATTATGGTCTCGGGTATTATAGAATCTTCCTCAAGGGAACGAGGGGAATACCATCTAATGGAGTAACCACCTCCCCCGGTAGCCATCTCCTTCCCTGTGCTCCTCCCTCATATAGCCATCCGAGGGTTAGGATCAGGTAACTGCTCTCCTTCCCTGGCCATATGAGGAGAGATTCTCCCAGGGCAAATAGTGGTGATGTTGCTAGAGTCATCACATATCCTTCCCATAACCTATACACGCATTGATGAGTAAAGGCTTCAGGGTTCAGCCCTGTTGTATTCCAGATTTGAGGGTTGAAGGCTTTGAGAGCAACAAACAAGTTGGACTGATTGGTTTAGGTGGTGACTGAAGGGATGCGTCAGACCAATGAGGTCCAGTTCCAATAGCCTGCAAACACATGGTTTGTGCTTATCAATGTCAAAGCAGCAGGCAGGGCAATAATGATGTGTACCCCCACCCACACCAGTTTCTTGTTTGAGGGTATCACATATTGAGATCAAGTCTGCCTCTGATCCTCGTAATCCTTGGAAAACAACTTGCGAAGGGTTCAGCGATTGAGAAGTGTGTTTCAAAGTAGTGCAGAAGTTTCTGCTGCACAATGTGTTGCAGAAATTTTTAGCGGAAGGTCTACATTGATGATTGGTCGATAGTTTGTGGGGTTCGCTGAGATGCTGGGATGTGTGAAGTATTTTAAAGATGCATGTGCGGTCACCATTATCTCCATTAACTTAGGGCCCCTTCCAGGTTGTACTGAGCATTTAGGAGGAGTGTAGAAGAGGTTGGTAGCATGGAGATTTGCTTGAGAACACTGGATGGCCACGGTTGGGGTAGATCTGGTTTTCTGGTTGGTCTTGACCATCTCTTGTTGTTTAGGGCGTGAGAGCAGTGTAAGATATGAAAATTCCCTGCTACTCTCGGATCAGCGATTGATTCTCTTCAGTGATGCTAGGACCCATGCAAGCAATTTGGCCCACAGGTGTTTGCTGCAGCGTTAAAAGCTGGTGTCAAAGACATTGTTAACTGCTGTTTCAAAGTATCCTGCCAATTTGGGATGGGGAGGGCAACGTCAGGAGATAAGATGTCTTGAGGTCCAGTTGGGTCTCGCTATGGTTCATGGTGGTTACTTTCCAATTCTGTCTAAGTGTGGTTCTCTCGTTGTGCTATGTTGTGATCATGAAAGGGATGTAAGATAAAGTAGCTAGATCTTATATAGCACAACTTGGCTATGTGGTCTCCCCAAGCGAGTGTGAGGGCGTGCGAGGGGGTGGAAGCAGATCTTCCGGACTGCAAATTGCACAGTAATGTGATTGCTTAGTGTGTGCTAGGTGTAGCACTGCATGGCTGGCAGTTGGGGATCAAGTGGTGGGGTTGTTAGTTAGATAGACCATGTGTTAAAATCCCTGACATCTGGTGTGGGTAAAAAGGAGAAGGCAGTGCAGTGAGAATTTAAGACTTTTAGGAGAAGTTAGTCACAGCCTGGTGTGGACAGTTGGGGGAACTTCTTATGGTTATTTTCTTCTTGTGGAAGTGGCACATGGCACCATGTTGATTGAGGCAGACTGAGGTGGTTGTGTCAAACTCTTTTATAAGGGTCTAGGATCATTTTGTGTAGGATCACTTTGGGCAGGATTATAGTGAAGTTGTCATTTAGAAAGGTTACTCTGTGAAACAACAGATCAATATTTCCAGGCAGGGGGCATCATTGTCTGTACAGTCTCCGGGAACAGAGTTAGTGTTCTCCAAAAGTGAATGTTAGTGTTGTTATGAGATGGGGCAGGGTTATGCCACAGAGCGAAGACGCTGAGGGCATCTGAGTCTGGACTGGTGTTCATGCTGTGTTTTGGTGGTTATATGTTTCTCTGTTTATAATTAAGTTTGCACAGTTGTTGTAGAGTTCTCTTTTCAGTATGTACGGCAAGACCTGGTATAGGGCACCGGGTGTAGAGGGATTATGTTTTTTAGAAAGTGTCTTTGTTCCCATCTCAGCTCAATGCGGCAAGTTCTTCGTGGTCTCGATCGTTGTTGGCACAAATTCCTCTCTGAGTCCGATTCTTTGTCTTTCTCATCCTACCATTCTCTTTATGAGGTTCTTCTTGCAGCCAAACATACTTATTACTCAGATATTCTGCATGTTCAGTCTGCCCATCCCAGGTGTCTGTTTCAATCGCTTTCTCATTTACCTACACCTCCCACTCCTGATCACTCACTTCACTCTACTCTCACCGCTTCTGATCTTGCAACTTATTTTTCTTCTTCTAAAGTTGCTTCTCTTTGTGCTGCTATTGTTCCGTCATCCTCTTCCTCTACTCTTTCTTCACCCACTTCTGTTCTCTCCTAACTCGTTCCCATCCCACTGTCCCTCCTCTTTAATAACTAAAGTTTACCCTTCTCGTTTCCTACCTTACCCCCCTTCCTAATACCTCTCGTTTCACATTGATCATTCTTCTATTCTCCTATTCTCAAGAAACCATCTATTGACCCCTCTCTTCCTTCTAATTTCCATCCAATCTCTCTTCTTCCCTGCCTTTCCAAATTGCTTGAACGATTTGTCTATAGTCAAGTTTCTATCGTTGTTACTGAGAATTCTGTTATTAATTCTCTCTGGTGTGGCTTTCGTCTTTGCCACTCAACTGAAACTGCTCTTCTATCTGTATGTGATTCCTTGCTCTCTACCCGCTACACTAAACATTCCCCTCCTATTATACTTTTGGACCTGCCCGCTGCATTTGGCACTGTTGATCATACTTTACTTTCATCTTCTCTTTCTTCATTTGGTTTTGCTGACTCTGTTCTTGCTTGGTTTTGCTCTTATCTTTCTAACCGCACTTGCTGTGTCTCCTGGACTCGTTCCTCCTCCAAAACATTTCCTCTTCTTCATGGTGTTCCCCAAGGCTCTTTTCTTGGCCCCTTTCTCTTCTCACTTTACACTTCTCCTCTTGCTGCGATTATCTCGTCTTTTGGGATTTTGCACTACTTTTGTGCTTACAACACACAAACTTTTCTCTCCAGTTCTTTGTTCACACCGGCTAATCCCGATGATTTGACTTCCTGTCTGCTTGCAATCAAGACCTGGATGTCTGGTCACTTTCTTGTCCTAAACTCGTCTAAAACCGACATTCTCTTCTTCCCTGCCAGCACTATCCCCCGCCTTTCCCTCCCTCTTCTGTCTTTTTTGCTACTTCTTCCTCATCTCTTTCTTGCACTGTTCGTACTTTCGGCCTCTACCTTAGCACAGACCTATCCTTTTCCCATCATGTTTCCATTACCTCTCGTTCTTGTCACTTTTTTATCTCTTTAATATTTGCAAAGCTTGTTACTTTCTGACTTTTGGTGCTACCAAACTCCTTATCCCATCTATTATGTTTTCTCGCCTCTTTTATTGTTACACTATTCTCCTTTGTCTTTCTCTCTCTCGCTTGGTCCCAACTCTAGTCTGTCTTCAATGCTTCTATTTAGCCTTCTGCACCAGCTATCCACTTGTCACTCTATTTCTCAATCTCTTTCCTCATTTGGTTGGCTTTCTTCTCCTCTAGGCTCAAATTTAATTTTCTTTGAATTGTGTTCAAATCCCTCTATGGTCTTGCTCCAAGTTGTTTGTCATCTTTGGTATCTTTTTATGTTCCTACTAGCGCCCTTTGTTCTCAATCTCAATTCCTATTATCTGTCCCTCGCGCTCCATTTGCCCAATCCCGATTCCGTAATTTCTCTCTTCTTGCCCCGCTCCATTAGAATTCTCCCCCGTTCCCTCTCCGTTATACTTGTTCCTATTCTTCATTCTGTACTCCTCTAAGGAACTATCTTCTTCAGCCCTAAAATCTTTCCTCTGAAAATGTTGTAAACTGAATCAGTCTGCATTTTATTGTACTGTTATTTATTTCTGTTCAGCGCTTTGGAGTAAAGCACTCAATAAATGACAAATAAATACAAATACAAATAGGTGGTGCCTTAGTTTGGTGCTGGCTTTCTGGTTGTGCCAGCCGGCCCTGTAACACCTGCCAGTTGGTGCAATAACTTAGTTAAATGAGTTTGAAGGACAAAAGAGACTTAGCCAATAAGTAGTTTGTTTGGACTAAAAGCGAGCCCAATTCTTTTATTAACTGTTTCTCTCGGTATACTGGAAAAAGGATACGTCTTTGGCTTGACTTTGCAAGTTCAAGGGGACAGGATTTCCTTGAGGATTGCAGGGAAAACCACAGGTAAGTTCTTTTGATCTTGAAACTGTTTATATTGTTCTTTGCTTTCTTTTCTCTTTCTTTTCTTTAATAAGGATGTCGTCTTCACTCTGATAGTTCACCACAAACATTCATTCATGTGTTTCCAAAGTAGTTAGTCCTCTCCTGCAGCTTTCTAGGGTTTTCTCTAATACTAAACAGGATTTTCTGTTGTATAGTATCAGCATTACTTGTCTCTGATTATGTTTTTGTTAAATGTTCAGATCGGGTATTTTAACTTGCCACTGTTAAACGTGACATCTTTAAAACATACGTTCTGTTTCTTCCCTTGGTCGCAGCCTTGTATTTCAACTAGGACGTACTCCTAACAATGTGGGTTTACCCACCGTGATAGTCTTTAAATCAGAGCACTCATCCCATGTCCGTACAGTTTATAGAAAACCCTGCTCCTACCTTCTTTTCCACTCGGCACCCCGTTGTATGTCTGCTTCAGCAGCTGACCGGGACTCGCGGCGCTCCTGCTTCTCATACCTCAGTCTAACGAGCCCGGTCGTCTCATATGTTGTGCGACTCCTCTCCTTATTCAGCGCAACGGCGCCAGCTCCTCATTTCCCCTCACAAGGCAACAACGGTCACCTCTCCCCTTCAGACGCCCAGCTGCGCAACGGCGCTGCCGCTCTGGAGACAAACACGGCGACAACGGTCACCTTTCCCCTTCAGACGTCTCGCTGTGTAACGGCGGTGCCGCTCTGGAAAAACAAACACGGCGACAACGGTCACCTCTCCAAACTACCCTTTCTTGTAACGCGCAATGGCGCAATCTTCTTAACTATCACGTTAAAACAAAACTCCTTCGTTCTTCGGTTTCTTCTCTCAGTACGCCCAAATCAAACGGTCTTCACCGGACTCCTCTTCTTTCGCCTCCTAGCAACCAGATAACAACAAATACAAAGGCAGTCATTCCCCTTAACTCTTTCAGGGATTGGTCAATTAGCCTGTCAGTCTTTCTCTCTTAGCTGGAGAGCAATCTTAACACTTTGTTGGCCTGTGCAACCTGATATTGCCAGAGTCTTTGCCTGATTGCATCTCTGTTGTCTCTTTTGCCTCTAATTTGTCACACACCCCCCCTTCTAGGCCCTTACGCTCGGGAAGGGTGGTACTTCTAGATAAGAAATCGGCTTGGGCCAACAATCTTCCCGGAAGATGTATGGTCTTGAAGTTGAAAGGTTGAAGAGAGAGAAACCACCTGAGGACTCTGGGGTTTGTGTCTTTATTGCGAGCCAGCCATACTAAAGGGGCATGATCAGTTATTAAAGTGAACTCCCGTCCCAACAGGTAGTATCGTAATGCCTCTATCGCCCACTTTACAGCCAGGCACTCTTTCTCAATTGTGGCATAATGCATCTCGTGTGGGAGTAACTTCCTGCTTATGAAAATAATTGGCCTCTCAGCTTCACCCCGATTCTGAAACAGTACTGCTCCAAGACCCGTTCCTGAGGCATCCGTGTGCAGGAAAAATGGAGACGTAAAATCGGGACAGTGTAGAATTTCTTTCTCTGAAAGTGCCTTCTTCAGATCTTGGAAGGCCTTGTCCTTCTCTGCTGTATGCCATTCTCTTTTTGGGGGAGCTGAAGACTTCAGGAGGTTGGTTAGAGGTGTGGCTAATGTTGAAAAATGTGGAATAAATCTTCTATAATACCCTATGAAACCTAGGAAAGATCTGATCTGTCTGGTATTTACGGGAAATTATAATTGTTTTATTGCTTCCAGTTTTTCCTCTTGGGGTCTAATGACGCCCTGTCCCACAAAATATCCTAAATACCTCAGTATTGAAAGTTAGCAATAAAAGACTTTTTGGGATTTATGTGAAGACTGGACTTTTGTAACAATTGTAATAGAATACGTAAATGTACTAGGTGGTCATCCCAAGATTGGCTAAAAACAATAATATCATCCAGATAGGCTCCGATATAATTCTCATGTCCACGAATGATGGAATTCATTAATCTTTGAAATGTGGCAGGCGCACCATGTAATCCAAAAGGCGAAACTGTAAATTGGAATAAACCTGAAGGTGTGGCAAAGGCAGTTTTCTCTTTGTCATCAGGATGTAAGGGTATTTGCCAATATCCTTTTGTCAAATCGATGGTCGTTAGAAACTTAGCCTTCCCAAGTTTATCTAGTAAATCCTCTATCCGAGGCATAGGATAAGCGGCAAACTTTGAAATCTCATTCAGCTTTCTGAAATCTAAACAAAATCGGGTGGTACCATCGCTTTTGGGTACTAGAACTATAGGTGACGACCATTCACTTTTCGAGGTTTCTATCACTCCCAATTCTAGCATTTCTTGAATTTCTTTATTAATTGATTTCAATTTCGCTTCTGGTATCTGATAAGGTCTAATCCTAATTACCTCTCCAGGTTGGGTCTTGATTTGATGGTAAGCTAATTTCGTCCTTCCTGGAAGACTGGAAAAAATGTCCGAATACTCGTTAATGAGGTTTAGTAGCTCCCTCTTCTGACTATCAGACAAGTCTTGATTTAATTTTAAAGCTTTGCTGCCTAACTCTCCTCTTAATTGAGGAAATGGTTCCATGGGTTCTTCGTTGGTGTTAATCATGGCTATGCTTATATCAGGTTCAATCCACTTTTTAAGCATGTTTACATGATACGTTTGTGTCGACATCCTTCTATCGTTCTGTTTTACTCTATAAGTCAAAGGGCCCAAGACTTCTTCGACCACATATGGACCCCTCCAGCTCGCTAGCATTTTATTTTTGGACGTTGGCAACAACACTAACACCTGATCACCCTTTTCGAAGGTCCTCAATTTAGTATTTTGATTGTAGTATTGCTCCTGTTTAATTTGATTTTGCAATACATTTTCTTTGGCAATTTTCTGTAGGTTTTCTATTCTTTCTCTAAGTTGATACGCATACTCTGTTAATGTAATTTCTTGACCCAGGTTTTCTTCCCAACTTTCTTTTAGAATGTCGAGTAAAGTCCTCACGGGTCTCCCAAACAATAATTTGAATGGCGAAAAGCCAGTCGATGACTGTGGCGTATTGCGGAGGGTAAGTAATATCCATGGTAAAATTCGGTCCCATCCTCTATCTCCGGGATCTATTGACTTGCGTAGCATTTGTTTTATCGTTTGATTATATCTCTCTACAAGACCATCAGTTTGAGGGTGATACACTGCTGTTTTCAAGTGTTTTATCTTTAGGACTTCACACACTTGCTCCATAAGTGTTGACATAAAGTTCGTTCCACGATCCGTGACAATCTCTTTCGGTATTCCCACCCTGCTGATAAAAGGTATCAACACATCACAAATGCTTTGGGCGCTGGTAGCCTTAAGAGGGAACGCCTCTGGATATCTAGTGGCATAGTCGACCACCACGAGGATATACTTATGTCCTCTGGATGATGGGTCTAATGGAGCAATAATATCCATACCAATCCTACTGAAAGGTTCCAAAACAATTGGCATAGGTTGTAAGGGAGCTCTTCTAACATTTGCGCGATTTTTCTTTTGACACTCGGGACATACCTGGCAGAATCGGGATACTTGTGCAGATAGTCCGGGCCAATAAAATCTTTTCAAGATTTTCTGTATGGTTTTATCTGTGCCTAAATGTCCTTCACCTAACTGCACATGGGCGACTTCCATAACTGTTTGGTAATATTTGCTGGGCACTAATAATTGTTTTATGAGGTTTCCAGTCAACTCTCTATTGACTCGATAGTACAGCCCTTTCTCCTTCAGGAAATATGGTTCTTTTCCAGAGACATCATCCAGAGCCCCCGACCTAGCATTTGCCAATAATGGGTCCAATTCTTGAGCTAAGCGAAAAGTATCGCCCCCTTCATCAATTCTCCAATCGACCACCACAGGGAGTACATTCTTTTCTCCCCAGTCTTTTTTTAATTTTCTGATTGTCGCTTTTGTTCTCTTTTCTTTGGTTCCAGCTACGGGAATGTCACAATGGGAAAATGGGGCGTTTTGTAACCATCTTGCTTCCACTTCTTTCACTATTTTGGCAAAGTTTGGGACATCGGATCCAATAAGGAGTGGCTCTGGCAATACCGGCATTACAGCGGCCCTGATGTCCATCTGCTCGCCAGCTACTTTTAAATTGATTTCTTTGGTAGGATAAGTTTTCACATCCCCATGAACACATCTTATAGGAATTTTTTTATTTGACATTCCCACATTTCCCACTAGTTCGGTACTTACTACAGTTTGTAAGCTGCCAGTATCTACCAGGGCCCTCGTAGGTCTTCCACCAACTTCTGCCTCGCAAGTGTAGGAATAGGGTGATCGGGGGGCCATTGTCGGGTCTTGTAATGTTCCTTCTTTAGAAATCTCCAGGTTCCCCACGTCCATTGGTTCTATCTTAACCTTTTTTGGGCACAACCTTGCCATATGTGCCCATTCTCCACACTCGAAACATTGCATCCCTTTTGGAATCATACTTGGTGGTCTTATTCCCGCTGGACTTTCACTAGTAGGTCGTAATCTGGGCGCTTCCCACTCCGTCTTCCTGAGCATTGAATTAGGCCATCGGGAATTTCCTAGACTTTTGGGTATCGGACTATTTACACTGTTAGATGTTTTAGTGGTTGACACATAGTTCAGTGAGCGGCTCTGACCTGCCTTTTGATATGCAGAAGCTATGTTCACCGCCTCTACCAAGCTGGGCCGATGATGTTGGCGGACCGAGCGCTGCATAGGAATAGGTAGAGCTTCGATGAATTGTTCCATAACAATTTTTTCGATCATCTCTGGGATAGTGGTGTTTGCTGTCTGTAACCACTTATCCCCTAACTCCTTGACCCGATAAGAGTTGCCGTGGAGTTTCCTCTGCCTGTAATTTGACTTCCCGAAACTTCAGCCTGTAGGCCTCTTCATCATGGCCTAAGCGTTCCAGGACCACTCTTTTCATATCCGCATAAATTGTCTCGCCCGTTGGGTTAGCTGCCTGGTATGCACTCTGCATCTCGCCAGTCATAAGTGGTGCAATGTAATGACACCAACTTTCATTCGGCCATTGCGCATTTCTAGCGACCCTCTCAAAATTGACAAAAAAATGTGCAGGATCTTCTCCAATAGCATATTTTTGTAGCACCGAAGCTGGTACTTGAGAATGTCGGCGCACTGCGGTTGCTTCCAATAACTGGGCTTGTTGTACTTGTATTGCCTGTTGAAAAGCTTGTCTGTCAGCTTGTGCCTGTTGATTTTGAATCTGTAATGCCTGCTGGAGAAGTTGTTGGCCCTCACTCAATGTTTTGATGAGTTCCTCCATGGTGTTCTCCTCGATCCCACTTCTGACACCAAATTTGTAATAACTTAGTTAAATGAGTTTGAAGGACAAAAGAGACTTAGCCAATAAGTAGTTTGTTTGGACTAAAAGCAAGCCCAATTCTTTTATTAACTGTTTCTCTCGGTATACTGGAAAAAGGATACGTCTTTGGCTTGACTTTGCAAGTTCAAGGGGACAGGATTTCCTTGAGGATTGCAGGGAAAACCACAGGTAAGTTCTTTTGATCTTGAAACTGTTTATATTGTTCTTTGCTTTCTTTTCTCTTTCTTTTCTTTAATAAGGATGTCGTCTTCACTCTGATAGTTCACCACAAACATTCATTCATGTGTTTCCAAAGTAGTTAGTCCTCTCCTGCAGCTTTCTAGGGTTTTCTCTAATATTAAACAGGATTTTCTGTTGTATAGTATCAGCATTACTTGTCTCTGATTATGTTTTTGTTAAATGTTCAGATCGGGTATTTTAACTTGCCACTGTTAAACGTGACATCTTTAAAACATACATTCTGTTTCTTCCCTTGGTCGCAGCCTTGTATTTCAACTAGGACGTACTCCTAACAATGTGGGTTTCCCCACCCTAATAGTCTTTAAATCATAGCACTCATCCCGTGTCCGTACAGTTTATAGAAAACCCTGCTCCTACCTTCTTTTCCACTCGGCACCCCGTTGTATGTCTGCTTCAGCGGCTGAGCGGGACTCGCGGCGCTCCTGCTTCTCATACCTCAGTCTAACGATCCCGGTCGTCTGATACGTTGTGCGACTCCTCTCCTTATTCAGCGCAACGGCGCCAGCTCCTCATTTCCCCTCACAAGGTAACAACGGTCACCTCTCCCCTTCAGACGCCCGGCTGCGCAATGGCGCTGCCGCTCTGGAGACAAACACGGCAACAACAGTCAGCTCTCCCCTTCAGACGTCTCGCTGTGTAACGGCGGTGCCGCTCTGGAAAAACAAACACGGTGACAACGGTCACCTCTCCAAACTACCCTTTCTTGTAACGCGCAATGGCGCAATCTTCTTAACTATCATGTTAAAACAAAACTCCTTCGTTCTTCGGTTTCTTCTCTCAGTACGCCCACATCAAACAGTCTTCACCAGACTCCTCTTCTTTCGCCTCCTAGCAACCAGATAACAACAAATACAAAGGCCGTCATTCCCCTTAACTCTTTCAGGGATTGGTCAATTAGCCTGTCAGTCTTTCTCTCTTAGCTGGCGAGCAATCTTAACCCTTTGTTGGCCTGTGCGACCTGATATTGCCAGAGTCTTTGCCTGATTGCATCTCTGTTGTCTATTTTGCCTCTAATTTGTCACACATGCCTTAGTTTGGTGCTGGCTTTCTGGTTGTGCCAGCCGGCCCTGTAACACCTGCCAGTTGGTTATGAGGCAGCACTGGCATGTTATGGGCCAACATTTTCGCAAGGGAGCAGGTTGTTGCAGTGAGGTTGTGGTGTGCCGGGGCGAGCTGTGTGTTTTAGCACTGGGTGATTGGGACATGTGAAGCGGCATTGCGACAGGTAAGTGGAAAGCCAAAGTCTCAGAATGGCTGAGTTAATTTTCCAGTGACTTGGGTGAACCTTATGGGTGTTATGATACCGGAGTGTACGCGGGGCTGGCCTCGGATGAAGGGCTGATACTCTAGGTGTGTGCAATCTAGTGTCAGCATGCTTCACTTGCTCTGCACAGGAGCAAGATCACTTGTTATCCGGCATATACAGGATGGGATCCAGTTGAGGTTCCCCCAGGTTGGGGATGTGGAGCATGGGCTCGGTTTATGTGCGGTGGTAGGATGTAGCGCGATTTGTATTTGCATTACTATGCAAGGGATAATGCAGCCGGCGTGTGGGATGCAATGTTTAAGGATGGTGGTGGTGGTGGTAGACTCAGTTTTGGTAGAATTGATGTCTGTGTGTTGGATTTGTACGCTTGCTGCCTTGTTGGCTGATCATTACCGTGAATACATACGCATTCACACATGTAAAATACATATTTAAGATTCTCATATTGATATGCATTATTGTGACATTAATCCCCCTGGGATACCTTAAATGACCTGGGTGCAAGAGGTCCTCATGTCATGGTGCAACTTGGCAGTTATGTGCTTGCGAAGCTACCCCCATCAAGATATATGTGGCCACATGTGAGAACCTCAAATACGCGTGCATGTACAATCAATCCTCTTGCAACAGATACTAATGGACACAGACTTGAAAACAAACACCTTGCTAAAAAAAATATACATGTGAAATCGAGACTCTTGTAGGAAACCTAAATATACATTCTTGTGAAAATAAGCTTGTGTCAACTGATTACTTTATTTAATAGGAACACAATTATGCTAGGCTTTTCTAACAAATTATTTCTTAAGCCCAGTTTGTGCAACAGGTTCAGACTACAACACACAGAATGCGTAAGTCTGTTACATTAAAGCCTAAGACTGCAAAAGCGTTGGCACTGTGACGTGAGGTACATCCCAATCACACATGCCTACAAAATTGGCTGCCCTAGGAGACCCTCAAAAATACAAGATAATGAAATCAATTACACCAGGATACCCTCAACTATGCACAAAAATGACATCAACTCCACCTAGGAGTACCACAAATACACATTACAATGATATTGCTCTGAATTCAACTCCCCTCACAAGCACCCGAAATACACACGAGCATGAAATCAACTCCTCAGGAGACCTTGAAATGCACATGACTATGAAATCGGCTCGCGCCAGGACTACCTCAAAAACACATCCCTAGGAAATCAACTCACACCCGCAGGAGTACCTCAAGAAAACAATTATGAAATCAACTCATCAAGGAGTGACTCAGTTACACATGCCTTCCAAAGCAACTGCCCTAGGTGACCCTAAAAAAAACATGACTATGAAATGAACTCCCCCGGGAGACCCTGAGATACACAAAATGACGACATTAACAGAGACACTCAAATACATAAAATGATGACATTAACTCTCCTTGGGGTGCCTCCTATACACAAAAGTATGAAATCAGTTCCCCAAGAGACCTTAAAATGAACGGAGGATAGCACAGGGGCAACACGCTGGTCTTGGAAGCAAGACCATGCAGAGCAACAGATGTTCGAAACCCGGATCCGCACTTAGAAACGAACTACGGTATTAAAGTGCATTATAAAATAAATTTTAAAATAAAAATAAAAAATACAACAAAAGCAACTCCCCCGGTAGTACCCAAAATACACAGGACCATAAAAACGACTCCCCAAGGAGCCACTCCGTAACACATGCCTACAAATGCAACACCCCTAGGAGACCCTCAAATACATACAACTATGAAATCAACTCCCCCAAAAAACCCAGAAATACACATGACTATGAAATCACCTTCACCCAGGAGTACCTCCAATACACAGTTACACACGGATGAAATGAATATCGTCTTTAGAATCTTAAAGAGACAAGTTTATGAACTACAACTCCTCATGCAAACCTTAAAAAACCATGCATATAGGAAGAAACTACTGCAGAGCACTGGCTAGCTCTTGTGGATAAAGCTCCAGCTGCCAAATCTGTGCAAGCCACATGGTCAAAGACCCAAGGTTATGCAAGGCACACTCATCCTTTCATCTTCTGTGACTGTTAAAAGGAGCATCAATGCCGACTGATTGCTAAGAACTTGAAAAGGAATCACTGACTTTGTCAATAATTGCATGCGTTTTCCTATAGCACATGTGGCTGGTCCACCACCAGCAGACATAGTGCTGTAAGAGGATTCAATTCAACACTACAGCTAAGTCAATGCCTAGTCTGGGATACTGAATGGAAACCCTTATTGATATATCTTTATGTCCAGTTCATGAGTTCTGGATGACTACCCCTATATAACACCCCTCTCTTGGAATCCCCCTGACCCTACTGAGCCAAGAAGTAGTTCTGTTTTGCAAGTTTAAACGGTTTATTTGAGAATGTAAACAATATATATATATATCACACTTTATAGTAAATGAATAATTAATATCACACTTCAGAACATGAGCAGTTAACAACAATGGGTAATGTTCTACTAATAAACTGATTTGATTACCCAGGAGTAGTATAAAGGATGAGGTAGCACGCTTGGGAATAGGAACAGAAGAATAAGGTGGTAGAGAATGCTTTATCTAGTTTCAGATGGATGCAATGTTGAATGAAAATGCAATACAGAAAATACGCAATATGATTTCAACAAAACAATGTAATCACTTTTCTCTGGCAATCCACTCCCCCCCTTATGCAATGTAAGGAAATGAAGAGGAGAGCACACAGTTCTTAGAAATGCAATCAAATGTAATTCAGTTCACCCCAGCAAGCTTAGACTACAGAAGTTTGAAACACAGGCAAAATGCTTTGAATATGGTGACAATGCAGCGAGAAATGTGCTGAAAATGGTTTTAATTCCCTTTAGGAGGTTCAGGGTGAGTGAAATATACTTGGGATGAGTTCAGGCTCACTTTAGCAAGGATCTAGGAGTAACTAGCAGGTTAAACGAATTTTTGGCAAAGGAAAGCAAGGAAGCTGCTGTTTTCACACGTGGCTGGATTTTTAACCAAATCGCGAATCGCGGCAAAATTCGCTAATGCGTGAATCACGATTACGGCAAAAGTATAAGGAGTATGCTTGTTGAAAAGCTGAGATTCTAAGCTTTCAGAGGAAAGTTAAACCAAGTTCCTAGCCCAAACGGTTCCAGAGATACGGACGATTAAATAAAGGTAGTTTTTCAGATTTGAAATTTTAAAAGTTCAAAGCGACAGGTTACAGCTTGCAGCTAGAAAATGACAGGTGACAGTCCTACTTAGGTTAAATAGATTGAATTATATTATATTAAACTAAGGGATAGGTTCTGAGTTTTGCTGAGTACTCACAAGAGATTTTGGACAGGAAGGCGACTTTGTCACGGATCCGGTCACTGCGCACAGCACTTCACAACGATCTGGTCTCCGGTTCCGAGTACAGCTCTGCTTTCAGGGTCACCGGCACTGCTCCTGGATCTTGGGTTCTGCTGGTCTGGTCTAGCACCGGTCTGCACGGCTCCTAGTCCCGCTTTCTCCGGACACAGCAATGTTCTAGGCAGGGAATTCAAACAGCTCGCCCGGCTGTTGATAGTCTGCAAATGATTTTTGGGCCTGCTGACAAATACTTTTGCTTGCAGTGGGCCTTCTTGGTTCAAAGTTCTGTAGTCTCTGTTTAGCTTGGAAGTCTAAGTGTAGGATCTCTGGATGTGAAGTCGTCGGTCAGCATGCTACGCAGCAAATGGAATTGAATGTCTCTACCTGTCCCAGCAGTCTCTTTTTATGTGTTTTGAAAGTGGGTGGAGAGGCTAGCTTTCTAGGACCAACCCCTTCAGAGTTCTGATAGGTTGGAGAATTCTTTGCGTTCTCACTGGAGAACAGGATTGTGTGTCAGAACGATGTCATTTAATGGCTTGCAGAAAGGACACTCCCCTGTCAAATTACACACAAATCTATATTTGACCTAAAGACATATTTCATAGATACACAGTGGTTTGAAATTACATGCACCCATCACGGATCACATGAGGTATACTCTGTTCAAACTCTGATGTTTCTAAGAGCTCGCATTCAGAACTGGCAACATTTTGCATTTTTTAACTGGTTTTGCAACATTGGTTTTTCATTAAAAATTATACACATATACACGGCCTGTCCATACATACTCCAGTAAATTCCCATGTCTCTAGCTTAAACACAGAGTCTGTGGTGTCAATAAATAGCGGGGTTTTGCCCCAGAACATCACACAAATTCCCAACGCGTCTTAAAACGTGCACCGAAAAATCACAAGAATTATGGTATCATTTAAATAATTTTGACAAGTCCGCACTGTGAGTTATACATCTTTCTTAGAATCATATTCTGGCCAACAGGGGTGTGTCTTTTCAGGTCACATGGTATAGAAACCAGTTTATCCAGTTTCTGCCAAGCTCAGAGACTCTGCCCCTCCCAGCTTCTGCCAAGAGGAAGCTGTTTTACGGTCCCCCCAATAAACCATCTGCCTGAGTCAAGGCAGGGCTTTGTTCAAAAGGAAGCCATTTACGACCACCCTAATAAACCTGGGCCCTTTCTTTAGTTTCTTGCAATCCCCTGGTAATTCAATCAGAGAGTGTGTGACCTCCTTTTGGCAGGAGCAACAGAATGCAGCCAGGCCTGGGAATGCATTTGTTGGGCAAGCCCCCACTCCTGTCGGGGGTAGCTGTCTGGCAGAATTCCAGTTTCCTTAAGCCAGGTTTCAGGTAAAATGTCACTTTTTGTTACCCAGTTTAAGTCAAGACAATTTTTACATATGCAGTTAGAATGCTGATTCTAAGTTCAAAACTATGACATTTTAACAGTTACAAACTATGTGACACGCAAAAGTAGGTCACTCAGTTAATTTAAACATTTTCGATTTTTGGTAGTTTTAAATCCAGTTTCAGTTAGGCTGCTGCAGACCTGCAGAGCTCAGCCAGTCTTGTTATGAACATTGTTTTGGGGCTCTTCAACTTCCCAGATTTAGTATGCACACATACTTCATTCTGCCAGATGTCCGCTGGTGTTCAGTGAGATTTTTGGATGTGTTGCAATGTTTGAAAATAGGCATTTTGAGCTGGCATTCAGAGAAACCAAAGGTAATTTTAAAGTGCGGTTTTTCCTTTGGCACACATTTCACTCATGGCACCCCGGCCCATCATGCTCGCACTGGTGGGTGGCAAGTTAGGCAACCATTTTAGTGTGCACAAACTGCGTGGTTCTCCTGGATTTTGGCACACATGTGGGCTTTTTGGCCATCTTGGATTTTCTAAGACCACAGCACCAAATGTTGCAGCATGATAGCTCAAACGTGGGTCAGGACACCCAACAGTGCGCCCGGCCGCCGACTGATGGACTGATGGTTGGGAAACACCTATTTCCACCACAGTGTAAGAGGAGTGGGACAGATCTTTGAAGAATTCTTCTGGAAGTTGCGGTGGTGGACTTCATCTGAAGGGATGAAGATTGTCAGGTTCTTTTAACCAGTGGAGATGTGCGGTGATCGATAATGGCTCAAATACATTGCAGGCAGGTCCTATTCCAGGTGTCACTCAGTTCTGTAAATGGACCATGCTTAGGCATGCCTTAGTTTACGTAAAGCTCTGGGAAAGTGTATTATTGGGCATGTTATGAATCTGCAAATGAATTTATCGTTCCACCTGCTAGCTCATGAGCTAGCAATAGTTATTTTGAACTACGATGCAAAGGCACAAAGCACAAAGCACTGGCCTTTTTTGTACATTTTCTTTTCCTTTACACTATAGAACATCTGGCGTTTGTTCTTGAAAATTTAAGGAAACAGGCGCATACTCAAAGTGCCAGGGCAATTTGGGTAACATATACTTGCGCCTATGCCTAAGTTACATTTGTTTTCTAATTTGCATTCCTTTCCTTTACTTACACGTCACATATATGCTGTTTTTGTATATTTTGTGTATTCCCATTTAGAGGGTACATGCACTAAAAGACTGCCCTTTGAGATCAATATTCCTTGTTAGAAGTCGTTTCACTATGTAATGAGGTATTATCATAATTCCAAAGAATGCGAGATCAGTGATGTTTTCCCTTTTTTAGAGGTTTTAGAAGACTTATAACTGATCCTATGTTCTCTTTAATTCACCAAAACAGATGTTCTCTTTAATTCACCAAAACAGAAGGTATGACTGGGGACATCAACAAGCACTTTACTTCGTTTTTCATTTAATTTACAACACATCCCCCATGAACATTTATTCTGATGACAATGTATCCTCTGTATTTTTACAGATCACACACACTTACTTGTGCCACTGAAAAACCTTTCTTTCCTCTGAAGAAGGTCTGGCATTAGTCTAGGAGGACTGAAACATGTTGGCATGAGGAGCTCTACATTTCCAGAACTTTGAATGTCTTACCGAATTAGCTGCCCACCCAGATTGAAGGTGGTCTCGGGAGGATAGCTCAGGGCCAACGTGCTTGCCTTGGAAGCAAGACGACATGGAGCAACACAGGTTCGATCCCCGGGTCCGGTGCTTAGAAAGCATTGGGTATTAAGCGCATTATAAATAACCTATCATATCATGACCATACGATAGAGAGAGGTAGAGAGAGAATGCTAGACAAAGGCCATGCGCCACTCCTGGACTACCTCTGGGCAATGAGGGAGAGATCCGAATGAGAAGTGAAGGCAAAGCAACCCCATTATGGGGAGTAGGATCCCTGTTGCCTGCAGGGGCAAGGGAAAAGGCACACGGCGAAGGCCATGGAATCGAGGGTAAGCATCCACATTGAGCACTGGTAAAGCCCCTGGGAACATGAATGCAAGGGGAAACGCTGATGACTGGAAAGGGATGGAAAATTCCTATAATGCAGACAGAGTGTGAGTGAAAAGAGAAACCGTCCCGGCTGGAGCTTTGAGGAGGAGATTCATGAGTCATTAAGAAAATGAATGAAAGAATGAACACCGACGGCTGGCACCGTGGGAGAACATTACTAGAGAAAGTAAAAAGGCGAAATGCTGACTTCTAGAACCGTGAGGCAGTGTTCCAGCTACTGTTTCACAGAAACATTGAAAATGTCATAAGCAAGAGCAATCACTGCAAGTTGGAATTTGAAAGGAAATTTCCCAGACAAAGTGAAAACATAATAGAAAGGAGAAAGAGTGCAGGCTTGAACTTGAAGTCAAAGTTCCTAAGGACCCAAGTTAAGAGAAAGAAAAAGAAAAAAAGTGTGATTAATAGCGAGACCACACTTTGCGTTCTGTATCATAACTACACATCCTCCTTTGTGATTTGCTTTATTGGGATTTTGCACTACTTTTGTGCTTACAACACACAAACCTTTCTCTCCAGTTCTTCGTTCACACCGGCTAATCACGATAACTTAACTTCCTGTCTGCTTGCAATCAAGTCCTGGATGTCTGGTAACTTTCTTGTCCTGACCTCGTCTAAAACCTATGTTCTCTTCTTCCCTGCCAGCACTATCCCCCGCCTTTCCCTCCCTCTTCTGTCTTTTTTGCTACTTCTTCCTTATCTCTTTCTTGCACGGATCGTACTTTCGGCCTCTACCTTAACACAGACCTATCCTTTTCCCATCATGTTTCCATTACCTCTCGTTCTTTTCACTTTCAACTCTTTAATATTTGCAAAGCTTGTTCCTTTCTGACTTTTGGTGCTACCAAACTCCTTATCCCATCTATTATGTTATTGCTTCATTTCCTATGTTTCAGCCACTGTGATGTATTGAAAGTTTAGCAATCCTTGCATGGCTTCACAGCAACTGGTACCCTTTATCATCAATTTCATGGAAAAAGAACCTCACTTGCCAGGCTTCACAGAACAGTGCTTGCTTTTCTCTTCTTAGTGTTATGAACTTTAATGATTGCTAACACGTGCAATGGTGTGGTGAACATTATTGCTGTTCTTACTATATACGGGCGTTTGCGGCAGCACTTTGGGCCTAATTCACAGAAGACTTTTATAATGGCAAAACGCCATTGGAAAACGTTCTGTGAATCAGGGCCATTATGTATGCTAAAAACGACTGTCTTTGACCAAGTTTTTAGCATGACCGCTTTCTGATCACTTCTTAACAGTGCCACCCGATTGAACACCTCCCACACCAGAACCACCTCCTTCAAGAGGCCCTGAAGCCAGCTCGTGACAGCGTATGCACTTTATGAAAACAATGTCATCAGTCAATGAAAACATTTGTGCAAATTACCTAACAGCAATTTTCTATCTTCATATCTTAACTTTAAGCCAGATGTATGCAAGTTTGTGGCCCCTGGCGGGGCTAGTGTATTAATGTAGAATTCTATGGCATGGCGCATAGGCTCTTATTTTACACTACGTTTTCCTTGTTTATTTTATTAGCAACAAGAAAAACTATCTGCACGCGGAAAAATCTCCTGAGGGTCCTCCCATTTTGCAGTGCTCCAGCAGTCCGATCTATAGTGTCTAGTATATCTTGCCCTTGTGAAAACAGAAGGTCGCTCTTTTGCATCAAATGCCTTATGAATATCGTGTTGTATGTATTTATTTAACATGTGTATTGCGCGCCAAATCCTGAGGCATCAAACCATGAGGCATCAGGGCGCTGGTTACATTAACAGGTCTCAGAGATACAGGTACATAGCAGAGATACAGGTGCAGAGAAAGGAGGAAGTTCATACTACAGTAACAGATGACAATCAGATACTGAGGGAGGGGGCCAGTGTCTGTGTGGTATGGTGGTTACGTCGGTTAAGGTTTCCTGGGAGAACAGGAAGGATTTGAGCTGCTTGCGGAAGATCCTATGTGAAGGTTCCGCTCTCAATTTCTGTGGGAGAGCGTTCAATGTTTGGTAGCAATGGCGGGGAAGCTTGCGCCCCAAGCTCGTTTCAGTCTGTAGGTTGGGATTTTTAGGTGGCTGGTGTGGAGCGACTGGGTGTGTCTGGAGGGTTGTTTTTTGTAGTATTTTTTGCGAAAGGTATCTTGGTGCAGTCTTGGTTATACATTTATGTCTGATAGCTAGTGTTTTGAATAGGATACGCTGCCTAATGGGTAGCCATTGTGCCTTTTTCCTGAGCGCTGAGATACGGTTGCGTCTTCGAATATTTATCATGACTCGAAAGGCAACGTTTTGAATTAGCTGGAGTTTGTTAACATTTCGAGTTGAGGTGCCTTCAAATGATTCTTAACAGTAGTCCAACCTAGACCCTATGAGGGCCCTTGCAATCATGAGACAGCTGTCTTGGGACAGGAACGGCCTGCATGCATGAATAAGTTGTGTCATGTACGCCGGTGAGGAGGCAATGACGCTGACCTGTCTGTTTAGGGAAAGGGTGGCATCAGAGACGTCATTTAGGGGTCGCCAGAGGTCTTTTTTTGGAATGCAAGCTCCTGGGCTGTGGCCAGCACCATGTGGTTCTTTACTTCTGGAGTGGCTGGCTTTCTTGTTCAGGCCTCCTAAAAAAAAAGAAGAAAAAAAAAAGAACAGGAGTGCAATAACACTTTCAGCACTGACCCTAAATAAGAAAGAATAGGAATACCAAATAATGTGTCTTTCTGGAATTCTATACAATAATTGCTAGACTCATTAAAGGTTTATTTCAGGCACACTTCAGGGGGTGAGTCACTGATTTAGTATGTTCTTAAACACCTCAACTCAGCCATTAATCCTTCTGAGGTCGATAAATGAGTACCAACACAGGCTGGGTGATATTGGGTGTATATTTTTTTCTATATAAAGCGCTTAAGCGTAAGTGCTATATAATAACACATCATTATCATTTGGTCATGGACGTCTGCTTGCATTCACAGCAATTTGGTAATATTGGCCTATACACACTGATCTTAACGCAGCATGATATTGTAACCATATTCTTCGTAGTGTACAATGCTATGTGATGCCACTTCCTGTTTTGTCAAGCGGTGAAAGTTTGTGTTCCATCGCTTCCCGCGGTATCACTTCGGGATAGAGTCACATGACATTCCTTCCTTAAGGGCTGTGTGATGTCACTTCCGCTACTCTAGCATTTTGGTGAAATGACGTCCCTGGATGGCATCCAGGTATACATACAGGGTTTTTACAACGCTGGATACTGGTATAGTAGTTCCGTCGATGGTGAAGGTTTTGTAGTTGAGGTCAAGTTTGTTGAGGGTGGTCTGTGAGGCTGTCAGGAGGATCTCAGTTTTATCATCATTTAGGCATAGCATGTTGGCGGCATCCACGCTTGGATCGTATGATAGATAGAGTTCAGGGCAGTGGAGTCGGTAGCATAGTTGCCTGAGATGGGCATAAGTATTCGCGTGCATCCACGTAGTTTGTATGAGATTCGTAGGCTGTCTAGGATGTCAAAAAGGGGTTTTGTGAATAAATTATACGGTTTTGGTGAGATGCAGGAGCCTTTGGGGAACTCTGCAGGAAATCAGGTAGGGTGGGGCAGAGGCTAGGTCAGAGAAGACTCTCAAAGATGTGTTGGACAGGAAGGACAACATCCAGTTAGTGGCTTGTTCTGAGAAATGTGGTACAGAGGCGACGTGCTAGCAGAGGATGCAATGGTCACTGCACGTCAATACTGCTGACAGGTCTAGAAGGAGTAGGAGGGAAACCTTGCCAGAGTCTTTGGCCTCATCCATCTGTTTTTTATGATGCAGGAGTGCCAATTCTTTGCTGTTTCCTGGTCTGAATCCTGATTGCCTTAGGCCCAGGAAGTTGTTGCCTTCCACGAATGACTGGATTTGGATATATACTGCTCTGTCCAGTATTGCGAGTAGGAATGGGAATGTGGTGATAAGGCGATAGTTGGTGGGAATGTCCGGATCTAATGAGGTTTTTTTTAGCAGGGGGAGGACCCGTGCATCCTTGAGTTTGACTGGGACTTTGCAGGTGGCGAAGAAGGCATTAATCAGGGCACTGATAAAGGGTGCCAATTTGGGTGCACAGTCCCTGATCACGGTAGCTGAGCAGGTGTCTCCTTGAAATCTTGTGGGTTTCAGGTTTTGGATGATGCTCAAGGTTTCTTGTGACAAGATTGGCTTGAAGTGGAATGCCAGGGGTGCAAGCTGTAGTGGTGATGTCTTGGAGGGGGTGTTTAGGGTAAGGGAGTTCTGTTTTATCAGAACCTTTATCTGAAAGGATGCCAGTTTGTCAAGCAGTGCGTTTTGAATCGTTGACACACTATGCCTCGTCTTTATTGCAGCTGTCTTTTGGGGATGGCCGATGTTTGTAGTTCATGTAGAATTGCAAAGAGTTCTCGAGCAATCGATTGGAGGTTTTCGAGTCAGAGGTAGTATGTACATCTGATATTAATAGTAAATTGTATATTCAGCCAAACTTTAAGTTGGTAATACATTTGCTCATATAAATAGTTCTCAAACAAGCTTGGCGACTGATATATATTGAAATCTACACCAGCGCGGGGACTGTGCTTGCAAATCAGATGGAAAATGGGAGACGTTAAACACATTGAGACATTGTATTTTGTAATTTTGTACTTATCATGGATACCGTAGACCAAACCTATGACGCCAGAATGAGACCACATCAGCATTCTTCCACATCCTGCCAGCATGCTTGTCCTTAAGGGAAAGGACCTTACATATGCTTTGGACAAGCCCACTGAGAGATAGTTATTTTATTTGAATGCTGCTATTAACATGACTAAAGCTATGACATGGATAATGTACAGCAGAACCTGCCAGAGAGTGATCCAATAATGCAGATCTCTGATGAAACGGAGGATGAGGACTCAAGGCAACAGAACTTGCTGCATCTGTTGGGGCAACCGTACCCCATGTGGTTAGCACAACATAATGCCTTTTCAGTAAGTTTGGGGGAATCTGTCCTGGAGGCAGTGACTGCAGGGCTTGCTAGACTATGATGAGGGGATATCCGGTGATGTGAGACGTCCCATAACTTTATTGCAAGCCTGCCAAAAATAAGAGGCATTTGACTGACAGCCCGCAGGGTATGTCCAGGGATTAACAGTTCAGATGTCCCAGGACCTTAGTGCTGCAGGTACCACCCATGGTAGGAGATGCTGGCCCATCACAGAACCCCCCGCCCACCCCAATGGAGGGTAAAGTAAACTATCACATCAGGAGGGCAACATCTGACACACCCCTGAGCTCATCTTCGGGAGTTGAGTGGTGTGAAGCACCCAATGCTATGACCCCTACCTATTCTGTGCCTTTATTGGCTATCTCTCTTTTAGCTGAACCATATGATGATACAAATACAATGCCCAACGCATCTGAAGTGGTTGGTCACATGGGGGAACCATGCTCTACCTGTCTGACTGGGATCATCCAAATTCTTCAGATTGTTTCACACTACAGCGCCTAGAAGGTTTTGCAGAATTTATTTTTAAAGAAAAAGCTGAAAAACTTTCACCAAAAAATAGTGAAATTGGAGTGCCCTTGCCCATTCATAATAGGAATGTGACATCTGGCATCCATTCTCTTCCCAAAATTATGAATTTGCTTTTCCAGATTTGACCAAAGCATTGATGAAGCATGGGCTACATGGCAAAATACCCCTCAATAGTACAGGACCTCTTTTAAAAATTCTTGATATAGTAGGGGAAACAAGGTTCAACAAAGAGACATTAGACTCAGAATGAATCAGTGGGTGGGCCCAATGAGCCTAATGCTTTGTTGGCAATGCAAACACCTGCCTTATCCAAAAGCAAAAGAAAGGCCTACTGATAAAGATACACCTGGAATAGACAATTCCATCAAATTATTTATGGTGGCCACAAAGCAAAGGAAATAGGAAAAGTTGTTTTATGCCTTTATGGTCCTCGATAAAGCCAGCCATTGCTTAAACAGATAGTTCAAACATGGTTTCCTACAAGGGCCCGACATTACAGGGGCCTTCCATCCATCCATGGCCAACAGTCTTGCTCACATGGAAGAGCAGGCTCCTATGGGCAGAATAATCAAACCCAGTTCTCCTGCTTCCTTTCCAATCAGAGCAGATACAAATCTGAAATGGGTAGCAACCCTGGCATAGGTGATGGGGCACTCCAATTTGGACATATTGTCTTTTTTATACTGCTGAAGCACATTCCAGAAAAAAGGTCATATACAAACCTTCTTAGCAAATTGGCTACACGCTGCATATGTCCCATGGGCTTTAGACACAGTACAAAACCCCTGGGCCCCACATAGAGCCGAAAAGTACCCCAGTTCAAAAGATACTGCCTTGCCCCTCAAATTCAGCTCCAATAGAAAAGAAAATGAGATACCACGTTATTGGAACACGACTGTGATAGAATTATGCACGAAGCCACTTCCGAATTTCTACAGCAATGTGTTTCTGTTGAGGAAAAAAGACACAGGGTTTCTCCCTATCTTGATCCTGAAGTCCCTGAACTAACATGTAATGAACAGACAGTTCCAAGTTGGGAGACGATCGCTTAGTTAAAGGCATGGAGGTCAGACTACTGATACGTTCTTCTGGATCCCAAGGACACCAACCTCTCTCTTCTGATTACTCCAAAGCAAAGAGACTTTCTATGTTTTAAAAGGCACAATCCAACTTGTCAATTCTGGTTTTTGCCTTTTGGATTTTCTTCCTCCCCTTGATGTTTGGCAAAACAGTTGCACCCAATAGTGGCAATCTTAAGAGGTCTGAGTAGTTATTTATGTAGACAATATTCTCATATTGGCATAGAACCAGGCTCTAGTCAGTCATGCACAAATGTCAATAAATCTGTTGTAAAAAAACTGGATTTTCTAACACATTTGAAAAAGTCAGCGGTGCGCCCAATGCAGAAAATCTAAATTCTTGGTTTCTAATCAATTATGTGCCAGACACCCAACAGCTTACCAAGTGCATGAATGCATCAATAAATCAGAAGGAGCTTTGTCACGTATTGAGGGACAGGGTGATGACACTGAGACAGTTAGCGACAGTGATAGCCTCTTCTCAGCATTACATTCCAGAGCCCTCTAAAGGTTACATATTCATCATACACAAAGAGGTTTGACTATTGATTGTGTCCTAATTTCTTCACATGTAAGGATAGAATTGCTATTGTGGATAAATCACATGGATACATCATATGGAGGCATGCAACACAAGGGCCATTTTCGGTTCATCCCCAGGTCTTCTGTTAGGGTCATATGCCAGTCTCACAAGCTGGGGGACAATAGTCAAATCAGGAATCCAAATTGCACGTAAATTGTTTAGCGATACTTGCAGCCTTCCCTGCTGGACAGAACTTCCAAAGGACAATTTCTGGTGCAGAATTCGTTTGAGGATGGGGAACATTTGTGCAGTCAGCTACACGGACAAACTAGGGGGTTACAAAGTCCAAAAACCTGAATGATCTTTTAGGAGCTTTTTCTACCATGACAATTAATGAGCTTTTTCTACCATGACAATTAATGGTCCAAGTGGAATGTGGGGTCGATGACAAAAATTCTGGTGATGTGAGGCACTGTTCAAGACCTGGCAGTTCAAAGACATCAGCAGAGGTGAGCTTATCGTTCAAGCAGGAGCAAGTGACATGCTCAACTGGCACGGTACAGCTGTGAACTGGTTCAAAGAGGAGCAACAGCAGTTAGAAGAGGTCTGAGGAACTGCCAAAGCAGTATGCTGAGTCCTGGTGGTTTGAAGGCATTTGAACAATGTAGATGATGGTTCAATGGCAGTTCGAAGCTTTAGAATACAGGAAACCAGATGCGTTCCTTCTTCTGATGCTGTGCATCCCAATCCAAGGACTCAGAGACAACCTCCAAGAAAGAGAGGCAGGCATCATGTCCTTTGTCCCATTCAGTTGAATGCAGCCAGGGGCCTGGAAACCACATCTCCTCTCAGAGCTGGTCTGAGCTAAAAGGGTTGACAATGGTATGCTACAAATCTGAAGTGGCCTTCATAATGATGTGAACTATCAGCCACAATATCAAAACTCAGGTACGACTTATATTTCCAGATTATCCTGCCCTTATGTCATAGTTTATCATAATTATTATGGCTTTGGATCAGAGATGTACATTTAAATGCAACCTCTGTCTGCAGTGACTTTGCTGTCCGCTGCAGCTGTCAAACAGAGCTCCTGTGACTGCTGGACCTGCACTGTGCCATAGGAGGAAAGGAGCTGCACATCAGGAGACTGATGCAGCAGGGTACAGGTCTACGCTGCTTCTGGCATGGAGTCTAATGAAAGGGTGTTCCGTTTAGCAGACCACCCTTTCTGAGATGGATTACCTGCATCATTTTATTATTAATACAAATAAAAAAGCCAGCGTTTCAACACCTTAGCGAGATGGCAATGCTTCACAATGTGACCATTCCTTCCGTAACCCTAAAATCATATTTTCAGATTCCACGATGGCCGCCGGTGAGACAACCCTGTGCTAGAGGCGCTCCCGGAGCGCCCAGATGAAAAAGTGGGTTATTAGGAGCAGCTTCCCTCCCCGGGTGCACCTACCTGCTGGTGCTGGTGTCGTAGCTATAGCGCCTGGTCGGGGTGCGGAGTGAGCTCTAGGGATCCGTTCATCACGGAGGCAGCAGAGCACGGCCTGTCTTGGGGATGCGCCGGCGGTATTGGTCTGGTGTGCATCCCAGCCAGATTGGCAGGACGGAGCAGTTTCATTGGCGGCGTGGCGCTCCCGGTGGTGTCGGGGCTCGGATTTTGGCGGACCTGCGGCTCGGCCTGAAGCTGCTCCCTCTCCCGAGATCTTAGAGGCCGTTCCTGCTGCCCCGGTGAGGAGAGGAGGAGGGGCCCTCTGCAGTGCAGCACTGCGGGGGACCCAGTGTGCTGGCGTTGGACTGCCAGAGGTAGGAGGGACCCACTCCGATGCAGCGTTGAGCGGGAGACGAGGGTGGAGAGGCGGAGCTCCGAGCGGGACCGGCGGCTACCCTGGGCGGGCTTGGAGTTGCCCTTGCCCCCGGACTGCGTGGGTGAGAGTGGAGGACCCAGGCCACAGCAGAGAGAAGTGGAGGAGCCCTCTGCTGTGAGGGGGACCTGGCACATCACCAGTGGCTGGTGAAGGCGGAGGCAGTGGTGTCCCTGAGGCCCCTCCGGAGGGAGGAGGAGGAGCCCGCTATGGGGAGACACATAGTGGATCGTTACCGGGGGAAGACCCAGGCCTTCTGCGGCGAGGTTGCTGTCTGCAGGGGGTGGCAGCAGAGGAGCGTGGCGGAGGCCGGGGGACCTCTTCTTTTTTTTTTTTTTGAAACTTTGGTGGCGTGGAAGAAGGCTGCTGCGGGGGAGCGCTCAGGAGGACATTACTGGACATTACTTGGGCACTGTGCGCCGTGCCTGCTTTCTGGCCCCCCTGCCCCACTTATAATTCCTGCATTGGGACTGTGTTGCAGATGGTCAGTGAAGCAGCCCCGGGTTATCCCTGGGCCCCCCTTAACCCATTGCTTTGAAGCAGTGCTGGAGTGAGCGGGGGGGATGGCCTGTTCGCTCCGGGGAAGTGATGTGTGAGGATCAGTGGATGGAGCTCTGAGCACCCCTATAGCGAGAGGCCCGGCACCACCTCAGGGGGAGGAGCGGTGGCCCCTCTGGAGCAGTTCTGTAGGCCTTGGTCACTGTTGGATTACACCTGATCAGCGACAGGGGGACCGACCCTAGAATTTAGGGATTCGGTGCTGGGGGTAGGTGTGCCCCGGTGACTTGGGGGTGAGTGGGCCGAAGACCCGGTGGCGAACTGAGAAGACAGTCCCGCACGAGGAGTGACGTTGGGCTCTGTTGGGGGGGGGGGGGCAGGGGAGCCATGGGCACCCTTCCTGGTGGAACATGTCTAAAGGCAAAAGGAAGGTCCCGGGGACCCCGGTGAAAGGAGAGAAGAAAACATCAGAGGGCATGCTTCAGAAGTTATGGAGAAAGGAGGAGGGGGCAGAGCCCGGGGCAGGGAGAGAGAGTGACGGCAGAGTGGAGGGCTTGGCCCTGGAGGACGGACGCGAGGATGAAAGGGTCACAAAGAAGCTTCTGGATGAGTGTTTTCAATCCTTTGGAGATAGAATGGCTCAGGTCATGCAAGTACACCTTGATAAAATGAAGGAGGATCTGGCGGGAGCGATCTGAGAAGTGAGCAGCGACTTGACCAACTTGGGTTCAAGGGTGGACACTAATGAAAGGGCGCTCCAAGATTTGGCAGAGGACTCATAAAGTGCAGGAGTGAGTGGAGAGTCTTGCCAATGCCACCCACAACCTGGAGCTTCAGACCGAGGATCTTGAGAACAGATCCAGGTGGCCAACATCAGAGTGACATTTCTATCGGAATCTGTTGCAGACTCGAGCCTTCAGCAGACGGTGAGGCTTTTGTTCGCTCCCCTTGCGGATGTTTCCAGCCCGGAAGAGATCAGGGTGGACAGGGTTCACAGAGTGGGACCCAGAAGGGATGAGCCTGGTGCCCGACCACGGGATGTGCTCGTGGCGCTGCATGACTATGCACAAAAGGAGAACATTTTACGGGCTGCGAGGGGGTGGACGCCATTAGCTTTAATGGCTCGACGATTCAGTTGTTCCAGGATTTGTCGGCTATTACTCTCAGCAAGAGGAGGCAGATGCACCCGATAACGCAAGAGCTCCAGAAGAGGGGCTTGAAATACAAGTGGACATTTCCGTTTGGCTTGGTGTTTGAATTGGACAGAAGGCAAAGAAGGGTCACGTCTTTGGAGGAGGGGGCGTCCATTCTCAGGATAGAGGTGGATCAGTCCTCTGGTGAATCGCCAGACGGGGAAAACTAGCCCCAAACTGAAGGAGTGGGAGTGGTCAACACAGGCACCGAAAAGGAAGGCGAGGAGGAGGAGGGGCCCAGCAAGGGATCCCGCTGGGGGATTGGCTCCAAACCCGGGAGGGGAGGTGCAGAGCATGTCGCCACATTGATTTTTGGGTTAAGTTGTGGTTGGTTTGGGGGTACCCGGGGAGGGGTGTCTAGTCGAGATTGTAATGGCTGGGGGGAGAGTTGGGGTCATGGAGGAATACCTTTGGGTCAGGGTTGACCTGCCAATGGGGTCACTGGGGTGGTTAAGCGGCACTGCTCCTGAGAGAGAGGTTCGGGGGGGCTAGAGGCTGGTAGTGCGCACCCAGTGAAGGGGGGGTCACAGGTCTGGGGGGGCGGAATCAGCGTATGGGTTCTGTTAGAAGGAGTTGCAAGCTCTCTACGGCAATGGGTAAGGGTCTAAAAATGTTGCCCCTGAACGTCAGTGGTTTGAACTCGCCGGTGAAAAGGAAAAAAGTGGAGCTCATGCTGGCGAGAGAAAAACCTGACATTATTAGTTTTCAGGAAACTCGTATACAAGAGAAAGATAGATGGAGGGTGAGCCTGAAGGGGTTTAGCCGTCTTTACCAATCGAATGGCCAGAGGAAGAAGGGGGGCATCCTTATAGCCCTTACAAACTATTTAGATGTGGCAATCATAGGTTCTTCTCGGGATGGTATGGGTCGGTTCCTGGTGTTAAATCTACAGAGCGGTAGGGAGGTCTGGTCAGTGGCTACCCTTTATGCACCAAATACGGGACAGGACCACTTTATACAAAATGTGCTGGGTAAACTGGAAAGGGTGGCTAGGGGCAATATAGTACTTACGGGGGATTTCAATTTAGCTTGGGATCCAGCGAGGGATAGGGGCGCGAGACTCTTTCAAGTCCAGACTAGGCCTTCCAAGGAGCTACAGTCCAAATTGGAAAATCTAGCATTGGTAGACGCATGGCGGGAAAGTAGGGGTAATGACAGTGGGTACACTTTCTATTCTCATGTGCACAGATCCGCCTCCAGGATAGATTATGTTTGGTTGTCTCGCTCTCTGGTGGGAAGACTCAGGGAGATTGAAGTGGGAGAGATCTCGCTTTCAGACCATGCCCCGATAGTGTTGGAGCTCACGCGGCTGTCACAGGCGGCGGGGCTCTGGAAGTGGCAGTATCCTTCTCACATTTTCAAAGATGTGGTGTTGCAAGAGGAACTGCAGCAACAGATAGGTCGCTTCTTTCAGACGAATGATACGGAGGGCATGGATCCAGGAATAGTGTGGGACGCTTTTAAAGCTACCATTAGGGGGGTGATTATCGGGATCAAGGCGAGAAGGGATAGGGAACGTAGGAAGATGGAGGAAGATCTGGAAGCAAGCCTGAAAGTGGTCATGCAGGAGCTTGCTATTAGACCCTCCGCAGAGACTAGAAGGCGGAATAGGGTAATTAAGGGCCAATTGGATACGATTATCTCGGCTAAGATGGAGAGAGCACTGCTATATCTCAAGCAGAAGTATTATGTGAAAGCGAACAGAGCGGATAGGTTGTTGGCAAGAAAGCTGAAGAATGAGGAGAAAAACAGAACAATCTTGAGAATTAGGACAGTGGAGGGGGGTGTGGTGACAGAGACCCCAGAAATCAAGAGGGATTTTGCGAGGTATTATGGGGAGGTATATAGATCCGATGGGCCAACGGACGGGGGTCAAGGGAGGTTTTTGGATGGTTGTCAGCTTGCTGGGGTTGGGGCAGCGGATAGGGAGGAACTGGAGAAGGACCCAACTATAGAAGAGGTTCACAAGGCTATTGCAGCTCTTCCCCTTGATAAAGGTCCAGGGCCGGACGCTTTTTACAAAATGTATAGAGATGTGCTGGCCCCAAGACTGGTAGCCTTATATAATACCTTTGGGGAAGGAAAAGGGATATCCCCATCTATGGATGAGGTGAAAGTAGTGTTCATTCCTAAACAGGGGAAGGATCCTACGTCGTGTGGAGCGTATAGACCGATTGCTTTAATCAATTTGGACGCAAAGATTTTTACTAAAATCTTGGTCTCTAGGCTTGAACCTCTCCTTCCTTCTCTAGTAGAGCGGGACCAGTCTGGTTTTGTTAAGGGAAGGCAAACGCATGACAATACCAGGAGGATTGCCCATATTATAGAGAAAGTGAACAAATTCAGGATGGAGGCCATCGTGGTGGCCCTCGACGCTGAGAAAGCGTTTGATACAGTGGAATGGGGCTTTCTCTTTGCCACTATGCGAAAGATGGGTTTCGGGGAAAAGTTTATGGGCAAGATAGAGGCAAACTATTGTAATCCCACACTGCGCCTGATGATCAATGGGGAGGCGTCTGAGATAGTGACAGTCTCTAGGGGTACGAAGCAGGGCTGTCCGCTGTGGCCGCTTCTTTTTGCGATATATCTAGAGCCCCTCCTGAGTAAAATTAGACTTCACCAGGGGATTAAAGGAGTGATGTTTGGGGGAAGGGAACATAAGGTGGCCGCCTTTGCGGACGATATGTTGCTGACCCTGACGAATCCCCGAGAGTCCTTGGGGGCAGTCGAGGGAATCTTTGGGGAATTTGGCCAAGTTGCAGGGCTGCGGATCAATAAAAGTAAGTCAGAGGTGCTGTGCCTACAGATTGGCCCCTGGGGTGGAGGAGGAATTAAGGGAGAGCTTTGAATTTGCCTGGGTGAAGGGTCAGATAAGGTACCTGGGGACTGTTATCACGGGGACCATAGAGGGAATGTATGAAGCAAACTACTTACCACTATTGGGGAAGATTAAGGGGTTGCTCTTGGGCCTGGGTCCACTAGCTGTGTCTTGGTTAGGTAGGATTAATGCCTTAAGGATGGTTATTCTTCCAAAATTGTTGTATTTATTTATGGCATTACTGGTAAGGATACCAGCCCCTTTCTTTAGAAAACTGAGGAAGCTCACCCAAGCCTACATATGGGGGTCAAAGAAGCCTAGAATTCCCAGTAGGTTGATGCAAATGCCCAGGGACAGAGGAGGCATGGGGAACCAGATATGGTGAACTATTACCGAGCGGCCCAGTTGAGAGTAGTACGGGACTGGTCGAGGGATGATAGGGGTAAGGTGTGGAGAGAAATGGATAGAGCTGTGGTAGGACATGGGCTAGAGGAAGTTTTGTGGCTTCCTCGTGAGGACAGACCCAGGAGGTTGTATTGTAGCGCAATTGAGGAGTTGGTGGGTAGATTATGGGATGAAGTGGTGTGTAGATCGAAAATCACTACCTTTCCCTCTCCTCTCACGCGCCTATTTGCTAATCCTCAGTTTTCCCCCGGCCTGGAGATTGATTCTGGGTTTGATGTGTGGCGGGAAGGGGGCTGCAGGTGTCGTAAATCTCCCCCGTCTCACCTGGGATCGCTTCTTGCTCTGTTCCGCGGGAGGATTCTTCTTGTGGACGGATCAGTTCTTGTATAGACTCGCTCGAGTCTCGTCCGGCTGCAGAGCGCGTTCAGAGTTCCTGGAAGGCCGCTGTTCCAGGATGTCCAGGAAAGTAGGTAGCGGTCGCTAAGAATGGGGATTCCTGGAGCAGATTAGAGGGAAGGGGTGAAGGAAGGAAGAAGTAACCAGGATCTAGGATAGTGGATTCGCCGAACAGCACACACACGTCAAGTCATTACCTAATGATAGCGTTGAGACGTGCGGGGCCGCAGGGGCGTGGCCAATTTATAGAACGTGCCGTGTGCGACGTGGAAGCTGGTGCGAGGCAAGTCGCTTGTTGCGGCCATGTTGGGAGTAACAAAGAATACAAGCCCCGGCGCGATAAGGACCAGGAAGTCCAGAAGGGGCAAGTTCTATGGGTCATGACAGCAGGTTCCTTAAAGACCTTTACGAAGGAGGGCAGGTGAGGAGCTTTGTCACCTGCAAGGCCTTGTTCGGTGTGGAGGAAGGGTGGCGGTTTCGATACATGCAGTTAAGGCATTGGGCTTTGCATCCTGCTATAAAAGGGGCAGCTACAAGGGAGTTTACCCAATTTGAGAAATATGTGACCACTAAGACATGGGACAGACACCTGGTGAGTGATCTGTACAAGTTGTTTAAGGAGGGGGAAGTGGCGGGTAAGAGGGGCTTTATGGCCAGGTGGAAGACAGAAACTGGGCAATCAATTGCACTGGATCAGTGGCACTCCCTCTGGGCGCAGATTTCCAAGTTGACGAGCTCTTTACAACTTCAAGAAATTTGGTTGAAATTGATGTATCAGTGGCATCTCACCCCTTACAGGTTAGCTAAAATATATCGGTCTGCATCTGCTCTGTGCTGGAGGGGATGAGGGGAGGAGGGCTCCTGGAGGCATGTCTGGTGGCTCTGCCAAAGGTTGCCCCATTCTGGGTCAAGATTCGTGAGGCAGTGCAAGGCATGATGGGTACTGTTACTGCTGAGGGCACAAATGCTGGGTTGTTCATGTTGGGGATGGACGGTGCCATGGACGAGATACGGACGAAGGCCCAAAGGAAGGTGTATGTGATTTTAGTGATGGCAGGGGCACTGGTAATAGCACAGAAATGGAAGGTAAAGGAGGCGCCCACGGAGCATGAATGGATAGGAAGGATTTGGAGTCTAGCAGCTCTGGAGATGGTGACGTACTCACTAAAAGGAGAGTATCAGCAGTTTCTTTTGGACTGGGACCTGGTTCTGCAATTCCTTAAAAGAGACTCAAGGGCTGCTTGGTGCACGCACAGCATGAAACTTTTGGGATTGGCGCAATAGGGGGTCATGGACCGGATGGGGGAGGAGGGGATTAGAGATGGGAGGACTTTGGGCTTTGAGTGGACCCATCTGGTGGAACTTGGACGGCCTGGTATAAGGGTGATTGGGGGTAGGAGGAGAGAGACGAGCGTAGTGATTGCGGTAAATAAGACTGAACCTATGAGAGTTGTAGTGATATATCAGAACCCGTGGGGGTGAGGGGTGGGGGTTGTTGGGCGTGGGTGGGTTCTATGAAAAAAAACAAACATTTTCACTACTTCATATACAATTTAGCGTATGTTGATGGACATTTCATGTAACCAGATGTCAGTTTAAACATCCTCATTTTATAGTGTGCAATATTGGGGGTTGGGTCATTTATTTCTAAACCCTCCCACTTTGTTCCTCCGATTGGTGCGATTATTCCACTGCCCATTTGACAATATTCTGCAACAGAAAACTGGACAGGGTAAATAATAATAAGGGTTAGAAATTATACATGGATATTCCAGAGGAGCATTAAAAACACGATATTCTTCTGACTAATGTATGTACATTTCCTAATGAAAAGTTAAGATCTTTGCTTTTAAAGTTTTGTTTGAATGCATTACCCACATGACAAACTCTTAATCTTCATAATAAAGTTGAAAGTCCGTCTTCTACCTTTTGCTTTTGTAAGAGTGATTCTAAAATGGAAATCTTTAAACATTTAGTAATCTCTTGTCCTTTCATAAATGAGATACATAATCAAATACTGGGGAAATATGCTCTAGAATTCCCTATTAGGCTTCTGAGATTTCTGCCTTTTTTGGGACTTGTCGACTGCCAAGAACTATTTCTCAGCCAGACATAGTGCGATTTGTAGTATTCTTTTTAGAACGTAACTTTTTAGAATATGAATTGTGTTTTTGAAATAATTTCTTCTCTTTTAATATTACTGCATTGCATAATTGATTAAGTGAAATTAGTACTTCTTTACTGATTCTTGGAAATTTCAAAAATGTCCCTTTTATTGTTACATGTATATGATTAATGTTCTCACTTTGTAACTTGTTAAATTTGGTATGTGAAAGGTTTGTTGAAATACAGCCAAATAACAATAAAAAAATAAAATAACAATAAGTGTTCTTATATAGTGCTCCATGGCGAATTGCTCTTATTAGTGTCCAAATTAATGATGATCATTGTATTAAGCTTAGAAGGATAAAGCGTGGAGTTGACATGAATTTGCTGCATAGAGAAAAAAACGAATATACATTTCTCCTACCGAGTTGGCAAAATGATGGCTTGACCAACACTGGGGACAGCTCCAACAAGGTTGGTAGGTGATTTCTAACATTTGTTTAACATTTTTGCTAGCCATGAGATGACTTCTGTAAGTTCCATCTTAGCTCTTAGGTATCTTGAGTGGACTGTATCTGCCTTTGCAATGTCCACGTTAATACAGTTGCTCTGTAATATTGATAATCCATGCATTATTTTTTAATTTATTTATTTTTACATTTTTAAAGCGCTCACACAGCCCGCAGGAATTGTTTGTTTTGTAGTTGCATAATTGTTTTTCTCTTAGTTGCGTATTTAGAACGCACTTAAGCACCCAGAGGTTTCTAAGCGCGGACCCAGGGATCGAACCTGTGTTGCTTCATGTCGTCTTCCAAGGCGCGCACGTTGCTGCTGAGCTATCCTCCCGGGACGATTGGGTCACATTGCTGAACTGCAAACATATAACGTTGATGTAGATGGGGGAGGGTTCTTTATTCCCAGGTCCATTATGCAGATGCAGAAAGAACATGTGGATTTACACCAGATAAACAGCTTGGCTGCCTCTCAACCACTGCATCATGATGAGGGACCTTCCTCACTGGTTTCCTACCCTTCCAGTGATAATTACCAAACAGGGATCCCAAGAGAATCTCCTTTGATGTTCCTTTCGCCAACCATTTTCAACCTATACAGGGTCTTGCTCGACCATATCCTGGATTCCCACATCAGATTACATCTCACAGTTACACACTGGGCACCTCTATAAAGCGTGCATCTTAAACAGGGCACCTTCATATTACAAATACAACAATAGGTCTAAGAAAACTGGATTTGCACCAACAGACAAAAAGCAGAATTTGTTTTTCATTTATATTTTTCCAGAGTGAATTCTATTTTGGAGAATGTCTTTGGAATTGTGTGTGCACAACCCCCTGGTGAACCAGGTGTAGCTGGAGACCCTGTATAGTGATGTATCTGGAAGCGACAAGAGTGGGGTATGGTATCCACAAGGGTATAGCACCTGTGAATAGGTAACCTTTTCCTTACAGTAACATGCATCCACCCGAGCTGTTAAGGAACAATGCCAGGAAACACTCAAATCTTTGATGGACACAGTACCAGGTGCACACGTTAATTATCAAAACCTAATGTCATTTGCATTCCTTTCTTTACATAGCTAGTGAATGTATTTACAATCACTCTGGTAACTATATACTACTAACACACTGTTCATTCTATCTTTCATCCCCTAAACCTGATTAAAGCTCTGCCCTGATTAGGATCCTAAGTCCTACCGATGTGCATTTGGTGATAAGGGTCTAAACAGGCCATGCCAACCTTATCACGGGAAAAAACAAAACTAGACACATACAACCAAATTCAACAGGAAAAACTAAGCCTGGCCAAAACTAAATGCCTGGATCAAACCGGATACCTTTCCTTTAGAAGACACTTCGACCACAAGTTCCTCATGTAAGGAACTCATGGTGGCAACAGTAAGACGGACACAGTTCATGGGTGTTCATTGAATTTCATAATGGGTGAGATAAACGCCTAATCTAAACCTAAATCTAAGATGGGAGCAAGCTACGACCACCAAATAATAATAAGGCAGTCCTAGTGGCGTCCTGTCAGATAAAAAGGGCCTATACTAAAAAAGAATATTGGCAAGCCTTACTTCTAAATTACAAAAAGAGAGTGGGATAATGTTCACCAGAAAAGAAAGAAGTGTTCACCAAATTTGTAGTCAGGATGATATGGCTGGGTCACCCTTCCCCACGATTGAAGCACGGGACAAGGCGGGACTCTCGAGCACAGCACACTCCTTTGTCCTCGTCCACACGAGGTTCACAGTTCCAGTTCAACGATATAAAAATCTTCAGAGACTAATTCTCCTTCTTGCAAAAGTCTCTTGCCTTAGAAGGCCTGTGCTGTTTCACAATGACAAACAAACAAAAGTTCTCTCAGTGATCTGGCACCTTAGGCGATTGCTCTACACTCCCTGGATCTCCCTCTGTCGGGCTTGGATCCTCCTCCCATCTGGTTCACTACGGCCTTTCTTTAACACAGTTTGTGTATTTCGAACACAGTTCATGTGTTTCTTATTTTCATCAGAAAGCAAGGTTTTCTTTCTCCTAGCTTTCTTTCAGTATCCCTATGTCGGGTTCACACTTGCCACATTCCACAGTTCACAATCTTATTGGAAAGCCAGGTTCCCTTCCCCTAGCTTTCCTCTATCAACGGGTCAAAGACTTTCGATTGTACAAGGGATTTGATGTAACCCTTGTAGGACCACTCTGATGCCTAATGCCACCCTTTCCTAGAGTCTTCTGGTTCTCGTAGTTCCAAAATAGGCCCCGGTCAGAGCCTTTCGAATGAGCGCCCACGTAGCACCTGGACCTCAAATGGGCTTTCGTTAAAGTTCGAACACACACACAAGTTCTTTCTCTTGACTTTTGCTTGGGTTCAAATTGTTGCTACTTGCAACCTTGGGCTCAACACAGATCAGTTTGCTATCAGCTTCCTCTGACTCACCAGCTGTACTGTGCTGAACCCATTGGCCTCTCGGATCTCTGGAGTCAAGGATAGTACCACGGTATCCAGCTTGCCTCTCCGCCTGCATTATCAATGCAGGAGTCGGCTGTGTACCATTGACATCTGCTACTACGCATGCCAGCTGTAACTCCTGGTCTTATGATTTCCCTTTTAGAGGCTTTGCATGTCTGAGTTGAAAAGGGCAAGGGCAATTCACCCTTTGTCGTCCTTCCCAGTCTCCCCGCCTTTCTCCTCCATTTGAACTGCTGGTTTGGTGTAGCTGTCTCCTTGTGCGTTCAGCCTTACTTGAAGTGTGCTTTCATGCTCTGCCTTTTATCCCTGTGGGAAAGGTAAAGGGCCGTCAGGTGTGCTTTGGTATTACCAATTGAATGACTCTACCTGACCCGCGTGTTGGGACATGTCAGGTAAACGGCTCTGGTGTTGGTCCGTTGTCTGTTACAGTGTAAGAAAGTGCTTGTGTGGGAAAATTGGGGGGAGGGGTTAGAGCTTCTAAATATCCTACGGGGAAAAGGTGTTACAGGGAAGGGGATACCACAACTCAACCCTCTGTGTCCCACTTGCACTCCCTGAAGACCCCTCACCCAGTTGATCCTCCCCACTGTTCCACCCCCAGGAATTGGATCCAATGGCGATGGCCGTGTCCTGGCCACCTGGACAACAGATCTCCGGGGACTAGCGGGTGAGACACCTTTAGGTTTCTCACACTCAGCTCTACGGTCCCCTCTAGAGTACTTATGGCTTCTAGGTTCACACCGCGCAGTGCCTATGATATGTTAGAAAAAAATTTGCTGGCTCTCCAGACAGAGGGAATACCCATCATGCTGGACTGACATATGGCCTGAGTCTCTCCTACGCTCCCCACCAGCTGGCCTACCAAGTGCCTGCTCATCCATCCTGCCACGTTCCACACTTCTGTCAGCAACAGTCCTCAATGCGGGCGCCTGGTGGGTGTATTGTCCAGGCCATGAAATGGAGGCCTGGTACAGCAAAGTTCCCAGGCAGGGTATCTCCAGACATCCTCAGGGGGGACCTAGTGCCAGAAAATTCAATCTAATATGGAGGAATGGTCCAATTTCCATATGGATAGGAAATAAGCAGCCCTTGTAATAAACCATTAATCGTCATTACTCCAGTTTCATAATCATTCTGTTCATGCTTTATAGGAACATACATCCGAATTGGGTACCTGTACCACCATCACTTAAGACTGTAATCCAGGAAATGACACAGTACAACCCTTGTTAAATTCATTATTCATGTTACCATACCGTTACACAGAGGCATACCTCCTGCACCGTGCTTCACATATGTAGCAAGACATATAATCAGTGACCTCCTGGGTAGCATGTGGACTACGTATGGCGTAGCATTCTAACAAATTATAAATTGTACATATTAACAGAAATGTAAGACTTTCCTTACTATGGGTTATCAGCCTATGTCTATTCTCTTCTTGGTATTTTTAGCCTAAGGACAAGGTTTATAGAAAATATGTTGTGTTATTTAATTAAAAACATGATTGTTTACTATCTCCTATAGAATCAAAACACTTAACACTTGTGTGACATCATACCTTTTCAATTCATGAAGGATACTGTTAACAATAGTAATGATGATACTAACGTTTCAATGTAGTACTTGCTACCCAAGTGTCTGCCCTTCCAAAGTGGTGCAAATTACAGGTGCTATAATTTCTCCTGATACTGCAGACATCAACCTCCGAAGAATGGAGTGAAAAGTCATCCCTGCTGGGGTTCCTAACTGGGATTTGATGGTTGAAATGGGATCTCATTAGGGACATCCTAACTCGCGGAGTAATAAATTACAGGAAGTTCAAAATAATTTGATAATCTCCCTTGAAAATCCTTATTTGTACATTTATCATGTACACATTAATTGCGGCTATCCTGAAAACGTGAATGATAGTTATGATATGATAGTTTATTTATATAGCGCCTATACACAATGGGCCCAATTCACAGATTACTTTACTATTTGGTGAGCCAACAAGCTCTGCCCTAAAGTAAAGAACATATTGTTAACATGACAAATTGGGACTTGTGCCTTCACATTTTGAGCACTGTATTGATTATACAGCCCACATAGCACATATAGGTGTTAGGTAGGAACTGTACTGCACACTGTTGCCATTTATATGACTGTATAGTGCTAATGATCATTTTTGAGCGAGCAGTGACTTCCTGAGCTGAGATAGTAGCTCATCATGTGTTTAGCAGGTAATTTGAGGTGAACCTGGCACGGTGGACAGAGACCTCACACCCCCCCAATCACCCTTCATTCTGGTTGTGGTGAGGGGCTGATACAGTGAGTGGGGGTTGTTAGCCCAACAGCCCTCTAAATCACTTTCCAGTCCAGTTCCGGTGAGGTGAGTGCATCTGAATTCTGTCTTGTAGTGTTCGATAGGCGCTACGATGCCGGTAGGATCTCCTCGTTCAGGTGGGGTAGTGTAGTGAGAAGAAGGAGGGAAAGACAGGCAGAGAGATGACGAGTGAGTAAGCGAGAGAAAGGAGGAATGGGAGGGAGGTGACAGATGAGGAGCAGTGGGCAGAGAGAGGGATAATTAGTGAGGGAGGAAGGGGGAGAGTGTGAGATACAAAGAAGATCAAAGGGGCTAGATAGTGGGCGGAAGGATGGGGCAAAAGAGGGATGGTGAAGAAAGGAGTAGGTGGTGGGACGATGTTAGATAGAAATGGGAAATTTAATGGGGAGCAGGAAGATGAGTGTAGAGCGAGGAATGGTGGGATAGGAGTTGGCAATGGGAGGAACAAAAATGGGAAAAGGGATGGAGTAATGGAAAAAGGGGAGATGGTGGTGGATGGGGAGATAGAGGGAAAGGGAGGAGGCATAGTGTTGAGAGAAAGAGTGTTGAGAGAAAGAGAGGTGGGGTGGGCCATACATGAGGCACAGTGGGGAAGAGAGTGGGAGTGCAGGTAGGGTAAGGGTGAGGGATGGAAGGAGAGGAAAGGGGTTGAAAGCAAGCATTGGAGGGGGGAGAGGTAAGAGCGGGATATAGCGTCTTTAAAGTGGAGAGTGTGGGGAGGGAGTGGAGAGGGGGTCTGGGAAAATAGGAAAGAGTGGCTAGAGAGGAGACGAGAGGTATGAGACAATAGAGCAATACAAAGGGAAGCATTCATGGAAGAGGTGGGAGGGAGAGGGACAGCGGGCCGGGTGGTGGGTACATCATATGCATGGTTGTTTGGTGAGTGTGAACTTGTTAAAAGAATCCATGTAATTTCAGAACATTATAAAGACAAACGTTCTTACTTGATACTCGTGATTGGAGAGCTTTCGTTTGCACTTTGGGCATTGCATCATGTTATTGGGGCATTCCTTGTCCAAGTGATCGGCCAGTTTTCTTCGCATGACCACAAGCCCGCAGCCAGTAGGGCAAGGTATAAAAGCATGCTCACATAAACTCTGATGGTCCTAGAGAGTAAACAACACCAGGAAATTAACTCAGATACATATCTAGGTGCAAAGAAAGAAAAAAATAAAGAATGAACGAAAGAAAAAGTAAAGCTAGAAAGAAGAGAGGTAAAAGGTAAGTCACTAGGTGAAAGATTGGACAGAAGGAGCAAGCTATGAGGAACACATGAACAATGATCGATGCATGGAAATGTATTAAAAAGAAATACTAATAAAATAAAAAGGTAATAAAAAAAAGACATGAAGGGGTTTTCCAAGATGGCCACCGTGAACATTGAACCGTGAGGGCCGTGCTCCCACCCGGTAATCACAAAAAGGGCTGCAATAATGAGACTGCAGCCCCCTGGTGTAAGTGCCAAAGATGTAGGATTGTCCAGAGGATGGGATCACCACCCAGAAAACAAGCAGCAGAGTAAAAACGCAGCGGAGCTAAGGAGGTACGCGGTGCGAGGAGGGACGGGATGATCAGTGAGCCCGATTGCGAACGCCACTGCAGAGAGAGTCGGCCTACTTCAGGCATATGCAGTGAGCCAGCAGGAAGGGGGTGTGAAATGGCAGCAACCGGCCAGAATGACTAGAGCTAGGCGGAGAGAAGGAGGCCCACTAGACTATTGAGGGGGCCTTGGCCCTGACAAAGGGCGGACCCGGGTTTTGCATGGAACACACCCCTGGTGGCGCACACCACAGGAGCAGGCGAGCGACTGCACCGTCACCACAATAGACATCCCGCAAGTAAGAGGAAGGGGAAAAGCTCCCTCCAGGAGCCGCTGAGATCTCGGAGAGAGGTGTACGCTTACAGCCTCACACTCCCCGACGGGGTCCCGGGCGCCCAATCCATCCCGGCGCGGGGAGGTGTGTGCACCCTGCAGCTTGCTCCCTGCTACACCAAGAGCCTCCACAGCCAGGCTAACGCCACCACAGGGGCGCATGCCCCATCATAAACATACTTCTAGCAGACAGCCCAAGCAGCAATGATTAGACCAACATACCCTCCAGGAAATAGATTTGCTTTGGGACCAGGATGACTGGCTGGCCTGGGAATGGAAAAGAAGACGCCTCAGACCCGCACAGTACAAACAGAAGGGTGAACACCGGCTGTGGGGAGTGCGTGCTCTGCAAAGAAGGGGCCGCTAAACAAAGGACAAGGACACTTGCTTGAGGAACCGTACAGGATCCCGACCCCAGAGCAGCAGACATCATTTGTAGCCTGCAGGCATGCTTGATTATCACAGAGCTCTTCAACCTCACAGTGATTCCCAGGACTGTAAAGATCAACGGGCGCACCCCTGTGAACTCCACTGAATATAGAACAGACGCCTACACTGGGCATTGGAAAAGGGTAAGGTGTGAGTTATTATCGTAAATACGAGAGGGCCGAAATATAAAGGCAAGAAGGATTGACCCTGGCTCGCTGCTGGAGTAGCGGACCATGGCACACAGCAGTCCATCAGCTCTCAGAAGTTCAGGGAGAGGGTTGGTCCCTGCCTGAGCGACGAAAGAACTACCCCAAAGACCCAAAAGAGGAGCGCCAGTGGGGTCTGGATACCATCCAGCAATTCCCCTCTAATGTCACAGAACAGGCCCAAGGACCTCAAGGAAGGGGTTGCTACGGCCAAGATGGCGAAAAAGCAGGACGGAGCACTCCTTAAGTTATGGCGAAAGGAAGGGGAAACAGCCACAGGAGATAACCAGGCGCAGACTGATCAGCCGGGATTCGAGGGGCTCCCAGCGCAAACGAGTGGGCAGTTGGTCACACATGAAGTATTGCAGCAATGCGTCAAAGCATTTAGCGACCAGATGGCGGAAACCCTACAGTCGCAACTGAACCTAATAAGAACGGAACTGACCCAATCCCTACAAGAAGTTAAGGGGAACATTGCCGAACTGGAAACAGAGTGGACTTGTCTGAAAATGCCATCCAAGAGCTAATTGAGGACACTCGTAAGATTGATGCATTAGCAGACCAGTTAGCGACAGCCACAAACAATCTTGAGCTTCAAGTTGAGGACCTCAAGAACCGCTCAAGAAGGGCTGAACAAAAGGGTCAAGGGACTAACCGAAAGCGTGAGCAATCGTGACCTGCGAGAGACAATGCAGCAGGTGTTTGCAGATCTACTGTACATGGAAGCGGGGAGTGAGATACCCTTGGACAGAATACATCGAGTGGGGCCAATAAGAGCACAACCAGGCGCGAGACCGAGAGAAATGGTAACAGCACTGCAAAGATACAACCAAAAGGAGGCGATTCTACAAGCGGCCAGGAAAGCAACCCCTATGCAAGTTAACCGCACCGACATTCAGTTATACCAAGACCTGGCCAAGGCTATGCTGGCAAAGAGGAGGCAGATGGGCCTGGTGACTAGGGCACTATTAAAAGCCCAGGCTCGATACAGATGACCTTTCCATTCGGGATGGTCTTCACGTGGAAGGGCCACCAACACTGCATCACCACATTAGAGAAAGGGCTCAGGATACTGAACATTGAGAAATAAGGGGGTGCGCCCCCTCGGGGCGTGCCTGGAGACCCCCCCAAGAACACTTGTAAGAGAAACACTGGGAATAGAGGATAGTATGAGAATTGAGGGCAAAAATGAAGCCTCCATGTGGCCCGAAAGCGCATTGGTCTAAATCTCCAGCCCGCATGAAAGACTAAGTATAAAAACCGGGCACAAAGAGCACGCTATGCCTTAAAGTGGGGGGTGGTCTTGGGCGGTGTGTAGCGCTAATTCTACAGGGGCCTTCTGGATAAGGGGGGGATCGGCCGGGGCACTGGAAGAGATGGTCCTGGCACTTGGAATCGGACGAGGGCACAGATGTGCTTGGCCCGCACAGGTATCCTCCGGTGTTTAACGAGACATGGCACCCATGGCTAGGAACATGGGAGGATGACGGTGAGCAGAGTTTAGCCGGAGGGGTTAGGGGATGCGGGGGGTACGGAGGAAGGAAGAAGGCAGAGAGGTAGGGGGTTTGCTGCAGCACAGTTACACACAGGACAAAAAAGGGGACGGGTAGTACGCAGGGGATTCGCTTGCTTTCACTAAATGTTAGTGGATTGAATATGCCCATCAAAAGGAGAAAGGTAGAGGGTCTCTTGCAAGAGGAAAAACATGAAATTGTGACCTTTCAGGAGACCCATATCAGCAGGAAGGATAAGCACAAATTGAGCATAAGAGGCTATTCCTATCTACTACAAGCGAATGACACGGGTATGACGAGAGGGGAGCCTCGTTGCTTTTCGAGAGCTTACTGATTTGAGAATAATGGGGAGGATGACAGATAAAGAAGTTAAATTTCTCTTTGTGCAGATTCAATGGGTAGGTAAAGCAGTTACAATTGTCACGGTGTATGCTCCCAATACGGAACAGGACGGTTTCTGGGGGTGTTGGAGAAGCTTGAGAAATATATGATGGGGCAGCTCATAGTAACAGGGGGCTTTAATCTGGCATGGAGCCCAAGGGTGGATAGAAGCACTGGCATGACCCCCTCAGTTAAGGCTCAAATCAAACCCTGCAGGCCAGAATGAACCGGTTGGCACTGGTGGACGCCTGGATGAAATCACGGGGGGGGGGCAAAAGGGTATACGTTTTACTTACATGTGCATAGAACATTCTCGAGGATTGATTATATATGGGTATCTCCTAAACTTCTGGGACTGGTCCAGAAGATGTAACTGGGGCCCATAACACTGTCTGATCATGCACTCCTGCTACTAGAGATCTAGTTGGGGGGGGGGGGGGGGGAGTTTGGGATGTGGTTGTGGCAATTCCCTAAACACTTGCTGCAGGACAGGGTGATGATATGTGACGAACTGCAGGACATTTGCGTGAATTTTTTTTTAGAGAAACAGGCCCTCCGCTATTCAGGAGCAGGTTGTATGGGATGCTTTTAAAGCAACCATACACAGAGAAAAGATAGCAAAGAAAGCACAGTGGGATAAGCAAGAAACCGTGTTGCAGGCACATTTAGAACGACGCTTAATGGGGTGACGGCTAGAATGGAAACAGACAAAGGTGTATCACTCAGGAAAGAATACCGACATCCTAAGGGCCAAATTAGCATCCTGCAAACTAAGCAAGCGTAATGATCGCTACTCTTTCTGAATCAGAGATATTATGTACAGCGAACAAAGCTGACCGACTCAGCCCGGCAAGTAAGGAAAAAGGAAACATCTAAAGGGATCCTCTGCATTCAAATCTCTCGGGGAACAGTCACCTTGGCATCAGAGGAGATTCTACAAACATTTGCGCAGTATTACTCCTCGGACCTCCCAAATAGGGAAAGCCAAGAGGCATATCTGAGATCATGCCCATTGAATGGGATAAACCAAAGTGAAAGGGAGAGCATAGAGGGCGAGATCACGAAAAACAAGGTCCGAGCAGCGATCCAATCCCTACCACTAAAGAAAGGCCTGGATGGTTTTATGGTAATGTATTATAAGGTATTCCAAGATATTCTGACCCCGATAATGACATCTCTATTCAATTTCTTCGCCATGAGGGGCATGTCTCCTGGATGAGGAGGCGAAGGTTGTTCTGTTCCCCAAACCTAATAAGGACAAAACCCAGTGTGGCTCGTATCGCCCTATCGCACAAATAAATCTTTACCAAAATACTAGCGTCCAGGCTTGACAAAATAATCCTGGGGTTGATTCAGCCGGATCAAGCAGGTTTTGTTAGGGGGCGACAAACGCTCGATAACATTAGGCAAATGTGCCACCTAGTAGAAAAAGTCATTAAGACTGGCCTCGACACGGGGGTACTGGCCCTGGACACCGAGAATGTCTTTGATCGTGGACAATGGTCTTTTCTGTTCCTCACTATGGAGACTATGCGGTTTGGACTGGGATTCTTTGCTTGTTCAAAGCCAGCTATGGATCACCATCGCTACAGTTAGCCATAAATGGCCACATTTCGCAGACAATACGAGTGTCCAGGGGCACCAAACAAGGCTGCCCGCTATCCCCGGTGTTGTATGCAGTATACCTAGAACCTTTTCTAACGAAGGTCAGGCTAAAAGGGATTACATTCGGGGGGAGGTGCACAAGGTGATGGCCTTCGCGGATGGCCTACTGGTGGTCCTGACGGATATGAGCACCTAATTTCCAAAGCTGTAGGCCCTCCTGGCGGAATTTGGTAAAGTGGCGGGGTTGAAGATTAATACTCAGAATTAATGCTCCTTGAGGGGCGGGGGGCGCCAGGGTAAAGTCGGTAGATACCGGGCAGTTTGTGAGAGCCGACAGAGAACTCTGACATTTGGGGGTGGTGACCCTAGATAGCATGTACCTGGCAAACTACCTCGCTCTATTAGATAAGATGAAGGCATGGCTGGAAGAATGCGGTCCACTGAATATCTCATGCATGGGCGGGGCTAATGTTATCAAAATGATGGTCCTGCCCAGAGTACTGTATTATTTTCAAGCTCTCTCCCTAAAGGTCCTGCAGAAATTCTTCAGGTCCCTGAATAGACTAGTGTGAAAGTTCATCTTCATCTGGCAAGGGAAATGGTTGCGGGCGGCATGGGGGGTTCTGGCGGCCCCAACAAGGTGCGGCGGGAGGGGGTTGCTAGCTTCCAAACGTATTTCCAAGCTGCCCAACTGAGGGTCATAGTCATACGGGATTGGTTTAGTGGGACACCGGACAAGATCTGGCGAAGGATGGATAGAGCGGTGGTAGGTAAGCCCCTCAATGAATTCCTGTGGTGCCCAAGAGTGGATAGACCTCCCAATATGTGTAGAAGCCGGATAATGGCCCTGGTGGGTGACACTTGGGATGCAGTGGTTAAAAGGACAGGTATTACAACATTCCTGTCCCCGTTTACCCCCTACTACGCAACCCTCAATTTACCTCTGGCTTAAGAAGGGTGCGTTCGTCAGATGGGAAGAAGCAGGTTGTCTGTGAGTGAGGGATATGATGGAAGGGCAGGAGGTCAGGTCGTTTCACCAATGAAAACAGGTCATCAGATTACGGGAGAAGGATAGGCTTCGGTACGCACAGATAAGGCATTGGTTGTCAGCTCTGGGTATGAAGCACTCTATTATCAGGGAACTCACGCCACTAGAAAAATACCCAATTACAAACTCTGGCGATCATCAGATGATAAGTAATCTGTATAGAATGTTCTCCCAATGGGCCTACATGAAACAATGGGCGAAAGTGCTACCTCGTATGATCTCGGAAGAACAATGGTGGGAAGTGTGGCAGAGGATTCTAAAACTAATATGGAGGCTGCAGATCCGGGAGATGTGGATGAGGGTTTTGGTACTTTAGCACCTTACGTTGAAGAAATTGCATAAATTCGATCCTGCGATGTCCTGGGCATGCTGGCTTGGGTGCACGTATGGTGGGCTTGCCTGGTCCTGAACCCTTTCTGGGAGTCGGTTAATGGGGCAATGCAATCTATTTTTGGTTCACAAATTTGAAGAGAGTGCAGGGAAGCGCTGTTGGGACTGGGAGATGTGTTGGACATCCTCACATCTAAACCTCAGAAGAAAGCATACATGATTTTAAGGGTTGCTGAGCTTTCCTTGATAGCCCAAACATGGAAACAAGCTAGGGAGCTCTCTGAACAAGAATGAATAGGAGAAATATGGAATTATACATCACTAGAATGGGTCACATACGCTATTCAGGGGGAGTATACCAAATTCAAGGACGATTGGGACTTGGTCCTGAACTTTCTCCATAAAGACTAAAGAGAACAATGGTGCCCACAGAGAATCCGCCTGCTGGATATACTGTAAACATTGGCCTACATGGTCAGCTCATTCTGAAGCGGAGTATGAATAGTTTGCAGTGAATAGGGGGAGGGAGCAATTGGGGGGGAAATGGGGGTTGGGATTGTTACTGTTAAAAATTGCTTAAATGCCAATAAAAACAAGTTTAAAAAAAAAAAAAGACATGAAGGAAAAAGAAATACAGGGGCCCTCATTAGGACCCTGGCGGAGTGGGTTTACGCCAGCGGTATTCGCGGCGGACCCGTCCGCCCTACTACGAGTTCCCGTAGCGCCATGGAGCCGTTTTCCGCCTGGTTTTTCCGGGCGGAGAAATCCATGGCGCTACGGGACCTTGTTGTTAATTACGCCACCGTATTTTACGGTGGCGTAATTAACGCCTTCCCCACTCCCATTATACCCTATGGGGCAAAAATGGGAATGGGGAAGGGTAAAATGGGGAATGGGGATTTACCGCCCCGCCAAGGTCGGCATGGGGCGGTAAATCCGCCAACCCCCATGGCGGTATCGGCAGCTTTCCGCCGTGCTCCATGGTGCATATTGCACCACGATCTCCGCCAGGGTCGTAATGAGGGCCAGGGTCTGTTAGAAAAAGAAAGAGTACACATTGGAGAGAAGAAATGATGGAAAGAGCAAGAAGGCAAGGTAACTAGATGAAAAACAATAGTAACAAAACCATGAACAACAATCAAGATTCAAAGATTCAAGAGCAAAAGAAATAAATAGAAACCTTGAAACAAAAATGACTGACATGACATGTTCAGGAAAACAGACTGCTCACATCCTGGAAATTAATTTTCAACGCATCAAAATGTACTGATAGATAGCAATAGATGGAAATCTTGTGTATGCATTTGTGTGTGTGAAACAATACCAGAAAACCTTTACATGGGTACACAGCAATTATAAACAAGCATCAGCAAAGCCAATCGGTGTGACTGGTAAATGTAGCAGTTAAGATTTCTTTGTCAAGCTCCCACAAGGCCCTCATTATGAGTTTCCCGGTATCCCGCCGGCAATTCCTGCGGGATACAGGGAAACGGACCTACCGTTGCCGGGGCCTGACATCCCAGTATTATCGGAATATTCCAGGTGCCGTCAACAGCGATAAATCCCATTCCATTGGACTCCATGGAAGATATTGCCTGTATTTCCCGTACCAGTAATACCGGTGCTGGATATACCGGCTGTTTTTTGTCAGTGGGGGCCTGATTTACCTTCAGCTCTTGGCTGGAGGTAAATCAGTGAATCCCCACCGGCAAACTTGTAGTTTTGCGGTGCAGGAAAAGTAGCGGTCACAGAATTACTGCCACTTTTACTGCCACTTTTACCACACTACAAAACTTGTAATGAAGGCCCTCTCTATATTTGCAAAGCCACACATACTGGCTTTGCCAATGCTTGTTATTGAAGATTTGCCAATGAAGAGAATTCAACCTGATTCCACCTTATATTGTCTGCCAGATTATCATGCTATCTATTTACTCTGCTGCCTTATTTGTGTTTTTATTTTTTTGGCTAGCGCCTATCATGCATGCTCTAGAAATCATCCTCATTTGCACAGCATTAGGTCATTTTTTGCCTTCCCACAAATCAAGTCATATTTTCACACTGGATGGATTGCAAAGGGGTTAGTTGAGAGTGGTGTGATGTCACATGGTCACCCTTTGACATTTTTCAGATATATTGCTACATTTTTCTGAAATAGTGTTCGATGTTTCTGAAATAGTATTATGTACGCCCACATGTTTTCTACTTTGAATAATTTTCTGCAATACTGACAAGAAATATTACAATCTGCTTTAATAATAGTGATCCACGCCCTTGACCCGAGCATAATCTCACAGAATGAATTACAATATCTTCCAAAAACAATAATCTATAGGTTGATTAATTCACTGTTATCTGTCAGTACATTAAATGGGCAGGTCAAAGTTTTCACACACAAGGAAAGCACACATGGGAAGAATGTTGCCAGATAGTAAAATGGAGAGATTAATTTTGCTGTAATGTAGTTACATACAAGCGCTCAAAGCAAAGTTTTCACAAACAAGCGAAATGCACACTGAATAGAACTATTATCATGGCAGTGTGTCCTACTATTCCACAATGGCACCCAGAAAAACACTGCTCCAAACAAAATGCAATGGGACAGGTTCATTTAATGGACGCAGTGCACAGCACAAGCCATCTCCCCTCCCAAACACTCGGATGTATGTGATTTCTTCAAATATATTTCACCTAATGGAAAGTTTACCGAATCCATTTAACTGAAAAACGAAATTAACTATTTACTTTTTCTATTTTTTTTATAATGCGGGGTGAGACCGCCCCAGCCCACCTCGCCCCACCCTATCCTAACTTATACCCTTACCCACATCCCACCTATTAAACATTACACATATACCCCTTCACCTACCATTTTTAGTGAAATGGATTCGGTGAAGTCTCATTAGGTGAAATGGTATTCAAAGAAATCTACGGTAACGCAAACACTCAGCCTCTTTGGAAAACGTAATGCAGTATGAAAGCCAAAATGTACCTTCATAAGACTGTGCACAGAAAATAATGCACTGAAACTAAATGCTCTAAAGCATAGGAGGAGAACTATGGGTAACTTCACAGTTTAGATCGAGAGCATACCAAGTGAAGTGGAGCACCCTATTTTGCCCCCTTACCTGCCTGCAACCTGGATACATGTTTAAGCATTTGATTAGCAACAATACTTTTCATACCAAGCCAGGAAATGACAGAGCCATCTACCATTCCAGGCACAGCATTACAGCCTAGGAACTGGTAAAATGACATCCACGTCAACCTCCAAGAACACAAAATCAACTGAGAGGTGTTTCAATCTCAGAGTTCGTCAGAGGAGTAGTCTAAAAATGCAAGACAGAGGATATACAGTAGCATTTTAGAAAAGCAAAGTATACTATAGTCTTCTTGTTGCAGTAAGAATTTAGTGGGGTAGCAGGTAAGTGTTAGGCAAGCATAACGAGGTTTAGAGACAGCCTATAGACATAACGCTGACACATCCTCAATGTCAGCCAACCGAGCTCCATCTGCTAATGCAGCAATATTCACGCGCCCAGACTCCGCATTCACGTTGCAGAACATCTTGACATCATCCATCCAAGCAAGCACCAAGCACACAGGACACAACTCAGCCGAGAAATGAAGCAGGTCGCAACGCATCCCTCCCTTATAGAGCCAGAAGACAAAGTAGAAATATTTGTGATAGTGAATAACAACAGAGAGGAAGAATGTGCAGGAATTACCAGATTACTCACCGTAGTGACCATCTTACTCCTAGTCCATAGGTCCCTTTCCTCCATACTTGTGGGACATCTCTCCGTCCTGTGGGACGGGACCAGAGCACTTTGTAAAAAGCATCCAAATTTTTCCAAAAATGTGTCCTTCTTCTCTTTCCTGCGCAGGGCCCGGCACGCGGCCGTAACCCCGCCCACCTTGGCTCCTCCCCGTGCATTGCCCCTCAGTCCTTTTCTTTGCCAGGTCAGAGACCCATTACCAATAACAGAGGAACCTTATTAGAGGGCACGGCGGGCGGGCATATGGAGGAAAGGGGACTATGGACGAGGAGTAAGGTGGTCACTACGGTGAGTAACCTGGTAATACTCCTACGTCCCGTCCCCTTTCCTCCATACTTGTGGGAGATTCCCAAGCACTCCTTACAGGAACTACGGGTGGATGGAAATACCCCTTACTGAAAAAGGTTCTTCAGCACAGCCTGACCAAACTGAGCATCAGCTCTAGAACTCATATCGAGGCAGTAATGCTTACAGAAAGTAGATGGAGAGGCCCAAGTAGCTGCTCTAGCGATGGACTCCCAGGGAACATACTTCTGAAAAGCAACCGCAGCTGCCTTGCCCAGCACCAGGTGTGCATGAATACCTTTAGGAGGTTTCAGCTTTTGGATAGTGAAAGACTCCATGATGCAGGCGGCAATCCACCTAGAAATAGTTGCCTTAGACGCCTGCTTGCCTTGAGGGTTGCCGAAAGTCACAAAAAGTTGAGAAGAACTTCTAAGCTCGGAAGTCCTATCCAGGTAGAACTTAAGAGCTCTTCGGACATCAAGACAGTGTAGAACCCTCTCCGGCTCAGAGGCGGGGTTCGAAAAAAGACCAGTAGGGAGATCGATTGATTCAAATGGAATTCGGTCACTACCTTCGGCAGAAAAGCCGGATTAGTTCAAAGGACTACCTTGTCCTTGTGAAAGACCAAGAAAGGATGCTCCACTGACAATGCCTGGAGCTCACTCACTCTCCTTGCCGATGTGACGGCGACCAAAAAGGACACTTTCCAAGACAAGAACCTGAGGTCCACAGTAGCCATTGGCTCAAAGGGTTTATGGCACAGGGCCGTCAGGACAACATTCAGGTCCCATGGCGGGTGCGGATTACGAACTGGAGGGTAAAGGCGTGTTAAACCACTGGGTTAGTCAGAGAAAACGAACACTGATCCGTAGAAAGATAAGCAGAGACCGCTGAAAGGTAAGTCCTGCATGACAGAACATGAACCCCTGAATCTGCTAGGGAGGACACGAAGGACAACACCGTGTCAACCGTGGCCGCCCTTGGATCCAATTTCTTCTCTAGACACCAATGACAGAACCTGAGCCATTTACTCTTGTACTGAGATCTGGTCGAGGGTTTTTTTGGCTGCCTGGATAAGGAACAAGTTACTTACCTGTAACTGTTTTTCTCCAGCATGGGTCTGGCATGGATTCACATGCTCATGAATATTCCCCGTCGTCAGGCTGGGAATCCTCGGTAAAGAAAAAAAATCAGCATCAGTTTGGTTTCTGATCTGTCTTTCGTAGTAGTAACCAATCACTGATCTCTGCGTCATACTGACCACAGCCAATGACTGCCATCTCCCTAAGCCCCACCTCTGGCAGCCATCTTCAGATTTGGTAGCACGTGAAGTGGCAGTATGACCAATTGAAGAGCCGCAGAGGGGTAGGCGGGAGGGTTCGCATGTGAATCCATGCCAGACCCATGCTGGAGAACAACAGTTACAGGTAAGTAACTTGTTCCTTCTCCAGCATGGGGTCTGGCATGGATTCACATGCTCATGAATATAAGAATACATAGCAGTACACACATGCACAACCACGGGAGGTGGCAAAGGCTCAACATTAAGCAATACAACAACTCAACATTAAGCATCTCTTACCTCCTCACCAGGCTCACCTTAAGCGAACAGGTTGCGCAGCACTGCTTTGCCGACCCTGGACTCCTCCCTGGAATCCCGATCGACGCAGTAGAATCTCGTGAAGGTGTGCGTCGACCTCCACGTAGCAGCCCTGCAGATGTCCAGCAGGGGCACACCAGATAGGAACGCCGTAGTAGCAGCGATCGCTCTGGTCGAATGGGCTCTCGGACGGCCTGGCAGCGGTCGGTTAGCCAACCGGTGGCAGTGCATGATGCAGCCGGAGAGCCATCTGGAAATAGAAGACTTCGAGATAGCCTTCCCTTGATTCACAGGTCCAAAGTTCACAAACTGCTGTGATGTCCTCCGAAAAAATCTTTGTGCGGTCCACGTAGAACTTCAGCGCTCTAGCCACATCCAGCGAGTGCAAAGTCCTCTCGGCCGGCGACGAAGGAGAAGGGAAGAAAACAGGTAACACCAGGGGCTCGTTAAGATGGAAGTCCGACGGCACCTTGGGCATAAAGGAGGGGTGCGTCCTAAGCACCACCCTCGAGGCATGGAAAGTCAAGTACGGTGCTTTGCAGGATAGGGCCTGGATCTCTCCCACTCGTCGTGCGGAGGTAATGGCCACCATGAATGCAGTCTTCCACGACACAAACTTCATCGGTGTGGAGTGTATTGGCTCGAATGGGGGCCCCATGAGCCTAGTCAGCACCACGTTAAGTTCCCACGCCGGGGCCGGGGTCTTCACCGGCGGGAACGACCGGAACAGTCCTTTCATAAACTCTTTCACCAGTCGATGGGACCACAGGGACGTCCGTCCTGTGGTTCTGGTATATCTGGAGTTCGCCGCCAGATGAATCTTAATGGAGGCATGGGCTAGCCCAGCCTTTGCCAGCAATAGCAGGTACGGCAGCACCTGAGGGGCCGTAATCCGTAGGGGGTTGATCTTCTGTGCTCCAGATAGAGAACCTCTTCCACTTGTGACCGTAGCATTTGAGAGTCGAGGACGCCCTGGCCTTTGCAAGAACCTCTCTGCAGTTGGCCGGTATATCGTACCCTCCAAACTCTAGCGCTGCAGGAGCTAAGCCTGCAGGTTCAGCGACGCCGGGTCGTGGTGGAAGATGGCACCCCCTTCTCTGGAGACAACTTGATGGATGGGGACGTTGACAAGTCCAGAAGGTCCAGGAACCAGATCTGCCTCGGCCACGCCGGTGCGACGAGGATCATCCTGCACCGGGATCTCTTGAGCTGGTTGATGAGTCGAAGCAGCAGCGGCAACGGAGGGAACACATACAGGTATAGGCCGTCCCAGGGGAACGAGAACGCATCGCCCATGCTTCTCGGCTGGGGAAACCTGCTGGCGAACCTCTGGCACTTCGAGTTTGTCGCTGTTGCGAACAGGACGATTTGGGGTTTGCCCCATCGTCGGAAGAGTTGATCCACCTGATCCTGGTGCAGCTCCCACTCGTGACACGCGCGCAGCTCCCTGCTGAGAGAGTGGGCGATGGTGTTTCTCTCTCCTGCCAGGTGGAAGGGAACCAGGAACATCCCCTGGGCGACCGCCCAGTGCCACAGATCCTGCGCCTCCTTGGATAGGGCTGGGGATCTGGTACCTCCCTGCTTCCGTATGTAAAACATTGTCTTGGTGTTGTCCGTGAAGATCCGCACCACCTTGCCCTTGAGCGACGGGAGGAACGATTTGAGAGCCTAGAACACGGCTCAGAGTTCCAGGATGTTGATGTGCAGGAGCTTCTCCTCCGGGAGCCAGAGGCCTCTTGCGTGGAGATCTCCGGTGTGGGCGCCCCAACCTTCCAGGGAAGCGTCCGTCATCACCGTCTCCTAGTACGCCGACGTCTGAAAGTCCTTGCCCGCCGTGAGGTGCGCTCGAACGCCCCACCACTGAATCGCCAGCCGGAACACCTCGTTGAGGGGGACCCTGTCTTCGAAGGTGCCCGTCGCCTGCATCCAACGGGCGTCGAGAAATTCTTGAAGAGGGCGCATCCGTATTCTGCATAGGCGCACCAGGTAGATGCAAGAGGACATCATCCCCAGGAGGGACTTGATGGACCTCACCCTGGCCACGTCCGTGGCTAGCAGGCGCTGCACTTTGCCCAGAATGGTCTTCGTCTGTTCTTCCGACGGTGCCGCCAGGCGCCTCACTGTATCGAGCTTCGCTCCCAGAAACAGGGCCACTTGCGACGGCACCAGGTGGGACTTTGGGTAATTTATGGCGAATCCCAGGTCTGTGAGTAGCTGGACGGTCCTCGCAGTGTGTTTTCGACGGCGAGTTCCCTCGTCCTTGAGCGGATGAGCCAGTCGTCCAGGTAGGGGTAGACGTGAATCCCCTGCAGGCGCAGCTGTGCCGCCAGAGGTGCTAGGCACTTGGTAAAGACCCTGGGGGCCGACTTCAATCCGAACGGCAGTGCTCTGAATTGGTAGTGGCGTCCCTGGACGACGAACCTGAGGAACTTTCGGTGACTTCTGAGGATGGGAACGTGGAAGTATGCATCCTCCAGGTCCAGCGACGATAGAAAGTCGCATTCCTCCAGCTGTCCCAGCACGTGCTGGAGGGTGACCATCCTGAACTTTTGTGACCTGATGTATTTGTTCAAACGACGAAGATCCAGGATGGGACGCCAGCCGCCCGTCTTCTTCCTGACGAGGAAGTACCTTGAGTACACCCCGGAGCCTCTTCGGGATGGGCTCGATGGCGCCTTTCCTGAGCATCGCCCGTACTTCCAACAGCAGTTGCGGGACGTGATTTTCCTTCCTGGCCACAGGTGGAATGTGAGGGCACTTCTCCAGGAATTCGATAGAGTGTCCTCTTGCCAGGGTATCCAGCACCCAACGATCGGTGGAGATGGACTTCCACACACCGACGAACTTCGTCAGCCGGACTCCCACTGGGGTACTTCGGTGGGGGCCCGAGGCCACGGCCGGTTCAGTCCTGCTTGGAGATGGTGGCCTTGCCGCCCTGCCGACGGCGGGGAGGCGCTCCCTGCTTGCCGCGACCCCTGTAGGCCTCCTGAGATGAGGAGCATGCCGCCTGGCGGTAGGACGACGAGCCACCGCTGGATCCCTTGGAGGCCCCCTGTCTACCTCCGGAGCTCCGAAAGGGCCGTTGTTGCTGAAGGGCTCCTACGGCGCGGGCCGTCTCCGTGTCCGTCTTTATGGCTTGGAGGGATTCGTCCACCGCCTTCCCGAACAAGTTGCTGCTGTCGAACGGCATGTCCAACACCCTGGTCTGGACGTCCTGACGGAAGTCGGTCGCCCGGAGCCAACCCCGTCGTCGTAGGCAAACTCTGTTGCCCAGCTGGCGGAACCCGGTATTGGCAATATCGGTTGCCACCGTTATGGTGTGGTCCAATGCCACCTCGCCTTCTTGAAGTATTTCCAGGGCCTCGGACCTCTTGTCGTCCGGTAGGAAGTCCAATATGGGGGCCAGCTTAAACCAGAGCTCCCTATCGTAACGGGCCACGATCGCCAGGGCGTTGGCCGCTTTGATCGTCGTCGCCGCCGACGAAATGACCCGTCGCCCCATGGCGTCCAACTTCCTTCCCTCGCCGTCCGGAGGGGAATTCGACGTTGAGGTTCCTGACCCCGCCGCTTTCTTCTTCGCCGCCGCCGAGACGACCGAGTCTGGCGTTGGCTGGGCCCTGAGGCACAGGGGAGCAGTCTCGGGGACCCGGTACTTCTTCTCGTACCGGTCCCGTTTGGCTGGTGCCGTGGAGGGGTTCTTGAGTACCGACAGGCCCTCCTCCCAGATGTCATCGATTAGAGGCACCGCGATGACAGTCTTCCTCTTGGCCTCCCTTCTTCAACTTCCAAATTGCCCGGTGAACTAGAGGCAGAGGCGCAAAGGCGTAAGCTCTCATGTTGTGCCATGGACTCTCTAGAGCATCCCCCAGAGAGGAGGCTCCCAGTCCCCCTGTGGAGGCATACAGAGGAAGCTTCTTGTTCGCCGCCGTCGCGAAGAGGTCCACCTGCGGTGTGCCACAGCACGAGAAAATCCCTGAGAGGACCTCCGCCTTCAACTCCCACTCGTAGCTGACCACTGTTCGCCGGCTGAGGGCATCTGCTGTGACATTCAGCTGGCACGGGATGTGCACTGCAAGCAGCCAGACACCATGAAGCACGGCCCACTCCCAAATCTGGATGGACAGGTCCACGAGGGGGGGAGACTTTGTTCCCCCCTGCTTGTTGATGTAATACATTGACACCACATTGTCCGTTCTTATGCGGACCACTTTGTTGACAATGACCGGTCTGAACACCCTGAGCGCCAAGAAAATCGCCAGAAGCTCCAAATGATTTATGTGCAGGAGCTTGTCCTGAGGCGACCAGAGGTCCGAGACCTGAAGGAGATCTAACGTCGCACCCCACCCGAGGAGGGAGGAGTCCGTCGTGATCGTCACCATAGGGACCGGGTCCTGAAACCCCACACCCCCAGACAGATTGCTGAAAGATGACCACCAGTCCAGGTCCACTCTCATGGAATCCGGAATCATTATCCGCATGGAGTCTGGGTCCACTGCCTGACGCCATGAATTCCGAAGGGCCATCTGGGTCCGTCTCATTTTGAGACGAGCAAGAGGAAGAGCCAGCACACACGAGGCCATGAGGCCCAGAAGCCTCTGGAACCACCAGGCGGACATACTCTCCGACTGCACAAACATTTGACACGTGGCCAGCAGATCCGCCATTCTGTCCCCGGTCAGGTATACTCTGCAGTCGATCGTTTTCCAACGAAAACCCAGAAAAATCAGGTCCTGAGAGACCGTCATGGAGGATTTCCGCCAGTTCACCGACAGCCCAAGATGGAACAGGAGCTGAAAGAGAGACTGGAGGTTGCCCGCTGCCGCCAGCGGACAAGGGCTGCGTAAAAGCTTATCGTCCAAATAAGGATACACATGGATACCCTGAAGACGAAGATAGGCCGCAATCACTGACATCATCTTCGTGAAGACACGCGGCGCCAAGCTGAGGCCAAAAGGAAGCACCCGAAACTGGAAGTGTTCCTCTCCCAAAGAGAAACAGAGGTACCTCCTGTGTGGAGCCCAAATCAGGATATGCATGTACGCGTCCTCAAGATCCACTACGCTGAGCCAGTCGCCCATCTGCAAAGAGGAGCGTATCTGGCTGGGCGTGATCATCTTGAATTTCTCTTGGGGTAGAAAGAGGTTGAACTGGGAAAGGTCTAGGATGGTGCGCAGGCCAGCCTGGTTGGGTTTGGGCACCGTAAACAGCCGGGAGTAGAAGCCCTCCCCTCGCTCCCCAGAGGGAACGGGTTCCACAGCCCTGAGGTCCAGGAGTTTCTGAACCTCGGCGTTGAGGGAGGGCGAGCCCAGCGGCTGAAAAGGAGGGTTGAGGGGTGGGGTAGGGGGTAAAGGTAAGCAGAAGCCCGCCCGAGTGACTGACAAGACCCATCTGTCTTGTGTGATGGTCTGCCACGCCTCCCAATGAGACGCAATGCGCCCTCCCACCGGGGTCTTGCGCAAGCGCGGAAAACCCTCATTTGGCAGGTTTATCGGTGGCGGTGCCACCTGAACCTGATGAAGAGGCTGAGGAGCGGAAGAAATACTGCGTGCGCTGTTGTCTACGGCGGTTATTCCCCGCAGGAGTATCCACTCTGTGATTTTTGCGGTTGAGGAATCCCTTAAAACCAGAGGAAGGTCGACCTTGCGACAACGGCCTTTGAGTCTTGAAGGGAGGTTTAACCAGAACAGACAATGATTTAGCTGTCTGAGTGCTATCCTTGGTTTTGGTGAGCTCTACATCAGTAGAAGAATGAAAAAGCTCCTTACCATCGAATGGAAGGTCCAATACTTTGTCTTGCACTTCCTTCGAAAACTTAGAGGCATGCAACCACGCTTGCCTCGAGGTATCAACCCCGAGCATCATGCCCCGAGCCGAGGTGTCTACGTGAGGAGCCACAGCCTCCAGGAGATCCTGGGCCAAGACCCTGGCATCGGAAAGGCCACCTCTGAAGTCTTCCAACTTCTCGACCGGAATGTGCTACTTAAACTCCGACAGACCTTTCCACATCCGCATGTTAGCTCCCGCCAAAATCAATTCGGCATTGGCCTGCCTGAGCTGCAAGGCCGAATTGGCAAAGATTTTCCTCCCTAGGGAGTCCAGGAGCTTGTCCTCCTTTCCCAAGACCTGAGTAGCTGTCGCGGAAGAGGATGCTGCAGGTCTGGACTGCAACGTGGCCGCAGCCACCACTGTGGAGGAGGGAGGCGGACAAGACGACAAGGCCACTTCCTCCGAAGAGTGCAGCCTGTACCACGCGTCAATCTTTTTATTGACAAAAAGTCCTGAGTGTGGCTTCTCCCAGACTCTTCGGACCTCGGCCAAAACATCCTTCTGCAGGAAAAGGCTGGTACTCTCCAAAGGAGACAGGGTGAACGCCCCAGAAAGCACGCCCTCCTGTGGAGCAGGTGCCTCGGGAACCGGAACATCTAAGAAATTTATCATGTCCAGTACCTGGTCATGAAAAGCTCTAACAGAGCGGGGAAGGTCCTCGTTGTCCTGCTCGCCTTGAGGGTCATCCGACAGGTCAGGATCCTGCTGAACCGTGTCAGGCACTGCCTTGTCCACTGGGGACAACGGTGGCAAAGGCGGAAGAGGAGGGGCAGGCACCACGGGCAAAGGAGGTGCCGGCGGAACCACCAGAGGAACGGGTGGAGCCGGGGGCGCTGGTGGACAAATTTCCTTAAAAAGCCCTTTGAAATACTCCCTCATGGGGTCGGTGCGCATAAGCGCTTGAAATTTACCGAAAAAAGCATCCTAAGGAGATTGCTTCGGAACCTGAGGAGGCCTCTCATGAGGTGGACAAATCCAGGGACGTAATGGAGAAGGGTGCCACACCGGGCCCTCCGCCGACGTATCCACATAAATCAAAAGGGCCGCCCCTACAGGCAACGAAACATTGTGCGGAAGAGGCACCCGGGCGTTCCAATCATAAACGGGCCGGTAAGGATACGCACAAGTGACCTTAGGTTCACCCAAAGGACCGAACCCTACACCAGGGGCCGATGGCGTAGTTGTAGGGGTAGTACCTAAAATGGCCGCCGTGGTCGTGGTGGGAACGGCCGCCATTTTGTCTTCATCTGAGGGGAACTGCGGCACGTGAGGAGGTGAGGCAGGGGTCCCCGTCGATGGATCAGGGGTCTTAATTTTAGCCTTAACATAAGGAACCTCGGCAGAGCCGGTACTATGAGGCCTGGAATGTTTCTGCAACATACCAACCGCCAACTGAGCCTTCGAAGGAAGGACCTCGGCACTGCCGATAAAAGAAGAACCTTGCTTCTTTGCCCCCTCAACAGATCTGGCATCACCTCAAGAGCGGAAACGGTGAGAAACCACTTTCACCGACAGGGCCCTGCCCGGCCCCTCAGAACTGTTGGTAGTCTTAGCCTCTGTACGAGGGACTTCGGGCCTAGGCCCGGTAATAGCCTTATCGGCACGGGCCTCGAACATCCGTTCGGTAAACACAAGCCCAGCCAAGGCCTCGGGCGCACCCCGGTCTTGTTTTTGAGGGAAGCCGAAAGAGAGGCCTCAGAGCAAGCTCTGGTACCCTGTGACTCAGCAGAACTGGGTCTACACACAGCCCCCACAGGAGGGACCTCGGAAGTTACTCTGGTGTACACAGGCCCCTTACGGAGACCCTCGGAGAAAACTCTGGTAGAATTATTAGGCCCGACAGGCACCTCAGGGCGAACCCCGGTGACAGAGCGATCAATGCCCCTCCCGGCTCGAGAGGAACCCGGGAAGGTTTCCCCCGGCCGGGGTGCTCTGAAAAGTAAAGAACTTACCGGGCGTTTCTTCTTCTCGTCGATGAACGTCTGAAAATGAGATGGGGGAGTGCGTCGGAACACCTCCTCCCACCGTTCCAACCGACGTTGAAGAGCCCGGACCGAAAGGGAGTCACAGTAATAACAGGAGTCCCAACGGTGTTCCGGACCCAAACACTCTAAACAAAAAGGATGGGGGATCCGCCCTCGCAAAGTGACGATGTCACGAAGAACAGTCTGGAAAGTCTAATTTAAAAGACATAGACGGACTAGAAGACGAACGCTAGCGAAAGCCAGAGAGGAAAACAGGGAAGAAAATCTTCTAAGGATGCAAGTGCGTCTGGCCCCGATCGAGGGGAGAAAAGGACTGAGGGGCGATGCGCGGGGCGAAGCCAAGGTGGGCGGGGTTACGGCCGCGTGCCGGGCCCCGCGCAGGAAAGAGAGGAAGGACACATTTTTGGAAAAATGTGGATGCTTTTTACAAAGTGCTCCGGTCCCATCCCACAGGACGGAGAGATGTCCCACAAGTATGGAGGAAAGGGGACGGGACGTAGGAGTATGAGAGATCCTACACAACAGCACCACAAGCAATAGTGAAGTAGCACGCAGCCCAACAACCAAGAGAAGAACCTTCTCTAGTCAACCAACACATGTGTGCAAAGCACCCATACCACTCTCAGACGTGCATACAAAACCATCTCTAGGCAGCACGGTTCACATACACTACCAGGCACACCTTGAGTTAAGTCGATAAAGCAATCGTCACAAGCAGGGAGGTGACACATGCACCCCCAAACACTCAGATCACAACACTCACTGGAGTTCTGACAAGCAAACATCCACAAATCAAAGGCGCTTGAGACTGACACCAACATACCATTTAACTACCAGGAGATGTTTTCATCAAGTAGCCAGAGCGGCAACGCTCAAACTAAGCACAACACTCACTACTCAGTAAACACACCTAATGAGCTGGACGAGCAGCACAGAAAGGCAGGAGCTACTAACCACAACATTTAGAGCAAGCAACCTATGCGTTGTATAAGAGCACCCAGCAACATGACCCTATCAGAGAAGAACATTCACACAGAGGCTGAAGTGGACAACACCAGTGCATAAAGCCACTGCACGCTGCACACATAAAGAGAGGCAGCAAATTGACTGCAACATAGCCCAGCAACAAAGCATTGTACAAGGAACATTTTCCTGCCCCATCCTGGGGACCACAGTATGCTAGGTGGTGCGACCCAGAAAGCCTAAACTCAAAACAGAGAAACAGGTGCAGCAAAATACAATAAACAAGGCCATAACAGTCTCAAAGCAGAAGGGAAGTCCTACGGTGACTCCTGTCAACTACGGAAGCAAATGTCTTAGCAATAACCTGGGCCCTCAAACCCCACATTCGCCAGTAGGCCAAAAACTTAGGGGGGGAAAAACAAGAACAGAGAGACAGAATTAACATTACAAGCCCTGACTAAACGATGGCCACGACAGGCAAGAAATCCCAAAACACTCAAACACTAGGCCTCACAACACCCTATTAAAGATAGACATTCTGAAACCAGTAGCAGAATCCACAAGTCTGGGCAAATCCCACAGTGACCCTCAGCTGCCGGCAACCAGAGACATCCACCAAATGCAGAGTATTTCTCTGTAGGTCCATGAACAACTGAAAGTTAAAATGTAGACACCACTCATCATATGGCTAGTTGGTGATGCACGGATGCTCACTGTAACAAATGTGCAGAGGTAGCATTAGGCCCCAAAGTACCTGAATCCCCGCGGGTAGGCCAGGATAAAACATTGACCAGTACATGAACAATCTGGGGTAGGGCATCATGAGCCTGGCACTGGTCCCTAATCCAGCCCTGTCTGATATCATGTGGACCCAAAAATGCGGCCGGTGATGCGCCACCATGGATGCGCCAGCAACAACAGAGCATGACAGGAAGGTCACGAGCAGTTACAGCGCATAATGGCCAGGCATCGGGTATCCATTAATTGTAGTGCTACTTCCCAGATGTATGGCTCCACATTTCAAAGGATAACTAATATGCTACCCTCAAGACCGAAATCTTAATCGCCAGCACAGCCAATGCCCGCAAGTTGCTTAACATTCAATATGCGTCCTTCCTGATCGGCCAGTGTGTGATTCCGGTCTCAACTACTTTAAAGACACTAGTAGTCAGTGCCTTAAGTGGCACTACAAATCGAGCAGGGGCTCATCGAGGGGGCGTGGCCTAACAACGGGGGTCTTCATGGCCCGTTAGGCCACGCCCCCTTGACTAGCCCCGGCTCAATGGGCTACTGGCACCCCTGCCAGGCAGCCTTTTGTAGAGATTAGCACCCTCTCCCCAATGGAGGAGAGGGTGCTGATCTCTGCATTTATTTTGTATAGGCTTGCCTTGCAGGGGACAGTTCCTCGCCTATTCAGCCTTAATGGTGATGCTGCCCCTCGCCAGCTGGGGAGGGGCAGCGTCACCATTAAGGCTGAAAGGGTGAGGCCACTGGAAGCAGAGGCCTTTTTCCTAAAGACTGAAACTCCCGCGAATCCGCCCACCCCCGGCAGGCCCCGGCCCACTTAAAGCCCTGCTAGTAGTCTACTCTGACGCCTCACTCACCTTGTCCAGACAAGTAAGGGCCATGGTCTTCTCTGCAGCTTACGCCACTAAGGTCCTCAGGTCCTCAACGCAGCCAGACCTTTTTTCACTAAAAACAACTGCCTCACCATTGCCCGGCCCATCATTGCACATCCTCTCCCCCAGGCAACCGCTCCCCAACACAGGACTCCATTCAACAGGAAAAGGAGGCAGATCCCACCACATGGCTTGTCCAGATTGGAGCTGCGCACCCAGTACTCATGAAAAGAAGGCATTAACTCCCTATAATGTACCATTATATACTGCACTTCAAGATTTGCTCACACAAGATAAACACGCACAGTGAAAATGTTCCCCCCCATAATGCACACTGCATTGAAACATTATCGAGAAGCTGACACATACAAACCCAAGTAAATGATAAAATAATCAGGCGCGTACTACAATTCCACAAGAGTGCCATTGCAAATACTGATTTAATGAAGCAATGGGCCGATAAAAGGCATTCTCTGCACAACAGAAGTGCTCGTTATGGATTGATAGCCTTTTCTAATATTATCTTTAACCATGCTGTAAAGCAGCACAAAAGTAGAATAAATATAAATTCCAAATATCATGCAAAACAAGAAGCTCTTACAAGCCACATTGGAAAGCTCTCCCCTCAGCTTAAATACTTGATCGAGAGTTTATAAAATGACTGACTCTACAACAGCCCTTTCACCATCATGCACTCTTTCTGCACCATGGACTAGCTGGTTGACACCAGTGGCCTTCTACATACTGCTGCTGCAAGAGCTGTGGCAGAGAATTAAAACTCTTTCTAGCCAGACTTAAATAGGTTTCCGATTGGAGGTACTCACCTCATATGCCTTCATGACACCATTCCAGCTGCATCCGGGTGTGTCACAGTGCACTTTTAATTCTGAAATTTCTTTATTTATGGCAGCATCACTAAACACCTGTTGAGAAGACAATGAATTCAGCAATGAGTAATGGTGAAATAAGAATGCACAGCATAAGAATGGGTCAGGGCTCTTAATTATTATGGACTGCACAGCACCACAGATAGTAAGATAACAAAGAGCTTTAGGCACTACTGTGCTTGTAATGTCAACTAAGACACGATGTGTCTTTGTCTGCAATCAGGGACGTCATTTAGGGGTTGCACTTGCGACTCCTGAGGTCTCCCTTGCTAAAGGGGAAAAAAATGTATTTTTTTTTTTTTTTTACAAATTGAAGCTTCTGGGCTGTGGGCAATGCCGCGTGGCTCTTGGTGTCTAGAGTGGCTGGCTTTCTTGTGAAACCCCCTGTTTTTTTAAGAAGCCTGAACAAGTGTAAGACTTTGAGCAGTGACCCTAAATAAAAAAAGAATAGGAATAATAAATAATTTGTCTTTCTTAAATTCTATTCATTATTGTTAGACTCATTAAAGGTTTATTTCAGGTACACTTCAGGGGGCGAGTCACTGAAAACGTCTGTTATTAAATTCCTCAAATTCCCAATGCAGACAAAATACTCCAAAAGGAATTTGGATTAGAATAAGCATCCATTTCGGACCACGTATTTTGCTTTTCGCAAGTTGCAGTCATAGCATGTTTTTTTCTGCCGATTATGAAATGTTTAACACGTTACAGCGATATTGTAACCTTATTTTTCATAGAGTACTTAGGAACAATGCTATGTGATGCCACTTCCTGTTTTGTCAAGGGGTAAAAGGTTGCGTTCCATCGCTTTCCATGATGTTATTTCGTGGTGGGGTCAAATGACAATGTGATGTCATCGGTGGTCAATGTTCATGTAATGTCACTTGCGGTGCCCCTGGCATTTTGGTGAAATGACATCCCTGGCTGCAATATGATCGGCTGAATACAGCTAGCAGCACAATCACTTTCTTTGAAGCCTCCAATGTTACACTCACAAAAAATAGGGGAAAACATCTCGTGGAACAGTGGTGGCCATCTTGGAAAGGCCATTTCAGCCACTATTTGTAAAACCTATGTCAAATGAGTTGCCATTCATTAGTGCTCTGACATGTATAACTGTTTCTACATCTGTGTGGTTTTATATTCTTTTTTTTTTTTTAAACAAAAATAGCAGGTCACGTTTTTTAAATATTTGCATTGTTTAAAACAAAAATTCAAAAGTACAAATGTGATTAGACCCTCTTTGCATTCACTGAACGTTTATTTACATTTGTGAATGAAAATAGGGATGCAGTATGTATTATCGTGCTTCAGAAATGGAGGCAGTATTTTTTTCCTCTTCTGATTGCACACGCAATTTGGACATCTACCATCTTGAGTGGCTTTCCATAACTACGGTTCCAACCCTGTTCAAGGTATCCATGTTTTCTTTGCAATTTCAAGTGAGAAAAAAGTGCGATGAACTAGTTACTTCTTACCTTGTAACGTTCTTTCGACGGGATGTTCCTCCGACGTATTCCTCATCTTAGATATCTCCTTCCAGCTCTGCTGGCCTCGGAAAATTTTTTTCTCTAGAGGGCACTGCGCTTCGACGTCCTCCGAGTCGATGTCCCTCGACAGCCGCCGTATCAACGTCGACGTCATCCTGCCTATAAAGGCCGCGCGCAGCGTCCGTTGCTCAGCTCCGTTTTGTAGCCCACAATAATTCTTTCTGGACTAGACTAATCACCCTGAAGGAGCGTAAACTGCAACAACAAGGGAAGTAGAACTGCAGGGATGGATGGGAGGGTCGATGAGGAATACGTCGGAGGAACATCCCGTCGAAAGAACGTTACAAGGTAAGAAGTAACTATTTCTTCGAAGGGATTGTGTCCTCCGACGTATTCCTCATTTTAGATAGGCTCCCATAGCAGTATTCTATTATTGGAGGAGGGAGTACTGACTTCACGCTGTCTTCTATTGATGAATAGAATGCAGTACAGCCCTTCCAAACCTAGTCTCTTGACTGGAGGAGGAATCCAAGTTGTAAAATCGTGTAAAGGTATGGACAGACGACCATGTAGCGGCCGCACAGATGTCTTTAACACCTCTTTTGAGGGCCGATGAGACTGCAATACCTCTGGTCGAATGAGCCCTAAGGTTTTAAGGGGGCTCTTTCCCTGCCAGTTTATAACATTCCAGAATGGCTAGAATGATCCATCTGGAAATGGTCTGCTTAGTTATTGGTAACCCCAGTTTGTGACCTGTGTAACCTACAAACAGCTGGTCTGCCTGTCTTATCCTGGCTAGTCTACTGATGTAAAAACTTAAAGCCCTTCTAGGGTCTAGCCTGTGTAACCTCTCTTCCTCTTTCCCCGGATGAGGAGGAGGATAGAAAGATGGTGGGGTAATCTTCTGAGTGATATGGAATTCAGAAACCACCTTTGGGAGGGAATTAGGCTTCACTTGCAGGACAACTTTGTCTTTGTGAAAGATTGTGTGAGGGGGTTTACAAGAAAGAGCTTGTAATTCGCTCACCCTTCTAGCAGATGTAAGTGCTATTAATAAAACAGTTTTAAGGGTAAGGAATCTTAACGAACAAGAATGGAATGGTTCGAAAGGTGTGCCCATCAGGAAAGTTAGGACTAAGTTTAAATCCCATAGGGGAACTTGGAATGGTCTTGGGGGATAAACATTGGTTAACCCCTTTAGAAACTGTATTACCAAGGGTAACTTGAAATAGGATGGTTCTTCCGCAGTGCGCTTAAAGATGGATAGCGCTGCGAGATAGCCCTTAATGGTGCCAACTGGAAGGCCTGAATTTGCCAAATATAGTAGGAACGACAAAACCATTGGTGTACCACATGAAAAAGGGTCGATATTCTGTTCTCTACACCAGCTTCAAAATCTGTTCCAACGGCAGCGGTATAAAGACTTTGTTGCTGGCCTCCTTGCCGAAAGCAACACCTCCATAACATCATCAGGGAGGTCCCAATCCTTGTACCTCAGCCTTTCAGTAGCCAAGCGTGAAGGTTGAGGGTTTTGATGTCTGGATGGAGAACCTGACCTCCCTTCTGTGAGAGTAGGTTCTCTCTGCGTGGAAGTCGAATTGGAGGGCAGATGGACAAGTCTAGAAGGTCCGGGTACCACGTTCTCCTGGCCCAATCCGGGGCAATTAGGATCATGGTTCTCCGGAATCTTCTCAACCTCCTGATCATTTGAGGAATGACAGGGACCGGTGGGAACGCGTACAGAAGCGGAAACTCCCAGTCCACTATGAACGCGTCTCCCAGAGCTCCTCTCGGGGGAAATTCCCTTGAGCAGAACAGATCGCATTTCCTGTTGAGACTGGTGGCGAACAGATCCACCTGAGGGGTTCCCCAAAGGGCAAAGATCTCTTAAAGGACTTCCTGAGCTAGCTCCCACTCGTGGGAGACTGTGCTCTGCCTGCTCAGAGCGTCCGCTGTCAAGTTCTTCTCTCCGGCTAGGTGAACTGCCGATAGAGAGATTCCTTCTTGGATTGCCCAAAACCAGAGCTGCATCGCCTCTATGCACAGGGGTAGTGATCCTACGCCTCCTCTTTTGTTGAGGTAATGCATGGCCACCATGTTGTCCGTCATTATCAGGACGTTTTTCCCTTGTACAGCTGGCAGGAACGCCTTCAGCGCAAGTCTGATGGCTCTCAGCTCTAACAGGTTGATATGTAGTCTGGACTCCGATGGAGACCAACGACCGCTGATGGTCAAGTCGTTGGCGTGGGCTCCCCACCCAGTGAGTGAGGCATCCGTGACTACTGTTATCTCCGGCCAGGGTTGCCAAAAATGTTCTCCTTTCAGAATGTTCTCCTGACAGGCCCACCACTGAAGGTCTCGTGCCACCCTGTCGGGAACCTGAAGAAGATCTGTCATTCTCCCTGAGAATTGTGACCACTGAGTCCTCAGTGCCCACTGGAGGGATCTCATTCTCAGGCGAGCCTCTGGCACTAGGAAAATGCAGGATGCCATGAGGCCTAGCAACCTCAAAAAGTCGAAGGCTGGGAGACGTTGGGCATCTTGGAACTTGGTAACCATCTGTAGAATATCTTGAGCCCTCACCTCTGGTGGCGAGGCTTTTCCCAGGGAAGTGTCCAGGATCGCTCCTATGAACTGGAGTCTCTGCAATGGTATCATTTGTGATTTCTTTAAATTGAGGGAGAAGCCCAGTTTGTGAAGGGAGTGGCACACCTGATTTAGCTGGATCTGAGCTTGTTCCGAAGAAACAGCCCTGATCAACCAATCGTCCAGGTAGGGGTAGACGTGAATCCCTTCCCTCCTTAGACTTGCCACCACTACCGACATTAACTTAGTGAAGACCCTCGGGGCGGAGGTCAGCCCAAATGGCAGCACTCGAAATTGATAGTGAGAGTTGCCAATTGCGAAACTCAGGTATTTCCTGTGTTTGAGATGGATAGGCACATGGAAATAAGCGTCCTGAAGGTCCAGAGATACCAACCAGTCCTGGAACTGAAGGGCCTTGAGGATCTGAGAAAGAGTGACCATCTTGAATTTGTCTTTCCTGAGGAATTTGTTCAATTCTCGCAAGTCCAAGATGGGTCTCAGTCCTCCGTCTTTCTTTGGAATGAGAAAGTAAGGGGAGTACCAGCCCTTGTTCCTCTCCGCTACAGGTACCGGTTCTATGGCACCTTTCTGTAGCAGGTCCAAAATTTCCTGCAAGAGGAGCGGATCTGGAGCTTTCTGAGAGCTGATCCCCGGTGGATGACTCTGAGGTATGCGTAGGAAAGGCAGGCAGTAACCTTGGGCAACTGTTTCCAATGCCCAAGCATCTGACGTGATAGCCTGCCATACCGCCAGATGTTGAGTCAACCTGCCTCCTACAGGTGTCCTGTGAGGGAAGTCCTCAGAGTGGTTTTGGGGCGGCTGATGCAGATGCCGATGGTAAAGAGGCACCTGCTGTTGCTGCAGCTTTTGAATATCTACCCGGTCCACCTCGGGTAGTTCTTCTTTGTCCCCTTTGAGTCGGTCTTCCTCTACCTCTTCCGAATGCGGAGTAGAAGCGAAAGGACTTGCCCCTCGCAGAGGTTCCTGTGGGACGAAAAGGTGTCTGACGGATTGCAGCGCCTAGGGATTTTGCTGCTGCTTTAGAAGTTTGCAGTTTCTCTAAACTGTCATCCGCCTTTTTCCCGAACAAAGAAGAGCCATCGAATGGCATGTTCAAGAGCCTGGCTTGCACATCTGGGGCAAAACCAGACTTTCTCAACCAAGCGAATCTCCTGGTTGTTGTACTTGCCGCCATTGCTCTGCTGATACTGTCAGCCGAATCAATGCCGTCTGGAGGGATTCGCACATAGCGTCTTTACCGTCCTGTATGATATTCAGGAACGCCTCCCTTTCTTCTCCCTCCGGGATGCAGTCAGCCGCTGTAGAAGCACACTCCCAAAGTGTATGGCTGAATCTAGCAAGGGTGCAAGTAGCATTAACAGATTTTAACGCCATGCTACATGCCGAAAAAACTTTCTTTGCCATAGCATCATATTTTTTATCGTCCCTGTCCTGTGGGACGGTAGGATAATCCGTCTTGACATCGGTAGAAGATGCTGCCTGTACCACCAGACTTTCTGGGGATGGGTGTTTTGACAAAAACTCCGGGTCTGTAGAGGATACCCTGTATTTTGTAGACAGTTTTTTATTTACTGCCGGGACGACATCTGGGGTTTCCCAGTTCGTCATAATCTTCCTCTCAAGAGCTTTATGAAAAGGCACCACAGGATCCTCCTGTGGGCCTTTGTCAAGAATATCCGTGAGGTCATCTTGTTGGAAAGATTGTGAAGGTGCAGACCACCCCATAAACTCCGTGATCCTGGCCATTAAGGCTCTATAGGGGGTTTCAGCATGCTCCCCCGGGTCTGGCCTAGCAAACTCCACCTCAGGGGAAGTGTCTAACCCACTTGCCTCATGTAAGGAATCATGAAGATCCTTTAACCTGCGTTCTTCAGAGGAAAATTCCTCTCTAATTGGGGTTACAGGTCCCTGCAACTCAAATGTGTCTTCCTGTTCAGACAATTCACCCTCTTCCATAATTGAGGACATAGTTCTCAATTGTTCTGAACTCATAAAGGGTGTAAACCCCATTTCCAAGGCAGAGGGTGCCGAACTTGTCATAATCGGCCTCGAAAACGTCGATGTCGTCGACGCCGACGTCGAAGGCTTTGAGCGTGGCGTCGAAAACAAAGGCGGAGGCCTCGATGACCTCGACAGAATTGGGATTCTGCTCGACAATCTCGAAGCCATCGTCATCGAGGACCTGGGGATAGTCACTGGGTGTGTCATAACCGTGACTTTTCTTGGCGTCGACGCCGGTGTCGAAGCTGGCGTCGAGTCGACAGACCTGTGTGTCGAAGGTCCCTTCGACAATGGCGTCGAAGACACCGACCTCGGCGCCGACGGAACCTTCGTCGACGGCACCTTCAAGGAAGGTTTGGAGGTCATAGTCCTACTCGAGGGTTCGAGACGCGCTCGAGAGGTTTCCTTCGCCGGGAAGTGCGACTCGCAGCGTTTTTGACCTTCGGGTCTTTCGACCGGAGCATCGCTCTCGGCAGTCTTCGAGGGGGTCGAGGCCGCTTTCTCGAAGACGCTCATCATATTTTTGCGGAATTCCTCCCATTCAGCCCGGGAACTATGTTTCGTGGGGCAAGGGATTCTCTTTGGCGAAACAGAGGAACAGGAAGACGGAGAAGGGGATCTTCGACGTCTCCTCTTCGAGTGCTTCGATCTCGAGGAGTGATGGGACCCACTCCGAGACCTGGAGCGCGAATGGTGACGAGGAGACGAATGTCTCGACTTCGTCGACGAAGAAGAAGCTTTAAAAGTCTTACCTTTCTCCAGCTTCCCCCTACGCTCCTTCAGGGCCTTAGCTGTCATGGACATACAGTCCTCGCACTCCGAACAAAGGTGTTCAGCTCCTAAACACCACAGACAAACTCTGTGAGGGTCAGTCAGCGACATCTTTTTACCACAATCTCGGCATTTTTTGAAGCCGGATCGAGGAGTTGTCGGTTCCGACGAAGAAGCCATCGAGTACGGATCGAATAACTCGAGGTAAATAGGTTTAACCTGACAAAACTGAACAACGGTATTCCGAGGCACTGAGTAAGCGCGGAAAAACGGAACTGAGCAACGGACGCTGCGCGCGACCTTTATAGGCAGGATGACGTCGACGTTGATACTGCGGCTGTCGAGGGACATCGACTCGGAGGATGTCGACGCGCAGCGCCCTCTAGAGAAAAAAAATTTCCGAGGCCAGCAGAGCTGTAAGGAGATATCTAAGATGAGGAATAATTCGGAGGACACAATCCCTTCGAAATGTACAAATGTCGCTCGCAAGTGCATCTGAATTAAATCATTAAAGTGACCTCCAGGCACATGGAACACAAGATGATAAGAAAAAAGAAACGCTATCTGCCCACGATAATATCAATGAAATGGTTTATCACGCCCTAATTTCATTTTATTATTTTTAATGAATAATACAATCATAGAATGTTTTTTAAAAGAATATTCTACAGCAGTCTGTGGGGCTAATTCTCTTTAAATTACTGGTTTAACTATTACCCGCCTTAATGCAACCTCTTTCAGGTGACCTTAAAAAGTGAGAGGCAATGAACACTCGTCAGGAGTCTCAACTTTGACATTCAAGTCACACATAGCTTTCGCCAGTGGAAACATTAGTTAATTGAGATAACTTATCAGTAGATAGACTTTGCACATGTTCAAGTCTTGCCTTCACATTCCTATCCTTTCTGAAGCCACTGGATGGGCTTTAAAGCTACCTACAAGACATGTTAATTTGGAATTCGGGCCAGTGTTGGTTACCACCCGTTGGGTTTGAAAATACCTTCTAAACGACTGGTGCCCAACGGGTTGCTCAAAGAACAGGAGGAGCATGTTCTCAACTGCATTGACTCATTCGTAGAGAGAAATTACACCGTGTGATGGGCCTCATCTGGCCTTCAGACCTAAACTTACAGTAAAGGCTGGCTCTGCAAAACCTGCTTCAGCACGTAACATACATACATGTGGGAGAGTAATGGAAATGTGAGGAACAAAATAGTCCAAGATGTTAAGCAGAACACCAAATAGAAAGTAGGACTGTGGGTGTCAGGCAATAAACTGGGGCAAAGCAGTAGCTTTTATCGCCCAGATAGGATGGGTTGGCTCATTGTGCATGTTTTACTGCTGGCCTACTAGAACATTACTGCAATCACACACCCAGCCTTTGGAGGGTTGTGTGCCACTCCCCCCGTCCACCCCCTCGCCCTTGGCCCGATTGGTCATTCATATGACCTGTTTCTGTTCCTAATCTGAACTGCCAGAACTAAGAAGCACCAAAATGGGATATTTCCTTCTTTGCTGCTGTCAGGTCTTGGGGAAAAAGCAGAAGTGGCGGCAGGCACATGCAAGCACTAGAGTTATCACAGGGTACAGGAAATGCCACTAATACCCGTGTAGTGCAGCACGCTACATCTGGCATCAGAGGGTCACTGATGCGACCCCTCCCCACGACCAATGATTGGATCTCGACACCCAGAGACAGGGGCTTGAGGTGGGGGCAGGCAAAGTCCCAGGGGAGGCTGATGGGCAGAGGACAAGAGTAGGGTCAGGTGTCTGCAGCAGGGGAACAAAATAGAGATTCAGGCTTGGAACTACAGGCCTTCCGGGACTGAAAAGGATTGGGAAGTTTAAGTAAGGGTCCCACATATGCACAAGAACTTGGTATTATGTCATGAGCAGAGTAGTAGGAACCCAGGAGACGACAAGCAGCACCCACTATACTACAATCTGACGTGCTATTTTATGCTGATTTATAGCGCACACCGCTGCCATTTTTATGGTCTCCAGAAGCTCACATGAGGTATAATCAAAGCTTTGCATGGACATGCTCTGCAACCACACAACAGGAACAAAAGCAAACTGGATGCTAAAGCTGTGGCATACCAGCATCAGAGAGGGAATGATTCTCCCTTGATTGAACAAGGTTTGATTATTGTGGCAGACTGCTGGTAAATTACAAGTACGCACTTCTTGAGATGAAAGAGTACGAGGGGCCATAATTAGGTGGTTAATAGTCAGTGATTGCCACAAGGAAGAAGGGTCCAAACACATGTAAATGGTTAGGGATTTGGAATAATTGTGGATTTAGCCAAAGAAACCAGATATCAAGGTAAAGAACAATCATGGCCCCAGAGCTTACACCCAACTGGTTTGTTTATTGTGTGTGTTCTGGGATCTTTGAGAGATTTGGATATTATTTTCTTGGGCAATTTGGCACATAGATAAACAGAAGTCACCATCTTTTCTGACCACCCCTTTATGCTGCCCAAAGATAATAATACCAAGATCTTTTATTGTTTCGTCTGCGGTAAGTTGGTTAGGATTTACAGTAACAACTGAATCGCAAGTGTGGGATTCTAGTGAGGTAAGGCTCTGAGTAAACTAACATGCTGCTTTCTCTCCGCCTCTACTCTGGTTCTTTTCCCTCCAGACATTCCATAACCACTTGCCCTAGGACCATGCTGCCTGCTTCCAAGCAGCCATGTGAGGTGGACTCTTAGAGCTGAAAGGGAGTTCATTGCGAGTGTGGTTTCTGTGCTGCTCCCGTGGCATGGCTGGCATTCCTGCTGCCATGCTGGGGAAGTCTCCACCAGATATGTCATCTAGCAGAAGCTAGAGCCAGGGAGTAATTGGGCTATGCCATATATCTAGAAGCATCAAGAATCAATGAGTTCGAGAAGCTGCTGGCGCTAGCAAAATATGCTGCCGCGCACAACCGGGAGGTGGCTTAACGCTGCTGCTAGAGGTACAGGACGCAATGAAGAAAGTCTGCAATGGAGGGCACATAACATGGTTCAATGATGAGGGTGTCTGTGTCGAAGGAGTAGAAGGTGTCCCATGTGCAGAAATGTTTGGGAAAGGTAGAGCAGAGAGGAGGGCTTTCCTGGTGTTGTGGAATTTGGAGTTGAAGTAGTCCATGAGGGAGTTGCATACTGCAGTGGATGAGGGTGTGGAAGGTGTGGATGGTGGTATGGAGAGGGTTTTGGCAATCTTGATTAGTTTCTGTGTACGACTGGCGGCAGATGGGAGTTCCTGGAGGTAATGGGTGGGTTTGGCATTGCGTATGGCTGTTTTGTATTTGCTGCGGCAGTGTTTGAGTGATGTTCTGGTGGTGAGGTATGGTTGAAAGCGCTGTTCACCTTCGGAGTTGTGTGGAGAATTTCGTGTTGAGGAGGTGCTGCTGGCTGAGCAATGTTTTAAGGCTCTCGAGGGAGGGTGGCTTCCAGAAAGTGCTGCCGTATTTACGGTAACAGCAGACAAAGGTTCTTTGTGTTTTTCACATTGAAATCATAATAACTTTCTTGAAACTGTCCCTGTTCACTCATGTATGCGCCCTGCAGACGCGGAGACAGGAAACTCCTGACCTTTCTGAAAGTCCCATCACATGACTCAGAGGCGCTGACGCAGTGACTAGCGAAAAAACTGCATTTAGTGAGGCACTGTAGAAAGTACTGCTTTTTCTGGAAGTTATGTGCTTCGAAAGACACAACTTGCTGCGGAGGCAGGAAATAAATGCATCCCAAGAACGGCCCTGTGAAGCAATACAAACTTCCAGATGCGCACGCTAAGGGGGACTGGCGTCCAGATTCAGAAATGGGCACTTCCGTATCCGGATTGTGAGATAGTTTGGTGGGTGAAGTCGAAACCTGTCACAGGGTTTAATCACGCCCTTTTACCCCGACTCGTCCTTGTATTAATCTAAAGTCGATAAAACAAATATGGTTAAGTTAGATATAAGTACCACCTGTTACCAGGGCAGGTCCTTGAGGTTTTCCTATCATAAGGAAAAATGCCTAAATATGACTAAGCTAAGAGTGGTTCGCCTGGGGGTTATAAATCATTACAGTTTTCAGTAAGCAAAGTAAAAATGTAAACTAATTAACAATATTGTTCTGGTTGCATTTACAGTGAAAAGAAGCATTTCCAGCTCTCGTTTTCCATGCAAGCATAGGGTGATCAGATTGACAAAGTAAAAAACCGGGACATGACAACTAACATAAATGTAGGACTAACTCTTGAAAGTGGCTGTCAAGGCACTATACTTCAGTAGCGGTTGGAGGAGAAGGGGGTTTAAGTGTTACTGTTCAAATAAACACATATTAACACCCGGCAGGGGGAAGCCAGGCAATCGGGTGGCTAAGAAAGCAGGCTTGAACCAGCGGTCTAAGCCAACGTTCCAAGCCGCCTGACGGCAAGCTCCTTGTTCGTCATCTTCCGCCAATACCCCCTGCCCCCATGTCCCCTTTTTTGTAATTTTAATCCATTGCCCCACCCCCAAACTTACTTTATTGCAGCTGCGGCAGCACTCGCCGCCACAAAAGAGCCTTCCTCTCTGCTCACAATGGCTGCAATGGAAAGGGAAGAGGAACTCCGTACAGAGCCTCGCCTTCTCTTTCCATGGCAGCCATGTTGGTAAAGGATTTTCCCTCTTACAACGGGACGCAGACAGGGTCCCGTTATAGGAAGGACAAACCATTTCCTTTAGCACCCTGCGTTGCCGCTTTGGTAACCCACGGTGCTAAGGGCCTTAAAACCCCATCCGGCCCGCAGGATCGGGTGTCAACGCCACATTATAATTAATGTATCACTAATTTATCACAAACTAACGTTATTTTAAGTTGTATAATGCAGAATTTCTTCTGTGCAAAATTATGCATTCCTGCCTGCCAGCTATGAAGACCTATTACCAGAAACAGGGACCACTGCAGTTTCCAATGGAAACATAATCTTGAGAACGGGGGACAGAGCTGCAAATTCAGGCAAAATCGTGACGTCATGTCACCCTATACAAGGATCATCAACAGTTTATTTCATTTATTTCATTTGTAACAGTGGACTATACCCGGAGGCATCACAGCACTAGTTGCAAGGCAGGTTACAGGGTCTCTTTGTTAGCCTGTGCTTTACTTAATGGTTAAAGCCAGCATTAAGAACATGCTGCAAGCTGCTTGCGGCCATACGCCGATCACATTGTGCTCGCCTCCCTTCCTCCACTCCTATGTCCATACCCACTTACTTTCTTTTCCACACCACTGTGTCTTCCTCTCGTTACTCCCTCATGCCCGTGTATGCCACCATAGAAATGGACAAGGGGTTCCGCTAGAGCCCAGCTGGTCATTTTCATGGCAGACATCCTAACTGTAGTTCTTTTTGTCTGCAAACTCGGCTCTGGCACTTGTTGCGGGCTGGATGTGCACCCATAAACTGCCATTGCAACAATGCCCCATTCTGAGGGCTATAGATCGGGTGGTAAAAACCGGCAAACCTCGTTAAAAGCCGTTGCTTCGGTTGTGACTATTAAATTAGGCTGCAGCCTGTTTATAATCAATTTGGCCCTCAGAACAAGGCAGTATTACTTAATGCACCAGAAGGGGTTGTTTCCTGATACACAACACTGTGGGTTGGCGCTGCTAGGTCCCTTCTTCTAGACTGCAATCAACAGCTGGTATGGCAGAGAGCTGTAGAGGGTCCCCCCAGCACCTGATTCTGCTTCAGCACGCAGTGGGTGGCTTAGGCCTACCCCTTGTACTGGCCCTCACAGTGAAATATATTGGTGGGAGTTGCTCTGCTGCTTGGTGGCACTGGGGACTTCATGATAGAAGTCAGCAGGCAAGCGAGGTGAGGTGAGATGCATGGGTGACTGCCAACATTGAAGCAGAAAATGGTGTTGTGCTCCCCCTACATTCCTCTGCTTTCCCTTGTTCTCACTGCGCATTCTGCAACCTGCACTCAGCCAGAATGTCTACAGCCTGGGTATTGGTGTGGGGAGTCTGAACCGTTGGGGTTTTGGTGTCCCTTGGGTATCTGCAACCATATTTCCCCGCCAATCAATCCTTGTATTGAGAAAAGGGCTCCGCTTAGGGATAGTGAGTTGCTTCCCCCCCCCACCAACGTTGGAGATCTGCCGTCCACCCCGTTGGAGAGAGAAACCTGACTAAAAACAAGGTTGCGGCTAAAGACGCCACTGTTGGGGCTACAAGGAGTTGTGGGGGACAACATCAGTGAAGTAAACAACGAAGGAACCGCAGGACCAGACCAATGCTGTCTGTCGTCAATGGAGCCAACAGTGCATCATTCACGGTCAGCAACTAGAATCTAAAGATACCTCAGATAACTAAAGTTTAGTTGTTTCACTTGCAGGGGAGTCAGACTTTGCCTGCCCCTCAAGCCAGTCGGGCATTCCTTACAGTGAAATTATTTATTGATTTCTATGTATCCACAATAAAAATCTCTGTCTCAGGTGGATATTGATAATAAAGGAAAAGAGAACCTAAAAGTTGTTGAACAGAAGCGTGCCTGATTTTCTGCTTATAAAAAAACTTGGGGCATCTTTTGGCTTCTTTGTAGTACTAATTTGATAGCGACAAAAAGAAAGTTAAGCCTGGGGTCTCTTTCCCCATACCGGAAAAAGAAAAGTAGCCCTGTGCCTCTGCCTATCGAAGAAGGTAATCAGCCATTACATAGTATTGAATCTCTGTTGCCTGATTTTCATCCAAATTGCAAAAGCTTGGAGATAAAGGAAAAAGAGAAGCTCCTATCATTGATAAAAACAGAGATTGCTCTGAGGGATGTCATAAACTTAAACAACTAAAGCTATCTTTTAACAAGATGCAGATACAAGACCATCCTGTGAAAAGGGTACACCGATTCTACTAAATATATTGAGAATCTATCACAGTATGGAGTTGCTCGTGGGGAAGAACAAGAAGTGTGGTGGGGGGGGCAGTTTTCCTTTAGTTGTTGAAATCCATTAACTTGTGGTTGACCACTCTTGTCGCAATTGTAAATCCAGTAATACCCATCACAAAGAGTGTGCACTCTGTAACAAAATATACGATTTAAGAGCAGTCATCCATGATCTGGTGATGATCTTGCCTAAAAGACATATTTTCACAAATACTTTTATGTCCTCTTCAATACCCCTCCGGTGGGGTCCCACAAATGGACAGCTCTTGGTAAAAGGGGCCCAAACAGTGATGAAGTACCGAGAAGATCTAAGGCAGGGGGCTATGGCCATAGACCTAGTAATATGAATATAACACTTTGCATTGAGAATTCTAAGATTTCTTTCCCAACCCTGCTGAAGATTATCAATAGATATGTAACAGTTAAATCCCCTAGTAATTTGCACCCAAAGCAAGGATATAGTAACTCAGTTAGAAAAGGCGATAGAACCAGCTCACTCTTAAGAGGCACACTTACACACACTACAAAGATCGATAGTTGTTTTCTGAAAGTTGAGGGTAAAAATATAAGATGATCTTTTTCCCCAAGACTACCTGATGTCCAACTTCCGCCCGCCAGATTTGTTAGTTTGGACAAATGACCCAAAACATGAGAGGGGTATGAGAGAAAACAACAATTCACTTGTGAATATGATTATATATTGGCTACAGCAGAAGAGGGGCTGTCTAACTGTCATCCAAGATCATATTATAGAAGATGAAAGGTTTAGAGGATGACCCGGGTCTAGGATTGGATGTAATTAGAGATAGTAGAAGGGTTACTTGATGCTGACCTAAGCTCAGTTCCCACAACAGGATTTCAAGTGAGCATTAGATACTATTATGCTGACAACTTGACTAGTACTGATAATATGTACTTATTTATTCATTGTGCATTTGTTAGGCGCTTATACAACAAGTAAATTGTGCTTCAAAGCACCCACAGGGCAACAGGGAGGGAACACGGGATAGAAAACAATACCATGGAAGATAAAGACAATCCTAGTAGGCCTTGTGAGCATTCAGAGCGTGCAAGTGCAGAGAGGGGAGGGGAGGGACAAGAGTGGGGTAAGTGCTGGGCTGCCCATGCTCGTGAGTGAGCAGCAGGTGTAAGTGCCCAGAGTAGGAAGTTCTAGGGAACATTAATCTGTAAAAAATAAATGAGTAAGTGCAGGCTTACAGTGGCGAAGGCCAGTAAGTGCCACGGCAAGTGCTGTGTGTAGGCGGAGGCTGAAGGCGATTGGATGTGGGAGGCCAGGGCCCGAAGGGCACCTAAGGGCCCTGGTCACCAATCACAGCGACTGTGAGATTAGCAGATGAGCGAAGAAGGGAGGGAGCGGGTGAAAAGGAAAGTCTTGAGGAGCTTCTGGAATTTAAGGAGGTCCAGCTCAAGACGAAGAGGAAGGGGGAGGCTTTTCCATAAGAGGGAGCCAGCTGAGGAAAGAGATCAGCCTCTGGCCCTCTGTATAGCAAAATGCTTGACACACAGAAAGTTGGTACCTGAGGACTGTAGAGGTCTAGAGGGGGAATATCTAGTAAGAGCAAGTTGAAGATAGCCTGGTACCTGGCCCCAGACAGCCTTATGGATGATACAAAAAAGGTAGCAGGCTCCCCTCTCTAGAAAGAACATGGCATGATAACCTGTTCTGTGGTTTTTTCCCACTTTGAGAATCCGCAGCCATTGCTTTTTGCTCACTTAACTTTTCACAAAGGAGGAATACCCATTTGCATATCAGTCTTTGTCCCGCCCACAAGGGCAGTCCAGCACCGAAATGCCAGGCAAACCTCCTTTGAACAAGAGTACCAACAGCAACCCCAAACACATGTTTCAGCCTTGTTGGGCCTCATCAGTGAGGTGGACATGTGCCTCTCTGAGCACATTAAACAAAGGGTCCCGTCTGGGTTCCCCCAGGTAAGTTAGGATGACCAACCCCAAGTTCCTTGCACAAATACGAAAAGGGAAGCAGGCACGCCTCTCTAGATAGAACATTGTATGATACATGATCTGTGGTTTTTTCCCACTTTGAGAGTCCGCAACCATCGCTTTTTGCTCACTGTACTTTTCGCAAAGGAGGAAAATCCATTTGCATATTAGTCTGTGTCCCGCCCACAAGGGCAGTCCAGCACCGAAATGCCAGGCAAACCTCCTTTGAACAAGAGTACCAAAAGCAATCCCATCAACCCTTATGGATGATGCAGAGGGATTTGAACTTGATCCTTGCAGCAACCGGGAGCCAGTGAAGACATTTTAGGGCATGAGAGATGCAGTAACTGAGTTTGAGGCCAATGATAAGTCTTGCTGCCCTATTCTGGATTAGCTGGACGGGTCGTAGAGAGGAAGAGGGTAGATTCAAGAGAAGGCTATTGCAGTAATCTAACCTAGAGAGAACCAGAGCGCTGGTAACATTTAGCTTCTGGGGGAAAGTCAGAAAGGGGAGAATTCCTTTGAGAAGGAAGAGTTGAAAGTTGGACTTCTTGGAAATATCCTGAATGTGAGGGAGGAAGGAAAGAGAGGAGTCGAAGATGACTCCAAGGTTTCTGACTTCAGATGAAGGAGAAGGTGGAGAGCCCATAGAGGATGGCCACAGTGAGGGAAAGAAAGAGGGAGCAGGGGTCCCAATACAAAGGATCTCAGTCTTGCTGGCATTGAGGCAGAGATTGTTGGAAGTGCACCAGTACTGGATAGCAGATAGGCGGTCTAGGATCATGGAAGATGCAAGAGGGTCTGTGAAAAAGAGTTGTGTGTCATCTGCGTAACACTGGAAGTTAGGGGAGATGGAGGAAAAGTGGAGTGTAAGCTGAGCATGGTAAGTGTTAAAGAGCTAGGGGGAGAGGTTCTAGCCCTGAGGGACCGTGCAGGTGGAGAAAGAGGTAAGTGAGGAGAAGGTACCCAGAATAACCTGGGACGAATGGTCAGTTAAGAAGGAGTGGACCAGCAGGACAGGGAATAGCCAACTCAACACATTTATCTTTTTTTTAAATACCAATAAATGCTAAATCTTGGGTTCAGAATTTTTTTTTATTCTTATATCACAAAATATATATAAAACTTTGTTTAATTAAAAACATTCCAAACAAACAAATGCCTTCAAATTCAACTCAAACTGAATCACTCCTACCATTCACTCCAATTTCATTTCTCCAAATCAATAACACATTCTTTGGCCTATTAATAATTAGCCTCACATTCTCATTTCCATAGTGAAAAAGAGATCCTCCACCAAATAATCCAATGGTTCAGTCTGTATGCTCCTGGTCACACGGACATACGTCTACACGTGTTTCGGTTGTCTTTCAGGGCGTCACCAATCGCCGCCCCTTTATTCTCGCAACCTTCGTCAGGACAGAATATGGGGAGTATTCTTATTCCCGTTCAAACCAGTAGGGTGAGTTCCATCTCCTAAAATATAATACACAATATCAAAATCTAAAAAGACTCATCACCAAGTCAAGAACCCATTTCAGGGCTATTCCCTTTCATTTTCATCACACTAAATGTGTATACATGATTCTCAACAGTAATCATTGCAACAATGTGAAAGAGTGAGGTTGCCTAGCACTCAGTCTTCATTGAGAGATTGGATCAATCCTATTCCCATCTCTACATGAAGACCAGATAACTCTGACCCCACCTAGGATGCAAACAATTGCATATTGTACTCATTTTGTACTGTACTTACTCGAAAAATCCTCTTCTATAAATTTGGCTGAAACATCTCCAATTTAGATGCCTTCGGGGGAAGTATTTCCATCTGCTAATGGCACTTCGGGAAATCAGACGGTTCAGATTCCTTCCTGTGGGATATAATTATTCAGTAAGGAAATCAGGAAATAAATATATATACCCCGATATAATATTATCCTTCACAATCCTATGTACTTACATCTCTCTGTTGTACTCTAGATTTTAAGTGTTCATTCCTTCTTTTCAACGTGTTAATTAAGATCCTTCTCTTTGGGAAATCTTATTCTGGGGGTAAAAAAATTAATACAGGATACTTTAGAGCAATGGGATGAAAATGAAAGGGAATAGCCATAAAATGGGTTCTTGACTTGGTGATGAGTATTTTTAGATTTTGATATTGTGTATTATATTTTAGGAGATAGAACTCACCCTACTGGTTTGAATGGGAATAAGAATACTCCCCATATTCTGTCCTGACGAAGGTTACAAGAATAAAGGGGCGGCGATTGGTGACGCCCTGAAAGACAACCGAAACACGTGTAGACGTATGTCCGTGTGACCAGGAGCATACAGACTGAACCATCAGAATATTTGGTGGAGGATCTGTTTTTCACTATGGAAATGAGAATGTGAGGCTAATTATTAATAGGCCAAAGAATATGTGTTATTGATTTGGAGAAATGAAATTGGAGTGAATGGTAGGAGTGATTCAGTTTGAGTTGAATTTGAAGACATTTGTTTGTTTGGAATGTTTTTTTAATTAAACAAAGTTTTATATATATTTTGTGATATAAGAATTAAAAAAAATTCTGAACCCAGAATTTAGCATTTATTGGTATTTTAAAAAAAGATAAATGTGTTGAGTTGGCTATTCCCTGTCCTGCTGGTCCATTTTCTTGATTAGAAGTATATGAAGCCTGGAGGACCAGGGACTGAAATCAGGCACCCCTTGAGTGTATAAACAGTTAAGAAGGAGCTCAGCCAATCCAGTGCCCGCTCCGAGATACCCAGGGTATCATGGACCCGTTTTATGAGGATGGAGTGGTTGACTGTGTCAAAGGCAGAGGAGAGATCGAGAAGAATGAGGACAGCTGGAGAGTTAGAGTCCAGAGAAGCAAGCAGTTCTTCGCAGGTGTTCAGAAGAGCGGTTTCCTTGCCTCTGGATGCTCGCCAACAAGTTCAGTGCGTGAAGTAAGTTGGGGGAAGGCTAGCTTCTCCAGTTGTTTCCCAAGGAAGGGGGTGATAGAAATAGGGCGGTAGTTGGATGGACAGATAGGATCTGCTGAAGGTTTTTTCAGGAGGGGGCGCACAAGGGAGTGTTTGAGGGAGGAGGGGAAAGAACCAGTAGCAAAAGAGTGGCTGCAGAAATCAGCGAGTGCAGGGGCAAGAGAGTAAATGTTGTCCTTGATGGTTCTGGAGGAGCAAGGGGAACCCTGTTTGGATGAGACCTTCATAGAGTGAAAAACTCTGGTGACCTCATCAGGTGTGACAGGGGACAGGGAGTAGAGAGAGGAAGAAGGAGGGTGGGAGGCCATAGGAAGCAAGTAAATGTGAAAGGGGTTGTATGAAGGGGCAGCAAGGGTGCTCAGGATGTCCAGTGTTTTTGTGGCAAAGTGTGTGGGCAGTGCGTTGCAGAGGGCCTGGGACCGAAGAGGGGAGGAGGAGACTGGAAGGGTTGGCTAGTTCCCTGCAGATTTTAAAGAACTCAGCCACGTTGTTGGATCCACCAGATACCCGTGCCTCGACGTGGGCCCTTTTCTTGGCTCAGATGGAGAGTCTGTATTGCCTTTGGAGCAGGCCAGTTTGTCAGAGGGTGAGCCAGAGGTTTGACACTTCCGTTCTGCACTTGCGTTTCAGGGCTGCAGGTTCGGAGTCGTATCGGGTATACGCTTGGAGGCAGGTTTCTGGCGGATCCATGACTGGGGCAAGAATGTCGAGTGTTAGCAATGGCCATAACAACTCTACAAGCCTTACCTAAAATAACAAAATGCAGAGTATACCTCTTAATTAGGGAAACATCTGTTATGTCCCCAGAAACCACTCGGGGTCACACCGAATGACATCCTGCAATCCATGCTGACTATCCCACATCTGTAAGGCACTGCTTACGTAAATTGCATATCCTCCCTGACCATGGTAGTATATCATGGAATATCGCAGGATTAAGGAACAAAAGGATAGGGCAGGACTGGCATTCTTTTTTTTTAGAGCAACACCAGATTATTAGCCTGCAAGAAACATGGGTGGTTGACTGCATACATCCCCCTAAATTACCAGGGGAATCCAGACGTGGACCCCTTGCTCACTGTTCTCAGAGAGGCACAGCTCCACCTCACTGATGATGCCCAACAAGGCTGAAACACATGTATGGGGTTGCTGTTGGTACTCTTCTTCAGAGAAGAATTGCCTAGCATTTCGGGTTGGACTCCCTGGGCATGACAGAGACTGATATTCAGGGATATTTCTCCTCTGTGAAAGGGACAGTGAGCTAAAGACTTGGTTGAGACTCTCCCAGGGGCCATCCACCCAAGAACAGGTCAATGGGCTGTGTTTGTGCTGGTAGAGAGACTCCCAGACGCCTCCTCGTTTTGCATATTAATTAACTTTGGGTCAAACCCTAAGTTACCAGGGGAATCCAGACTGGACCCCTTGCTCACTGTTCTCAGAGAGGCACAGCTCCACCTCACTGATGATGCCCAACAAGGCTGAAACACGTGTATGGGGTTGCTGTTGGTACTCTTGTTCAGAGAAGAATTGCCTAGCATTTCGGTGCTGGACTGCCGCTGGGCAGGACAAAGACTGATATTTCTCCTCTGGGAAAGGGACAGTGAGCTAAAGACTAGGTTGAGACTCTCCCAGGGGCCATCCACCCAAGAACAGGTCAATGGGCCATGTTCGTGCTGTTAGAGAGACTCCCAGACACCTCCTCATTTTGCAAATTAATTAACTTTGGGTCTCACCCTAAGTTACCAAGGGGAATCCAGACGTGGACCCCTTGCTCACTGTTCTCAGAGAGGCACAGCTCCACCTCACTGATGATACCCAACAAGGCTGAAACACGTGTATGGGGTTGCTGTTGGTACTCTTGTTCAGAGAAGAATTGCCTAGCATTTCGGTGCTGGACTGCCCCTGGGCAGGACAAAGACTGATATGCAGGGATAGTTCTCCTCTGTGAAAGGGACAGTGAGGTAAAGACTTGGTTGAGACTCTCCCAGGGGCCAGCCACCCGAGAACAGGTCAATGAGCTGTGTTCATGCTGGTAGAGAGACTCCCAGACCCTTCTTTATTTTGCATAAAGTGGGATATGTTTGCTTTTCATTATTAGCCAGGAAGAACTCAAGAAGTCACCCTAGAGTAGGCTTCTTGGTATGGATTGATATTAAGTTGAATACATATATTGAAATAATTGAAACCAATTCTGAAAATCTATTGTGCCTTAAGATTTCTTTCCCTATCGGTAAAAAATACTATTGTAATGTCACATTTATTATAAGTACCAGTAAACCTGTCAAAGAGGGGACCACATTACATACATTAGAATAATGTGTTAATAAGTTTGATACAATAAATAATGATGTAGATACGGTGCAGAAGATTTTGATGGGTGATTTTAACATGCAAATGGAACCTTTTCATGCAATTAGCAGCTTGATTGCTCAAGTGGATACTTTCTGAGGAATTCCTGAGTTAGATTGCCCATGACCAAAATGTAGATATAGGCATGCAAGTGTAATAGCCTCTAGTCCTTACACTGTAGGCATGCAAGACTACAACGGGCGCTTAGCAGGACCAGCCCTTAGAAGAGGCTTGCACACTAGCCACATTGATTACGTACTCCTGAATGTAACAAAAAGGTCTACTGTAAAAATACTTGGGTTGATCCAAAGGGTAGAGAATTATCACAACCTGGTCAGCCGCAAATTAAAAGTTCAATCCCATAAATCTACCACCGCAGCTAAGGAATCTTTTGCCATGGATATTATCCTTCCGAATAATAGAAGGCGCATTAGATGAGCGGATTTTGATTACAAGTCTAATGTTCCTCTGATATAGTCAGAATTGATCCCCATTCTAGAGGCTTGTCAGTTCACCGCGAGGCTTGACTACTCGAGTTATTTTTATCAAAATCTTTTAGTATCACTCTCCAATAGTCACTAAATCCTCTAGACAGATTAAAAGTCTGCTGAGGATGCAAAGTTATTGGAATGACAGTGAACGTAGATGAGCAAAAACAGCGCTCCTGAAGGAGTTGAAAATGATGAAACCGAGCAAGCAAATATCAATGCTTCACGAGACCTACAACATTTTTATATATAATTTAAAAAAGATGGCAGAACTTTATAAGGGGGCATCTTTTTTTTAAAAAAGTCAATGGATAAAGAGCCATGTCATTTTTGGCACCTTATCTCACATATATCACCTGTTAGCTCTGCAACTTATCATGAAATTGAAACCTTTATTTCCAATATCACTGTGTGGAAGGGAATGGGACGTCAGGTGAGTGTGATACTGGTCAATTGCCTGACTTTGCCTGGCCCTTGCGTTGGGACATGTCTGGTAAACGGCTCTGGTGTTAGTCCGTTGTCTTTCGTACTGTGCAAAAGTGTTTGTGTCGGAAAGATGTGGGGGGTAGAGTTTCTTATTATCCTACATGGTAGGATGGGGAAAAGGTGTTAGAAAGGGGGTACCGCGTCTCACACATCGGTGTCCACCTTCCATTCCCAGAGCACCCTCCATCCAGATGATCCTCCCTCACTGGTCCACCCCCAGGAACCAATAGCGATGGCCGTGTCCTGGCCACCTGGATGACAGATCCCCAGGGACCAGTTAGGGAGACACCCTGACATGTCCCAACACAAGGGTCAGGCAATTGACCAGTATCATACCCACCTGACTGCCCTTTCCCTTCCACACAGAGATACAAGGTGAAGCACAAGAGCACACTACAAGCAAGGTAAACCGCACAATGAGACAGGCATTGAGAACCGAAGGGGCGACAAGGAAAAAAGCAATCTTGCCATTTACGACCTCAGCACGTGAAGCCTCCATGAAAGTAATCATAAGACTTTGAACAATAGCCAGCGTGCGTTGTTGCAGATGTCAACGGTATATGTAGCCCTCCTACTGTGATAATCAGGACAGGGAAAGAGGCTTGATACCGGGGTAGCGTCGTTGACTCCAGAAGAAAGAAAAGCAAACTGGTTCATCACAGCCAGTGAGTCGAGGGGAGAACTGATAAGAAACCGAACTGTATTGAACAAAAGTTACAAATGGCAAAATAAAAGGGAAATTAAGGAACTGTTAACTCTTCAAGGGGAAACCAGCTGCAGAGGGATCCGGCACCACATGGGTGCTCACTCGGGAGACTCTGGTTAATTCCCCCTTCTGTTGAAAACTACCGAAACCAGAAGGCCGCAGGAGAGCCACAAGAGAAAGGTCAAAGTGGTCATATAGGGGTCTAGCAAAATCCTCTGTACAGTCGAATGTTTTTCACCGACAAACCAGTGGAAAACTAAAGGGAGCAAATCCTGCATAGTGAGAAAGTAAAAGGAACTGTAAGATTGGCAAGAGTGAACCCGACGGAGGGATGCCTGCAGAACGGGGCCAAGCATGATGCCCGATGAACATTGTGTTGAATAAGACTGAACCCGACAGAGGGATGGCCACAGTGAACTGTTTAAAAAAACACTACGATTTGTGAATGCAAAAGGTGAAAATATCTTTCAATACAAGCCATAGTGAATCCGACAGAGGGAGGCTGACATTCGAGAGTCATCACCCAACGTGTCAACAGAAAGAAACTTTTTGTTTATTGTTTTGAACACAGACTCTTATTGTGTATTGGAAAACATACAGATCACTTTATTGGAGTCATCTCATGGGCTGTCCTAGCCTTAGCCCGGTCCCGAGTGGACCTGGCGTACAAAACCTCTGTGGGTGGCCTTTGAGCCATTCCCGGGCTTCAAACAATCCGATGACCCATCACGTCGGTTTTACTCTCCTTCTGGTTGTAATTCTTAGTGAGTAGTCAAGCCTACCTATGGTTTTGTTTTTCTGCCAAGACAGTCACTCCCATGCACCTGTATAGAGTGTCACACCAGGCCATTGCAGTTGTAGAGGGGTCCCAACTGTCTGTTAGGGCGTCAGTGCCCGTGGAACCCCAACCAGCGGGCAAAGCTTACGTCAGCATCTGCAGTGTGACTCCTCCCTGGCTAGGACTGCCCTGTAATTCTGCAATGCTTTGGGGGTGGCTCCCTCAAGAACCCCAATGCCGTTGGCAGCACAGGGAGCCTTTGCATGCCTGGCGTACCAAGCCAGACCACCTCTGTTCTCCTACTCACCTTTACTCCTTTCTTCCCCCAATCCTCTCAGTTCTCGTATTCACTTTTTCTCATAATCACCTACTGCGATTGAAGGGCACAAAAAAGCAGCCAGGGGAAAACATTGCACTTTCCTTCTGATAGGTGCACCCCCCGTCCCACCAGGGGAAGCCATAATCGAGACTCTTGGCTGAGCCTATCCTATCCTTGTCCATAGCCCCCAGACTCTCCAACCTCCTAACTTCCTCCATAACTTTATGCTGCCTCTCTATACCCATAGTAGTCTATTTAAAGCGTCAACTTCTGGGCGATTGGAGCCAGCCTGTTCCCTTTACCAAGCCATAACCATCTCTGCCAGGTCGCCCTTTGCCATATCCGTCCGTTCCCCATCCAGGGATTCATGTCTCTACCCTGTCTTAATCATGGTTATCCTCATCCGAGGACAGCCTTCTCCTCTAGTTTTACTTTACCACCGGGTGGCCCTTTGCCATTCCCAGGGGGGCAGCTCCCACACTGTGAGGAATTCGCCCATCCGCACGGGGAGTGTGTGCCCGCCTGGGCTTTTTTGATTTTTTGGAAATGAAAATGAATGATAGGAGATCAACCTCTGAAAATGTGTGAGGCCGTTCAGCACACATTTTTCTTTCTCACTGCACCGTCCTCCCCTGTCATGTTCAACTGTAATGTGACAGCCACGGGTACATGACTGCATCTCAAAAAGGGGGAAGGTGTCACTTTCCTCTGGCCATGGACAGCCTAATTAAAATATCAAAGGCTCCATGGATCTGCCTTCCGATTGTCTAAACTACTGGTGGCAGCACATACTAAAAGGAGTTAATTGGAACAGGCCTGCGTCACGCTTGATCGCAGAATGGACTAGAGGAAGTCAGAACTAACACCTCTTGGATATGCAATGTGTCAAATTGAAGCTAGTTCCTACCCCCCTGTTTGAAGGACAGTGAAGGGCATGTCTGGGTCCACTATTTACTGTAGGCAACCCCTGCAGAGCGGACCCCTTTCAGAGGGACGAAGTATGTGATTTGAGGGATACAGAAGTCTGTTCTCACCACAAACTTCAAGGGAGACTGGCGCTTTGATCAAGAGCCACAGAGGGCTCAGTTAACCAGAGAGACACTTTGATCTACAACAGACAGGAAGATGGGAGGGACTTAGGAGTACATGTTGTCACCTCTTACCGTTCCTGTTGCAAAGCAGTCTGATCCTGACCCCACACATAACAGAAGATTGTTGGTAGGGACCCATGATTGGTTCATTAAGGTAGGCTTTGCCTGTACCAATCACTGCAGCCCTTTTGGCTTTAAAAACAGGGCTGAGCCCCTCACATAGTAAATCACCCGATGCCTTTATAAGGAGTAAGAAAGACTCATTTGGACCGTGGCTGAAGGTACAGTCTGCCTTACATCTTCTGCCAGTGAAGGAAGGCCAGGATTTCCAAAAGGGAAGCAAAATACCTCCCCTAAACATCTCCCAGAGAACAGAGGGAGATACCGGACTCAGACGACCCCTCCAGCCACTCCAGAACCGGCACCTAGCCAGCACACAGCGTGCCCTGCTAGGTTTTACCAGCAAACTTCAAAGGTCGGAAGTGCCAGAGAGTCTCTGAACAAAGGACAAGGCCGTTGCCTGCAAACACTTGCCTCAGCATTGGGCCGTCCACCTTAAAGGACGACACAAGCCCTGCGAAGAAGCTAGGAAGAGTTTCACAATAAGCATCAACCAGCATCCATCTTTTAAGGACATTTTAGAGGCAGTCGAGCCCTCGAACTGCAACCGGCTGCACCACAGAGTGTTGTCACGCTGCAGTCACTAAAGCCGTCCGAGACGCCTCGACCAGCATTCCAGATCCGCCAACCAGCACAGAGACAACGATTCTTGACCCCAAGCCGCCTTGTAGGCCAGCCTGCAGCCGTCTGTCCAGCCTTGCTTACCGAAATGCCTGCCGCCTGATACCTGCAGCTGTTTCCCATCTTGAACTCTGTCGCAGGGGCTGAAAAGCGTCCTAGAACCGACTCAACGCTGTCGAGCATCAAGATCATCTCAAGCACCAGTTACATTGTGGTCCTTCTCCGAAGACCTCTAGTGACATGTACGACCCCTGCTCCCTTGGTGCTAAAACCAAATAACCTTGAACTGTTAAGACGATTGCTTTACCGACTACCCTCCTGTCAGTATCCAAAGTGCATCCATTTCCTATGTTAAACTGTCCTGTGTTCCTTTACAGGATGGGTTGTATTTTGTAGTGTGCTAGAACTGTCTGTTGTAATAATAGAAAAGTAGATATTTGTATACAACCTTGACTGGACAGTCCCTTTTATCATTGGGTAATAAGTGTATTTTCGCTCTGTTGCAACTAACCAACGATCCACGACCTTGCAGAGATAAGCCTGCTGTTCCGTCCATGTTACCAAAATTGGACGAGGAGGATTATAATTTACTTGCGTTTCCAATCTGTTCGGATCCCTTCTGGTGTATTAGAAGTGTGGGGCTGATTGATGGTTTAGAAACCGATATTCATCCCTGGACCACTGGTGCCCATGAAGTTGATTCGTCACACACCCTGTATGGAGCCAGACTCCCTGTTTTTTAGGTGGGGCAAACAGACGACCAGGCTACCTAACTTAGATGTCCCAGATATTCCTTATGGGCGAGCATCCCTCCATAGATATTGTCGTACTTATCTGGCAACTTGCCATTTCGAGAAATCTGTTTTTTATGGTTACATTTCTTTTTTTTTCTAACATCACTGACCGGGTCCCGGGCCCTGTCGTGAGTAACTTCTTTTCTGGCCTGCTCAGGAAAATCGTGCCCTCATATTCTCACGTGGCCCCTCACCAGTGTGCATTGTGCAGTGTCATGCCAACATGTTCCCTGGGATACACATATAACGCATGCGCAATTCATATGGGACCATAATCCTCTTGCGCTGCACCCAAAAGCCTCCCCTTCCATCATAAATTAGCATCCTTAATTAATATCTGCACACTGCCTGTTTCAATTCGGGCAAACACTATATATCCTTGTTTAAGCTCGCAGCCACACGCACACTTCCATAACACCCAAAACTGTTAACCTTTCGTAATAATGTACAGTCCCTGCCAGTCATTGCAGTCGCTACAGTGGTCCTGAACCTGCACCCTTGGCACAGAGAGCCAGCCCTACCATTTCAAGCCCAAACCCAACCTCCCCAGTGCAACTCCAGAACTTATGATTGTGGGGGTTCAACTCGGGCACCAGCTGATACAAACCCTTTGTTTGTCGCACTTCTCGACGATCCTTTTTCCTGTGACCTAACTGACAAAATAGCAACATGTTAGTACAAGGTGTGACACCTTGGTATGGCATTGTCCTCAAAATCTACACCAGGCGTCCTGCGCCCTATGAACCGAGCTCTGTCCTATCATCAACCCGTATAGAGAAGCTGAGGGACCTTATCCTCAAGCAGTCACTGCCAATGAACACGTAGGTAGGTGCCAGTCACGCAGTCAAGAGGTCATTCACCCGTGAGCGGTTGAAAAATGCAGTGATCTGGGAGCGATTTTTGTTCCTGCCTGTGTCCTAGAAGAGCCTGGGTAGCTTGGTATAAAGCTACCCAGAGTTACCTTTGGCTCCCGAGGCCCACTGATGCTGAACAACCACACCCAGGGCCAGCCTTAGCGGCAGCAGCACCCCGGGCAGAATTGGCACCCCCCATCCCTGTGCTGCCCAGGGGAGGGCAAGAACGCCACATTTGTTTTCTAACTCCCTGTTCCGGCGCCTGGCAGTTAATCACTGGAATACGATGCTCATTCTAATGCATGAGCGCCCTATTCCAATGAAAACCTCATCAGAGCGGGGAGGTAATCATCTGAATAGGGTGCTGATGAAAAACATCAGCACCCTATTGTTGTTAAATGTGCCCTGCCGCTGCGGGAGCATTTAATATAATAACAAAAGGGCACCTACTGCGCCTTTTCCCACCATGCCAGCTCGGGGGAGCCCTTGAAAGACTCCCCCGAGCTGGCGTGGCAGGGTGGCGCTCTGGGTGCGGGGGCATGGCACCCCAGGCGGTCGCCCAGCCAGCCCTGCCCTAAGGCCAGCCCTCACCACACCTATGTGAATTATGCCTTTGGGATACACCATAAAAATGAAGCTTCCTGTGCAACATTTAAAGCATAAGGGGTCATATAATGGACAAAAACTGTACAGTTGCCTTTCCTGTGGAGGTGAGATTTTCTTAATACTATGTTCTAGCTCCCCGTTCCCCTGTGGTAGCTCCTGCTCCATGGTTAATGCTAAGTAACCAGGAGTTGCTGTCGGCTCTTGATAATCCAATCTTATTATCGATCCCTGTGAGTTCTAGTTGCCTTCCTTCCATGCTCTTCTTGGGACACGTTCATTCGGAACAGCGTCATACTGGGGCAATCCCGGCAAAGGAAATGAGTGCCCACATCAAACGGCGCATGGTTTTAAATGTGTAATGACCATGGCCAGAATGATACTAATAAAGTTACTCACCGTAGTGACTACCTTACTTCTAGTCCATAGTCCCCTTTCCTCCATACTTATGGGAGATTCCTCCGTCCTGTGGGATGTGACCGGAGCACTTTGTGAAAAGCATGACATTTTTCAAATATGTGTCCTTCCTCTCTTTTTATGCGGGGTACCGAATGCGGCCATAACCCTGCCCTCCTTAGCTCCGCCCAGCGCATCGCCCATCAGTCCTTTTGTATCGCCAGGTCTATGACCTTTAAGCAATAACAGAGGAAACTTCTTAGAGGGGACGGCGGGCGGGCGTATGGAGGAAAGGGGACTATGGACTAGGAGTAAGGTAGTCACTACGGTGAGTAACTTTATTATACTCCTACGTTCCATTCCCTTTCCTCCATACTTAGGGAGATTCCCAAGCACTCCTCACAGGAATTACGGATGGATGGAAACTCCTTACTGAAACAGGTTCCTAAGCACAGCTTGACCGAACTGAGCATAAGCCCTGGAGCTCAGGTCCAGACAGTAATGCTTACAAAAAGCCGATGGGGAGGCTCACGTATCCGCTTTTGCGATCGTCTCCCAGGGAACATATTTTTGGAAGGCAATGGCAGCCGCCTTGCCCCGCACAAGATGAGCATGAATTCGCTATGGGGCCCGAAGAGCCAGAATGGCATACACTTCAGAAATACAGGCCGCGATCCACCGGGAGATGGTCGCTTTCGAGACCGGCTTTCATTGCGGATTTCCAAAGGTCACAAAAAGCTTGCGAAGTGTTCATAAGCTCAGATGTTCTGTCCTGATAGAATTTAAGGGCTCTTCTAACGTCCAGACAGTGCAGAACCCTTTCGGCCTCTGAGGCCGGGTCAGGGAACAATACAGGCAATGAGATTGACTGATTCAAATGAAAATCAGAGACCACCTTCAGAAGAAAGGCAGGATTTTTTCGCAGGACAACCTTATCCTTACGAAAAGTAAGGAATGGATGTCCCACCGACAAGGCCTGAAGCTCACTTACACGCCTTACCGAAGTCACAGCGATCAAAAAGGCCACTTTCCACGAAAGGTACTTAAAATCGACAGTAGCCATGGGCTCAAAAGGCTTTTGACAAAAGGCCGTAAGGACCACATTCAAATATCAACTTGGATGCAGGTTGCGAACAGGAGGATAAAGATGCATAAGGCCCGCAAAGTGACTGGATGGAAAAGGAGCACTGGTCAGTGGACAAATAAGCGGCAACAGCCGATAAATATGTCCTGCAGGACAAGACATGGATGCCAGACTCTGCCAGATGTGAAACAAAAGACTGGACCATGCCGATAGTAGCCTCCCTGGGGTACAGCTGCATGGCCAAACACCAGTGCCAGAACTGTAGCCATTTGCTTCTATACTGAAATCTTGTTGAGGGCTTCCTGGCCACTTGAATAATGAGCATGTTATCCGCAGACAAATTGAAGCGTTCTAAAGATCTGAACTCAGGCACCAAGCCGCCAAGCTAACGATTGTGGGGAGGGGTGCCACAGCGGTTGATCACTCTAGTGAAGCAGGTCGGGGACCAGCGGAAGCTTGAGCGGTGGGCACACTGATAGATGCTGAAGCTCTGAAAACCAAAACCTGGCCGGCCACCAAGGGGCTATAAACAGCAGGGAGCAATTCACTGTATTCCTTAGCGTGCAAAGCGCCAGATGGACCGGAGGAAGAGGTGGAAAAGCATAGGCCTTCATGTTGTGCCATGGAATTTCGAGAGCTTCCCCCAGTGAGGAGGCTCCGAGCCCGTTCCTGGAGGCATACATGGGAAGCTTCCTGTTTGTAGATATCGCAAAAAGGTCCACTTCTGGAGTGCCCCACCAGCTAAAAATATCCGAGGGGATAGTTCAGTTCCCACTCGTAGCTACCAGCCAGATACCATGCTGAATGGCCCATTCCCAGATCTGAATGGCAAGATCCACAAGAGGAGACCTGGTACCCCCCTCTTTGTTGATATAGAAGATGGACACTGCATTGTCCGTGCGGACACGGATCAGCTTTTTTGACAATGCCTGGCTTGAATGCTTTCAGCGCCAGGAATATCGCCAGGAGCTCCAGATAATTTATATGAAGCTGTCTGTCCTGCGGCGACCAAAGATCTGAAACCTGACGATGATCCAGCATTGCACCCCAACCCAGAAGGGAGGAATCCGTTGTGACAGTCAATAGTGGGCAAGGGTCCTAGAAGGGAGCGCCCACTGACAGATTGCTGAGAGACGACCACCACAAGGGGTGCGCCCTCATGAAAGTTGGAACCAGTATAATTTTGGAATCTGGATCCACTGCTTGAAACCATGAGCCCCGAAGAGCCATCTGCGTCCGCCTCATCTTGAGATGAGCAAGAGGAAGAGCCAGCACGCACGAAGCCATGAGGCCCAGAAGCCTCTGGAACCACCAGGCCGACATGCTCTCCGACTGCATAAACACCGGACACGTGGCAAACAGATCCGCCATTCTGTCCCCATTCAGGTACACTCTGCAATCAATCGTGTTCCAACGAAAACCCAGGAAAATCAAGTCCTAAGAGAACGTCATGGAGGATTTCCACCAGTTCACCGACAGCCGAAAGTGGAAAAGGAGCTGGAGGATAGACTGAAGGTTGCTTGAGGCTTTCAGTGGACAAGGACTGCGCAGCAGCCAATTGTCCAAATACAGATACACATGGATACCCTGTAGCCGAAGATAAGCTGCGAGGACTGACATCATTTTCGTAAAGACAGGCAGTGCCGAGCTGAGACCAAACGGGAGCACACGAAACTGGAAATGCTCCTCCCCCATGGAAAACCGTAGCTATTTCGGATGAGGGCTCCAAATGAGGATATGCATGTAAGCATCCTGAAGGTCCACCACGCTGAGCCAGTCGCCCTTCCATAGAGAGGACTTTATTCGACCGGGGGTGATCATCTTGAATTTCTCTTGGGGGAAGAGACAGGTTGAACTGGGAAAGGTCTAGGATGGTGCGCAGGCCAGCCTGTTGGTTTTGGCACTGTGAACAGACAGGAGTAGAAGCCCTCCCCTCGCTCCCCTAGGGGAACGGGTTCCACCACCTTGAGATCCAGAAGCTTCTGGACTTTGGCTCTGAGGGAGGGTGTCCCCGACTGCTGGAAGGGAGGATTGATGGGTGGGGTACTGGGAAGGGGCAAGCAGAAGCCCGCCCGAGCTACTGACAAGACCCACCGGTCCTCGGTGATGGTTTGCCACGCCTCTCAGTGAGACACAATGCACCCTCCCACCGGGGCCTTGTGCGAGCACCGAAAAACCTCATTTAGCGGGCTTCTCAGAGGCGAGACCCCCAGATCCTGAGGAGGAGGCCGAGGAGCGAGAGAAAAACCAGCCTTGCTGCTGACGCCGACGGGAGTTTCTAGCTGAAGGATCGACTCTCTGCGTCTTTTGGTCTAGAAACCCCCAAAATCCAGAGGAAGACCGAGACTGCAAAGGTGTTCTCTGAGCCCTAAAAGGTGGTTTTACCAGAACGGACAAAGACTTGGCCGTCTGAGTGCTGTCCTTAGTTTTAGTCAACTCTACGTCTGTTGACGAATGGAACAGTTCTTTACCGTAAAAAGGCAGGTCCAGAACATTATCCTGAACCTCCTTGGAAAACTGTGTGGCATGAAGCCAAGCCTGACGAGAGGTGTCCACGCCAAGTATGAGGCCCCGAGCCGAGGTGTTGGCATGATGCGGCGCAGCCTCAAGCACATCCTGCGCCAGGAATCTGGCATCTGACAACCCAGCCTTAAAATCATCCAGCTTGTCCCGTGGAATGAACTCCTCAAATTTTGACAGACCTTTCCACATTTTCATATTTGCCCCCGCTAAAATGAGCTCTGCGTTCGCCTGGTGCAACTGCAGGGCTGAATTAGATCTTCCTCCCCAAAGAGTCAAGCAGCTTGTCCTCTCTGGCCAGAACCTGAGCCGCTCCTGTAGTTGACGCTGAAGCCGGTCTGGATTGAAGCGTGGTGGCCGCCACCACTGTGGAGGAAGGAAGCGGGCAAGACGCTAAGGCTACCTCCTCTGAAGTATGAAGTCCAGAGTGTGGCTTATCCCAGACTTTGCGGACCTCGGCCAAAACGTCCTTCTGGAACAACAAGCCGGTGCGCTCCTGAGGAGACAAGGTGAATGCCCCCGAAAGCACCCCTTCTTGCGGAGGGGGCTGCCTCAGGTACTGGAACATCCAGAAGAGTCATCATGTCCAGTACCCGGACATGGAACGCCCTAACAGAGCGGGGCTGGTCATCGCCATCCTGATCCCCTTGCGTGTCATCCAACACGTCCAGATCGACCTGCGTCACGTCTGGCTCTGCCGAAGACTTGTCTATTGGAGACAAGAGCGGCGGAGGCGTAAGTGCTGGAGGTGGGCCAACTGGTAGAGGTGGAACAGCTGTCGGAACAACCAGTGCTGTGATTGAAATATTCCTTCATGGGGTCGGAGTGCATTAGCTTCTGAAATTTTCCAAAGAAGGCATCCTCCGCCGAAGGCTTAGACACTGTGGAAGGTGGAGGCCTCTCATGAGAGGAATAGCTCCAGGGCCGCAAGGGAGAGGGCTGCCAAGAGGGGCCCTCAGCAGCCGGGTTGACATACATCAATGGCGCAGACACCGCAGGGAGCGAGACCGAGTGATGTAATGGCATCCGCGCATTCCAGTCATACACTGGACGAAACGGTGCACAAGGAAAACGCTGTTCACCTGAAAAAAAGCTCCCAGCACCCAACGCTGATGGCGTAGGTGTAAGGGAAGAGTCCAAAATGGCCATCGCAGTTCACGCTGGAACGGCACCATTTTGTCAATGCCTGAGGAGAACTGCGTCACATGTGTGAGTGAGGCAGGGGATTCCACAGACAGATCAGGGGTCTTGACTTTAGCCTTGACACAAGGAACCTCGGCAGAGCTGGTACTCTATGGCCTAGGATGTTTCTGAGACATACTAATAGCCAAATTAGCCTCTGAAAGAGGAACCTCGACCACGCCGGTAACAGAGGAATTACGGTCAGCGACCTCACTCTGTGCCCCCTCAACAGAACCGGTATCCCCACTAGAGCGGGACCGATGAGGAACCAACCTCACCGACAAGACCTTAACAGGCCTCTCAGTTCTGTCGGTCCCCTTCGCCTCTGATAGAGGGACCTCGGACCTGAGTCCGGTAAAAAGCTCCCTCACAAGGGGCCTTGAACCTTGGTTTGATGCAGAAAACCTCAATAGAGGCCTCGGGGCATGCCCCGGTGTCTGTATGGGAAGCTCCAGACAAGGGGACCTCGAAGCAAGCTCCGGTACCCAACACCTCAGTAGAACTGCGTCGTTGAATAGCCCCCACAGGACGGGCCTCAGACTGCAATCTGGTGTCAGCCGGCCCCGTACGGAGGCCCTCGAAGAAAACTCTGGTACTTTTCTTAGGCCTGGATATCACCTCAGGGGAAACCCTGGTAACAGAACTTTTAAAGCTCCTCCTGGACTGGGAAGACCCCTGGAAGGAGTCCCCCGGTCGAACAGCCCTAAAAACGAAAGAACTTACTGTGCGTCTCTTCTTCTCGTCGATGAAACTCTGAAAATGTGGAGGCAGAACGTACTGAAACACCTCCTCCCACTGCTCCAGACGACGTTGAAGTGCCCAGACCGAAAGGGAATCGCAGTAGAAGCACGAGTCCCAACGGTGGTACAGACCCAAACACTCAGACAAAGAGGATGGGGATCCGCCCTAGCGAAGCGTCGTTTGCAGGAAGAACAATTAGGAAAATCTAACCGAAACGGCATAGACCTTACAGAAAGCAGCACTCAAAGCATAACTGATTTATTAATGTCACCCCATTTTCTGCTTCATTGGGGTCTACTTAATGAAAGCAGCGCATGTGAACCCCCCAGGGCCATGCCAACCTATGGCTTCAGCTCCCACAAACATTGTCTTGTTCCACTTCACCGGGCAACCCAAATCATCCTTATAGTGCAATCCCAACATGCCCCTATTCTTTAAACAAACGTGGGGCCACCCGCGCTCCCCAAACATCTGTTAATAGAAACCCTCTGAAGCTGTGCTAGTCCTAGTAGCCAGGACGCCTGGAGACTCTGCCCCTCAGTAGTCCGGAAGCATCATTTAAAGCGATCTGCTGAGCAGGACACCCTTCCATACTACGCAATCTACTAGGCCTAGTAAGATGGCTGTCTCTGTCCCCCCTCCTTTGCCTCGTCGCGTCTAGAAACACGTGTGCATAGGCGCGTTATAAGTGTCACATAATATCATATTCCATACACATTCAGTGCTATTAAAGCTTTGAAATCTAGCAAGCAGTGTCTTCAGAAAAATCTAACCTCTTCGGCCACATTTTTTTTTTGTTCCCACAGAAAAATTCATTTGTATTTCGAAATTTGGCAAATTCTGCTATTTTTCATAATATTTAAGTGCCACTGAAAATAACGTTTAAGAATTGTACCTATTTCATCCCAATGAACCCATTTGAGTATTTTCAAGCCAATGTGTGGTTTTGAACCTGCAACCTCGCTACTGGAAAGAACTGCCACTTTATTTTAGGGATTACGCCAGGGAACAGGGGGGGGGAACCCCGGGCCATTTCTCAGTAAACCAATCGACATTAATAAACCAATCCTGCTCTGCAAACCTCGGGCCCACGGTAGCCTCCTTTGAGTGTTTTTAACGCCCACGTGTGGGCCTGCACCTGTAACAGACGGCTGGCAAACCCATACCCTACAATTCAGCTACAGGGCAGCCCTGCCTAACCTCCGGTGATGTCCCGGGGTCTCCGGGATTCCATGCTTTTCTACGGTCTCCGGGGACGAGCATGAACTTCCCGGGTTTACCAGGGCCTATAATAAAACGTAGTTCTCGTCTTTCCTCGTCCCTCGGCGGTGACCGAAGGATGACTGCGAAACAATCAAGTTAAACAAAGTTACTCGGGCAGAAGAAAAAAAAACATTAGGGCATTTGATCACTCAACCCCTCTTTGTAAGGGTAAGTTAATAAAAATGAGGGGTCGCTAGCTATTTTGCACCAGGATGGCCAAATTAAAGCTTCAGATAAATATCCAAGTCTGTGCCTTTTTCAAGGTAAACACATCACGTGTCTCATCTTCATTTTTTTTTTGGCACACCCAAACAAGGGTTAACATTTTATGCAGAATTTAGCATTTTCTTGGACCTACATAAAAATGAGCAGTATACTAATGAACCGGTAAACCTATCCCACTATCCTTTGTTTTGGTGCTTTAAGTGTTGAGAGTACATTTGAAAAAAAAGATAATTTTTTAGGCTTGCATTCTTTTTCCTTCTAAAAGGTTCTATTCCTTCACTTGGGGGCAACAAGGGAAGTAAGCTACAATTCTACTGTTTAACACATTCTATAAGCATTTGTATACAGAATGGTACTTTCTGTAGCTAACAAGTCAATTCAGTAATACGGTATTCTTAAATTCTTAAAATACAAACATTAACACAAGCTCCTCCCAACTATGTCTAAAAAGATATGCAGTCGTTGCAGAATGGTCTCGAATCTCGGCTTCACCACTTCACCAAAGTGAGTGATCCTGGGCAAATATATTTGCCTTATCTACAGAAAAACTGCGTACAAATATAGTTTTATAGCAGAGACTCAATGTTAGTTGCAGTAATTGCAGCTGCACCTCCAAGTCGGCATCAGGTGCAACTGCTGACTGCAGTGGGTCCCCTGTAGACGACACAAAAGGCATTTTTCGCGCAAAAGCGGGCAACTTGAAATGGCAACCGAGACACCACCAGACGGGCAATTCAGGATGCAATACGAGTGTAAACCTTGGCAATGTTAAGTAATTCATCACTGCCAAACATATGCGCGGAAACTAAAGCTCCGAGCCACCATGATAGCCCAAGACACGGAAGCAGTGACGGTGTAACAAAAGAATGCAAACGCCCAAAGCAAAGGAAAAAGTTGTTCACAACAGAAAATACAATGCACTGACAATTCATGGCATTGCATAACTTGCACGCATTCCCACCATATAAACCAAGCCCCAATTGCAATTTTAGAAAGTCCTCCTGTGTAAGTATAGAGTGTGTATGAAACATTCAGTTCTATAACGTGTTGGATACAACACAAACCTTTCACAAATTCCAATCCCGGACCACAGGAATGACATCTTCCATAATAAATGCATATAAAAGCACATATTGCATGTCACGGTTCTAATTGAGCGTGATCTCTTGCCACTGAACTACACGATGCACTTATTTGACTAGAGCCACTCAATCGAGCTTTGAAATGTGGGCAACATGTTCATGCAGATTGGCCCAGGTACTCGTGATGACCTAGACCTATACCAACATTCAAGATTGCCACTGTATACTTTGGGGGGAAACAGGCGAGACGAGCAGCCATTGACAATTAAATAAATAGATAATACGTGCTTTCTCGACGTGGGCGAGGGCACGCGAATAACCCACGCCCCACCCTGGCATTCCCGTGCACTACAGGGAAGAACAACAAAACACAGGAGCCATCTTTAAAGCAAGGCCACATGATACAACGCAATAACTCGCATGCTATAACACCATTTCATAGTGCGCGTTCCACAGTGTGCTGTATACAACCAAAATGGACGGCTAGTTATTTACTGACAAACAGAAACTACTTGACATAAGGACCTATATCTACGGTACTAAGTAAGTAAATCGATTTTGAAAAATTGATTTCTTCAAAGACCGATTTAGCGGTCTTTCTAAACCGAACTGTCAGCCCATGCGACACATACGAGTATGCCAGCAGCTGACGGGCACTGGGTGTGTGTGGTTGTAGGTGGGACGGGAGAAAGGCTTTTGGTGTAGAGGTGGGCGAAGAGTGCGGGAAACGGTTTCGGGGGTGAAACCCCCTAACGACAGAAAAACTCGGCAGTGTGTGATGGGTGAGGGACAAAAGAGGAACTGGTTTGGGGATCATGCAAAGTGATATTTCGGTATATTGAGAGGGTCGCACAAAAACGACCTAAATAAATTGGTCTTTTTGTGTACGGTCTTTAATACGCGGAAATATCACATAGAACCATATTTACATCTCAACAGCACACCGTAAAGGCGCTCAGGCAATCTACATGTAAACTTCTCTTGCAGGCCTGTAAGTGGGGTAAGAAATCGAGGGGGGCCCTCGTTTGGGGGCGTGGCTTGTGGGAGGGGCGTGGCCTAAAAAGTACGCAAATCGTAGGGTATGCACACAAATATATATAAATGTTATATATTTGTGTGCGTACCTTACTATGGTGTGTGTACTATGCAAGCCATCTTTTCTAAACACAGAAATATGTAACATATTTCTACGTTTATAAAAGATGGCTTGCAAAGTACACACACCATAGTACGGTACGCACACACATATATAACATTTATATATATTTGTGTGCATACCCTACGGTTTGCCTAGTTTTCAGGCCATCTTTTTTAAACATTTCAGGTTTATAAAAGATGGCTTTGAAAGTACACAATTCAAGCCATCTTAATGTGTACTTTCAAAGCCATCTTGTATAAACCTCGAAATATGGCGAGGAATCCCCAGGTTCGCCAAGGGTTAAAGACGACTCACGACCTGGGAAAACAAAGGCACAGTAACTGCCTCTGGTGACCTCTCGCGCGAGGGGTCACCAAATGCAGGTACTATTAATGATGGCAGTGGCCGCCAGTCACAGCATTGCTGTGGCTGGCTGCCACTTCTGTCAGCTTGCCTGACTTCATGGCAGGCGCATCTCCCGTGGCGGCTGCGGCCGCGACGGGATAATGCATCCCGCCAATGTTGCGGTAGGACAGGGCCCCGGCAGGGCCCCGGCTCAGTCGCACCTTTTGGAGACTGCAAGGGCCCGGCCCCGGCAGGCCCCGGCCGCCTTTAAGCACTGCTCTCTTGGATCCGTAAAAAAAACGGGTGGGACGGGGTTCTTTTTTCCGTGCCAGAACCCCCAGCAGGTCTCCCACCCAAGCCCTAGCTAGCGTCGACCCTGCATGGCTACCCCAGCAGCATACCGTCTTCACCACGTACCCTGGGCACCTGGCGTCCTGCCTTCTACCATCTCTGCCCATCTTAGTTCACGGCAGCGCACCTTAAACAACATATCCTAATAGGTTTTACCAAAGGGTGAACCATACAAGTGCAGAAACAATACAAAAATAGAGTGCGGCCCACAACGCACTGCTTAATCCTTACACAAAGTAAAACACTGCTACAAATGCGGGAAAGCATGAAACCGAAAACTTCATGCTACTCCCAACCCCACATGTAGGGACGCTTGCCCCTATGGCTGCTGATACACTACAAAATATAGTGCGGCCCGTCAATGCGCATTGCAACGCTCACCCCGAACACAATGTAAAACGCTGCTACAAACGCGGTAAAGCTTGAACCACCCAAAACATCCTGCTACTCCCAATCCCGCCTGGCAGCTGGGAGGCCAGCTCCCTCCGGAGGAAGCGCTGGTCGCAATAGGTGCGGCCAAACGAAGGTCAGCACCTACCGTGCCTGACCCCAGGAGTGTTGCTAGGTCTGGAAAAGACCCGGGGCTACTCTGATCTCAGAACTGTTGGGACTGGGGGCTAGGCAGCCTTTTGGTTGTAGCTCCTGAGATTCTATCCGGGGCTACAACCAAAAGACCAGGGGCTATAGCCCCCTTAGCCCCCCCCTAGCAACGCCTCTGCCTGACCCCCTCAACTTCACCATACTTTACAAACTGCTCCTCAGTGTTTCAATCCTGTCACACCTGCCTGTTTCCTGCCTGGCACTGCAAAAAGAGAATGGTCACCACAGCGCTGGTCTTTTAAAGTGCCCCGCAACCAGTGGTCGAAGTGCACGAAAAGAAGTAGTGGAGCTATGATCCCTGCCAGCCTGCACCCACTCCCCACAAACCCCATCATCACGTCCCGTCCCACGCACAATACACACCACCAAACACATGCACCTGTTGTTTAAGGGAACGTTCAGTGTAGTGCACTGAAAGTGCAAGTCTCAACTTCTTCCTACACTGTTATTTTAAAACGAAACCGTTCCGGAACCGTTTATTTTTAAAATAAAAGTATAGGAGCTGTAAAACGGAACTTAAAAAAGTAGAGGAGCACCGCTCCCAGCCCTCCCGCTCACTTCGACCACTGCCCTCAAACCGGGCCACCTGCCGTTTCGGCTGGCATGGGGTGCAGGGCACGCCCCCTCCGAGAGTTGAGGTGGCGCGGACCCAGGGGGGCGGGGGTCAGAGGGTCAGCCCGCTATGTCAGCTGTCTTTCTAGCGCCCCCTGCGTGGGCAGTGCCATCTGCTAATGCTAGGTGTCCTGGTGAACATATCTAACATATGACAGGAGTATGTGGCATTTCATGCCAAGGCCTCACAAACGATGCAACCATAGACATATGATTTCAATACCGAGCATATGTTTTTACTGCTTGAGTATTTTATGGCATTACCTGTCATATCATTTGATTGGCTTGACATGTGAAGGCAACATCTGGCAAACCGTGAGCGACAGAGGCAGTTGATGGCCTTATCTGGCACTTTAATGGTATATTTGGTCATTTGATGGCAATACCAGGCAAATGATGTGAGAACCCAGGAAGTTGATGGCAATCCCTAGCTATGACAGGAGCATCCAGCTAAAATACAATAACCGACATAACCAGACTGCTTTGCCAGGACATTGGAAGGCAATAAGCAACTACATTATGTTGTGAGTACCTGGGCAAATGATGGTAATATCTGACAAACGGTGGTAGGGCCTTTGCTTTAGATGGAACGTGGATATTTGGCTCAATGTTGGCAATACCGGACATGTAATGGGAATACATAGCTATGAGCAAAGCATCTGGGTAAATAAGGGCAATACCAGGGCAGTTAATGGAAATTCCAGGAATTCAAAGTGATTACCATACCATTTCATGGGAATGACAGGTACATTATGAAAATACTTGCCCATTTGATGGCAATACCTGGCAACTAATGTGAGTACCTAGATGTTTTCTGGAAATACTGTGCATATGATGTTAGTACTTGGGTATTATGTTAGAAAACCTATCTGTTGTGAATACCTGGGCTATTGTAGAATACCTGCCTATATGTTACGTTGTTATGTTATAGTGCATTTGTATAGTGCCTTATGTACCATTGGTATGATCTCAAAGCGCTATGGGTTGAACACCCTCAGGTACTGTGGTCCGTATCATTTGAGAGATTAGTGTAGCATATAGTGCTTGGGTGCACTTGGTATGTGAGCAGCCAGAGTGGTTCGCGTGGGTTGGCTGCATTCTAATGCTAAGTGTGGTGCAGTGGATGTGAGAGACCAGTGTAATTTGCGCAGCAAGGAGGGTAGTCACAGAGTCTGCATTCTGGCTGCCGTGGGGTTTGTGCAAGAGAGTATGTGTGCCGCAAGGCCAATTTTTTTCGTGGGGTATAGCTGCGTTCATGCACAAACTGAAGACGCAAGAAAACTCTTAACTTCTGGACCAGAGTATTATTGTACCAGCAGAACCAGAAACATTGTCCAGAGAAAAATGTTTCCAGAGAAAAATGTTTGCAAAAGTATATCTAAATATATTTTTAATTGATACAAAAGTTAGAAAGAGTGAATTAATCACAAATTATTAGGCACTACACAATTTTAGAAAACACAGCAGAGCAGCAACATTATTTTGCCTAAAAAAGGCTAGTAAAACTCACACACACTTTCCATTCATAGTGCAACATTAAGACACACCTCAGCAATCAGTGACATTCATACAAATTGTTAAAAAACTGAAAAAAAGATTTATAAACATATTAGGAGGACAATTCATGATTTCTCCCCAAAGAACATTAATTATTTTATAGTTTATACAAAGAACAATAGAAATCATTAAACCAAAATCTATTGTAAAGGTGCAAGGAAATACACAGATCACATCCCTTTGGGTTTTTCTCAACTGGTTTCGACGTGGAGTGTTAATTTAAACAACGTCTTCATCAGGAGGAAGATGTAAACATACTGAAATGCAGCAATTGCTGTATTAAACAGACTGACGAGGTTAGGTATCCGCCCAATGGCACTTCAACTTGTACCCCAATTGGTCCCAAAATCTTAAGAGATCTCGACTTGCTTTAAAAATCTGAAGACACAGCTACTACTTAAAGTAAGCTGGATGGGCGCAGCCTGCAGGAATAGTCAGATGGATAGACTCGTAAGCTGCAATTTTCCAAATGGGCAGAAGGAAGTTGTTAATCATCCGCACTTCGGGAAAGACGCCAGGGAACGCCACGCATGCGCGTTAGAACGAAAACATGCGACTTGGGCTGCGTTCAACCTGGCTGTTGATGTGTTCGATGAGCGTTGTAGGTATGTGTGCAGCTAGGACGAATTGATCAAGGGGTGCGCTGCGTTCTATTTTTTGTTGATGTAAAGTGGAGAGTGAGCATATCGGTAGGAAGGAGTGTGCGGTTATCAGTTGGTGCCCCCCCCCCTTACTTGGGATGCTTTCAGAGCTCCGTGTCTGCCCTGGTGGTTCGTGGTAGTGGATTACAGAGAGAGTCAAACTGGTAGGTGGGGTATGTTGTGCCATCTCAGTCAGGCCGTCCTTTACAGATGCTCTGTAATCGGACACAGAGGACCCATTTTCCGGGTCCTTGGAGGGATTTTAAGATGGGTCTCTAGGTGCTTCTTGGGTTATTGTATGATTCTCCAGAGAGTTTAGCCAAGCATAGTTACTTTTGTGCTACCGGTGCAGGGTTGTAGGTTCATCTTCCTAGGTAGGCACGGGTTGCATCTATTGATCATAAAGCAGCAGCTATGCTTTGGCGGTTGAGCTAGAGATGTGTGCGGCTTGGCTTGCAGCTGCATAGGTCGGAATACATATGATAGAAGTTTCTGACAGATGATGCCCATATCTGGCAAAAAAAAAAATGTGTTCTGTACAGGGTCGTTAAATAGCAGAATCTGGCAAATTATGTGACCTGGGCCTTTGATGGCAATACATGGTATATGATGTGAATATCCTGGCATATAGTGGCACTACTTGGCATGAGATGTGACTACCTGGAAACAAAGCAAGGTCTGCTTTCTACAGCTTGCGGGAGAGTACACCATTCAACATGCATGGATAGGTGCTTTGAAACGACTATGGTGGCGATTTGGCGCAATACAAAAGCATATTAACATAATTTAACATTTGATGGTAATACCTGGCACCTGGTGAGAGTAATTTAGTGTCATTATCTGGTGTGTGATTAGCACCTGGTCATTTCAGGCAATATCTGGTACATGATGTGAGCGACTAGCATATAATGTTAGTATCTGGCATGAGATGCACGTATGTGATTGCAAAACCTAGCAACACAGAACGCAATTTCAACACACAAACATCAAAACTTTGCCAAACGCTTGTCTTATTTTCCGTTTAATTTAGGTTATGGAGTATTATCATTAAATCTTGGTGTGCACTGACCCTGGTGATAATTCAGAATGAGTGACCTGCTCACTAGCCAGTAAGTACCACTGAAACTGCATTCACCAAACCGATAACAACTGTACCGAAACCCGGTGCAAAAGAGTAAATAACGTTGCCAGTTACAGCACAGCAGCGAGGCAGCTGTTCTAAAGCGTGAGAGATCGTTTCCTGCATTTTTCACATCCTCCCCCGCCCCACCCGTTTCTGCCACCACCCACTGTGCACTGATAAATAAAGGACTATGGAATTTTATTATCTGAAGTTCTCGGTACAAGCCTGCATCAATTATGCCGGCCATGCCTGAAGTCAAAACACTCAAACATTCTCCCAGAGGGGTTCCCTTTGGGAGGCAGAGGGAGCTTATCGCAATTTATTAGCATGCTGGAAGCAGGGTCCACGCTGATAAGTCTCGTAAAGAACACGGGTACTATTTTAACATTGCAGACCTTGAGTGCCGTGCTCACGTGGTCTTGACTTCCTCACATATTGTGGGTCCTTGCCTTTGTTTCAGTAGGAAAGCATCACTCCCGTGACCCTCTCCATGCCATGAATTGCATGCACAGTGAGTGAATTAATTCCTTCCCGTCAGTCAAAGAATTTAATTCGGATAAAATATCCATAAAATCACAAAACAGAACAAAATACAATTATAGGAAATAAAAACAAAACAAGTACATAATATAAAAATCGTCAAGGCAATCCATTAAAAGTCATCAAGTAATGTAATGTATTTATTTTGTACAGAACACACATGTACTGAAGGGCACTTGGAGGTTATGGCAGTACACAGGTGATTGACCTTACACAATGGCATTGGTACAGCAAGAAGATAATAACCAAGAAGTCAAAGGTAAAAGCTGGACGGAAACAAAAGCTACTTCTTGGAATTATACATGCATGCATGCATGCCAACATTATCCATTGAACTCCAGTCCTGATTTTAACTTTCAATTAACCCTAGATGACAAGTCTCAGAACGCAAAGTTATAACCAGTACTGGGATAGTGTCTCCCGAAAGGAATGGATAATATTGGCATGCATCATCAGATACTACGCAGGACGGCAGTGCAAGTGTTCAAGTCGCCATGGCCAAAAGCACATTGCGGTGGCGACCCCAACCCTCCAGCAGAAGGAAAGGGTCCCATGAGGGAAGTAAAAGGAGAATACAAAAGTCATCAAATCTAGAAGAGGACTGACCAGATAATTCATCAGACAAGTATGGGTCATTGCTAGGAACTGGTTCCCAAAGTCCCTCAACAGCCACATCGCAGAGTGGGCAGGTATGTAGAGCACAGGCTATCTCCTGGTCAAAGCGGTAGGCCAAATGAAGACATCACCTATGCAGACTGTCTCATGACAGCCAATAATGTGTACCTGACTCTGGGAGATGATAGCCAATGACACTCAGATATCAACTCGATGATGGTGGGAAAACGCCATTGGCCGCAGATGTCAGCTACTACTTTTCCGAGTGAAGGTCTCATACCTAGCATATCTTCAAGCCCTCTACTCAAGTAGGGGGCAGCAGAGCCCCAAAGCAGGTGAGGAGCATTATGTAAACATTGTTCTTTCAAAACCAGTGTCAGGATGATCCAAGGGTATGGACTAGAATGGGTAGAATGGGCCTCTCTGCCCTCTGGTGTTCTAAAATAGTCCTTCCCAAGACTGGGAGGGATTTTGTTACACCTCCTCTGCTTTAGGGATCCCAAACTGTTCTTCAGGTGGCTAGCATGGTGCGGCCTTTCAGGGTCTAGAAATGCAAAGACTCTTGTTTAATCTGTCTACTGGTGAATCAGTGACATCAGACATCAGTGGAGAGGCTAAGGAAGATGGAGAGGAGAGATGGTGAGGGTCCCTTCCTGTAACCCTTTGACTATACTGTTGACTTTCACTCCTACAATAATCTTCCTGACCTGTTCATGTTTCTTCTCCCGCCTTCTGATCCTCCTTAGGGGTGACCTGGTCCTCCAACTACACTGGCTTTCTGGGTTATCGACACTGGCGGGGTCCCTCTGGTTTCTCTTGTCAGTCCACCTCCTTTCAATGCTACCTGTTGCTGACTATTCAGGCTTCCTCCTTCTCCCTGGATCCCTTTACCAACCCCATTTCCAGTGTCTCTGTTTCCTACCTCCACTCTCTGATGTTCTTATCCTTCCTGTTGACATCCTTCCCAACCATCATCCCCTTGATTCTGGATGTTACTGGGTCCTCCTTGCTGCCACCTTCACCTCCTTTGGTTACTGCATTCTCCGTCCCTATTGATGTTACATCCTCAGCTTCAGTATTGTCTCCCCCACCCAATCCTACCACCTTTGCCCATGTCTCACTTGCGACTCTTGGGGTCATCACCTACACTTCACAACTCCCTTTACCCTCTGTTATCACCTTCACAATACTACTTTCATCCCCTAAACCCTTGATCACCAGCCTTCTCTCACCCACTTCTCCTGGGATTCTCCAAAATTCTCTAGATCTCCAGCCTCTGCTCTCTAAAAACTGTTTCGCTATCCATCTCCAAACTGCAAACGCCTTCTCCAAAATCCCACACTGCCTGATTGGGGTCTGTGGCATTTATGAGTGCTTCTACCCCAGAGCTGTGATTTTTGTGAGGGTCTGCACCTGTGTTTTACAATTGGGGTCTGGTTGGGTATCTCTCCAGCTCTGAAATCTCTCCATTGGCTCCCAATAGATGCAAGGATCAAATTCAAAACCCTCTGCATTGTCCACAAGGCTTTCTGGGGCCTGGGTCCAAAATACCTTCAGCTATCTCTCCGCAAATACCTCCGCTCTCAAGCTCTTCGCTCCTCTACCTCTAACTCCCTCAGGGTTAGTCGTTTTTCAAAGAAATAAGCTGGGGTTCGATCTCTGTCTTCGGCTGGGGCCTCCCTCTGGAACAGCCTCCCTGCCACTCTAAAACTTGAGGAGAACCATCTCTGGTTCCGGAACACCTCAAGACCTTCCCTCTTTGCACCTGCCTTCACACCCCCTCTACCCTCTACCGGGCCCAGGTACCTGCTCACCCTGCCACCATCCCGCACTGCCTCCGGGCCACCCCTTGCACTAGGGTCTGTATCTGTACCCTTACAGCCCCCCCCCTTTTCTTCCTGCACTAATCAGACCTACCCTGTCTGCTGCCTTAAACCCAGCACTTGTCAATTGCTGGCTGCACTACCACTGTTTGTTGCCGTTATTATTTATTTATTTATTTATTTATTATTATTTATCCGTTTCTCCTTTGCTTTGCACTTTCCACTTCTCCCCCTTCCATGCACTTTTCCCCTCCCCCTCTCACATGCACTTGCGCGTTCTCAATGTCACTGGGCCTAGTAAGATCGCTGTTTTGTTCTCCCCTGTTCCCCTCCCTTGCCTTGTCGTGCTCTGAAACACTTGTGTACGAGCGCAATAGAAAATAAAATATCAATAGGCTGCCTCTTGCAGGTGTACAGGGTTATTCATCAGGGCTGATTAAAGACTTTAGCTGTCCTGTGTTATCTTGGATTTTACTCCATCCTTCCCCCTACTCTCGAGGGCTACCAGGGAAGGACACACACCCCTTGCCTTCTCAGACTGAACTTGAAGCTATAAAATCCCTTGACAAATTCTCGGAACCCTCTGAAAGTAAAATTAATGCTGACTCTTGATAAGTTTGCAACTTTGCATAATGTGCGGGGGGCGGGGGGACAACATGCCAGTATACAATTACACCAGTAACTTTGGAAAAGGTAAAGAAACTGCTGGTAACCTATGAACAAGCAAGTTTGTATCAGGTGCCGGAACTCGGGTTTTAGTAATGATCTCTTTGAGCCTTTGATATAATTGCCTTTCTTTCAGGGCATGCTTTGTAACAGTAGAATGAAACTGAATGTGGTTAATGAGAAACATTTGTTTTCCTTTCTAGGACTTCAGGAAGATCAAGAGAGAACTTCAGTCCCTCTCGGTCAAAGGGCAGGGGATGGGTTCATACCTCGAGCTTCTGTAACAATCTACTGTCAATTAATGCGGACAAAGGGAGGGTGACCAGAGGGACAACAAATTCAACAATCAGGCCCATCATTCACTGTCTTGGTGAGTCACCAGGTACTCTGGGTCACCACCTTGGTGGTCCACAGTGCCAGGCAGGGGACTATGCTACAATACTTTGTGGCCGTATCAGAATACATGCAATCATTCAGTTGGTATCATCAGAATTTGGGTCATCATTCACTTGGTCCAGGAGGACGATGTAACCTTTAAATGATCACCCATTGTCCTGTCACCACCTCGTCAATTGATGTAAGTGGAGGTCCGCCGCACTGGTGAGAGTATCCTTCTTGTAGCTGGAACCACTTTTTTCGACCCAGTTTGTGCACAGGGCAGACTTGAAGTCTAGAAGTGTGCGAAGGAGCATTCTTCTCTTGGACATGGAACCACAGAATTTGGTGACTGTGCATTCACAGCCCCCACACACCACAGGCACATAACCAGGAGAGGCCTGATGGGTTGCTCCACCCACGCACCGGTCTGTATTCTGGGAGAAGCAAGGGTACGAGGACAAAGGACTGCTGCTATCCCTTGCTGCTCCAAACTCTACTGCTACTTGTATTTTATTGTGATAAATAGGAAACAGGAAATGGATTCAGAATGTATACTGTGGCTTCCAAAGCTGTGGAGTTAATGGCGTATCCTTTAGTAAGCCTTCAAGCTCTGTGCAAAGAGGAACTCTACATTGACCAGATGGAGAGCCCAGGACGAGGCGGCTCCCATAGGTTTCTTATTGTTTCCAACTGGGCCAACCAGGTCTTGCTTCTCCATTAAATTTGCCATGTTATTTAATGTTGTGTTATGTTATGTAGCAGACATTTGCTGCTAGTGTGGCCTTATCGCTCTGTTGGCTTTTTTGGAGGTTGTAAGCCAAAGCCTGGGCTCATGGATTGATTGTTGCATGGTTGGAATGTGTTCTATGTGGATCACGTTGGGTGTCACGTGTAAGGCTCAGACAACTGTGTCATTTACGGTCTTGTCCTGCGTTCCTGCGTCTAATGAATGACAGGGTCAGTGTGATTAATGTCTGTTGCCTGATAGGAATTCCCTACATCAAACCAGTCAGATGGATTCTGCTCCCAAGAAGCCTCTAAGGTGCGAGGAAGATTTGTCTGCTATACGGCACTAGAGGATTTCATGCATGATAACAAAAAATGTGCTGTGAGCAAGTCACTGTGGCAACCCATATTTATTACACTAATGATTCTTGTAAGATTTCTAATGAACTCTGAGGAAGAGTAGCCCATCCTTATATGATCACTGGGGAAGGTTTATGCCAGCATTGGAGTAGGATAGTTGTCTAGACTTCCTGTCAGAATTCTTACATGAAAGTCCGATATACTATTTTCATAATAGTTCTTACAAGATTTTGTTAAGATTCATATCAAATTAAGTTGTACTCATATAAAACTTTCTGTAAGAGATCAGCAGGCCTCTAAGGGAAGTCCTATGAGTGGCTTCCAATATACAACCTGTAGGAAAGTTCAGTGGATTACACACTCAGTTCTAGGATCTGTATTGAACCTGTAGGTCACATGTTCAAATCTTGGCTGGACTGACTCAACCAATACCTTTTCAATGGCAATAATTGAGTAGCTTTTAATTGGGTAATGGAAGCCCTTGTTTAATACTGCACTTTGAAATATCAAGCACTGTTTTAGCAAATACTACATAAATAACATGATTGTAGTTATTATTACGTTCCCAATGTCCTGTAGGAAATTAGCAGATGATTAGCCCAGTTATCTTTTATAGAGTTTCTTTTGAGAACTTGTAGTGCTATATAAAACATATACAATGATTGTGTACAGGTATGCATAAAAGGTAAACATCATGGAGTCCCCCTGAGCCATTATGGCATTCAGAGGTTCTTCATTCTTGCCTCTAATTATGTGCCTGTGCATATTGTAGAAAGTGTGTATTGTGTGTACAGGCCAGCATTTAGTTGGGTTGTCTGATGATTGTCGTGATAGCATAGAGTGAGGGTTATCATTGCGTGGCTGAGCTTACTTTGGTTCTTCAAAGATTTGGTCAGCAATCGATGGGTAAACGGTGTTCAGGCATTATGTAGATTAATGCGGTCTTCAACTACCCAGTTTGGAAAAAGTGCATGTTTTAAGGGGCTTCATAAAAGTGAGGTGGCCTCCGAGTCCCAGAAGGGGAGTACATACCAGAGGTGGACGGTCGTTCTAGGAAAGAAGCATGGCCTAAGCAACATATAGAAAAGCATGGACTTGCCATACATCGATAGATAGATTTGAGATAGCAGACCGCTCCATTGTCAGGAGCTGTGAAGTCTGCTTCTGTAGAAGCTTAAGTCCACTGCCATTGGATGGTTCAGTGAATGATGCAGACGGATTTGAAGAAGATGCAGTCGGGCATCTAGCATCAGTGGACCAACTCTGGTTCAGGGGACATGCAGTCCCAAGGGTGTAGAAGCAGCAGGAGTCCAGCTGCAGATTTCTGGGAATGCTGTAATTTCTGGAGCGAGAAAACTCTAGGGCCATGGTGCCCATTTTGGAAGTCTAAGCAAACAAAAAGAGTGCCATGGTGGCTGCGACTCTGGGATTAAAGACTAGGGATGGGGAAGCTGTGTCCCAGAACTCTGAGAAGAGGAAATGTGGACAATGAGTTGACCTTTATATCATGACTTTGTAAAGCACCCAGCAATGGCACTGCTCCACCCATCAATGTACCCCTTCTAACGTGGTTCATGGAGAGCACTTTTCATTTTCAAGAAATACATTCAGACGCATAAATCAATAAAATACTGACTCAGACCTCAAAGGGTACCACCACTACAATACTAAAACCATATGAGCTCCCAAGAGACAGAACTACACCATTGGAATACTGAATGGTTACCCTCACAGCAAGACTGACACAAGTGCACCTCACACAGGAATTCACCACTGCTATATGTAAAGGTGACCGTCAATGCAGGGTTGAAACAAGTACAGCTCTCATCCCGTGAATATTTACTCGTGTTCTCTTGATCAACTACCACCCCAACCCTGCAAGCCTCACATCATTACCATAGAGCTGGAATCCATTTAACTTAACAAGGGCTTTTGTGGTTTATTCCACTTGTTACCCTCTTAACCTTAACCTGAAATCCAGTTCCCAACACCGGCGCGAATACTTCTAACCACATTTAGCACTGTGGGTCCAATCCTAATCCCAATAAATGTGTTTACAAGTAGACTGTATGTGGAACTGAAAGCCTATACTAACGCATGAACTGCCCCTCCATTGCCAGCCAGTAAATTAAATCGGAACCATGATCAGCTCCACCTGTGAAAACCATGATGCTATTGATCCTGCAATCTACCGATTGCCTGCATCCCACAGTCATGTGCAGTATACGCGAGTCTGATGACTTTCTCGTTGTGGAGGTTGCGATGGCTGGCCTATTGCAGCCAGCATCTTTCCTGACCCATTTGTTTGTAATGGGATTACACCTGAAAGTGCACTTTAAATCAAGTGCATGACAGATGGGCCTGGCCGCCGGTGATCAGTCTGGGGATGACGCTGGGACTAGATGCAAATACATAATCAATAAGCAGAATAACGATTTGAACGTTCTTGACTACCATTTGGCCATCAATGTTGAGGTAAAAATGTCATTGAATGGATTCAGATGTGTGCTTCATCAAAAATTAACTTACATGAGCACTTTCATGTTGAAAGAGGTGTTAAAAAAAAAGCCTTCGTTCGTATGGGGTTTTGCATGACTCTGGGGTGCTTAGCTCCAAATTGTTTACACACACATCATTTTTATTAGAAACGGGTGTATTCCTAGAGATTTTCGAAGAATATCCTGCAGATATTATTGATTTCATTGGGCCTGGGTTTCCCCTCATGCTCGTAATGACACATTGGTACAGGTAGTCCAAACAGGTTAAAATAAAGAAAGATTTGCGCAAATTTCAAGAGGAAAAAAAAGTCAAAACTGGAGAGGAAACCTGAAAGAAATGTCTATCCCTTTGCATTCATTCTAAAGTAAATAACCAGGCTGCATCTGACGGCACTCACTGCATGGATTTATGTTCACAGTCCCTGCATGTTAGGAGATCAGTGCTTGCTGAGCTGCTGTCCTATGTCTATCCCTTTGCATTCATTCTAAAGTAAATAACCAGGCTGCATCTGACGGCACTCACTGCATGGATTTATGTTCACAGTGCCTGCATGTTAGGAGATCAGTGCTTGCTGAGCTGCTGTCCTATGTCTATACCTTTGCATTCATTCTAAAGTAAATAACCAGGCTACATCGACGGCACTCACTACATGGATTTATGTTCACAGTGTCTGCATGTTAGGAGAGCAGTGCTTGCTGAGCTGCTGTCCTATGTCTATACCTTTGCATTCATTCTAAAGTAAATAACCAGGCTGCATCTGACGGCACTCACTGCATGGATTTATGTACACAGTCCCTGCATGTTAGGAGATCAGTGCTTGCTGAGCTGCTGTCCTATGTCTATACCTTTGCATTCATTCTAAAGTAAATAACCAGGCTACATCTGACGGCACTCACTGCATGGATTTATGTTCACAGCGCCTGCATGTTAGGAGATCAGTGCTTGCTGAGCTGCTGTCCTATGTCTATCCCTTTGCATTCATTCTAAAGTAAATAACCAGGCTGCATCTGACGGCACTCACTGCATGGATTTATGTTCACAGTCCCTGCATGTTAGGAGATCAGTGCTTGCTGAGCTGCTGTCCTATGTTTATACCTTTGGCTGGTGCCCCAACCTCCTGGCTCCCGTCGGATCGTGCAAGCGCAGCACTTCTCGTTACTGCACTTGCACGGCCCGAATGACTCAATGGCCCTCATTACGACCCTGGCGGATTTTTTCCGCCATCGACGGACTTTCCGGCCATGGCGCAAAGTCCCTTTATGCCATGGCGGATGGCGGACTTACCGCCCCATTCCGAGGTCGGCGGGGCGGTAAGTCCCCATTGACCCATTTACCCTTCCCCATTCCCATTTCGGCCCCATAGGGCTCAATGGGAGTGGGGAAGGAGTTAATTACGCCACCGTAAAATACGGTGGCGTAATTAACACCAAGGTCCCAGAGCGCCATGGATTTTTCCGCCCGCAAAAAGCGGGCGGAAAAATGACCATGGCGCTCCAGGAACTCGTAGTTGGCGGTAAGGGGTCCGCGCAGCTAACGCTGGCGCAGACCCCTTAGCGCCAGGGTCGTAATGAGGCCCAATGCCTTGTATGACCGTTTTGTTTTGTCCCTGTTCACAACCCCCCCCCCACCCCTCGCTAGGCGCTTTATCTTGATGCGCCTTGAAACATCATTGGCTACATAAGCACATTATACATTCCCAATAAATAAATAATATATAAATAAATAAAAAGAATTACGAGTGGGCTGCCTTTCGCTCTGCCTGTAAATTGAGGCAGAGTGAGAAATTACATAGGACCAAAAAGAAAAACAGCTGGACATTTCCCAAATGTGCGAGTGATTTACAAAATCTGGGAATAATATTGAAAATCTCCGCTCATGAAGAAAGGTGCCACAGATCTGGCCCCACTTTACAAATGGGACGTCAATTTAAAATCCCATAGTTGCCTAAGAACTGTGCATTCCAGTGAGAATTGTCAAGCAGCATGCAGTGGAATAAAGCAAAGCCGCCTACCCTTTCTTCGGTCAACAGGCTTCCTTCATCCACGTCTCGGGGATCCTCCTCTTTACACTTCTGACAAATGGTGCTTTTAGTGTTTCTGTTAACAAATGCAGAGTTGGAAGTCATATTAATACAGAAGGCCTCATACAGCAATATATTCTGGTTGGTTATTTTTGCATTTACAGAAACGACCTCATTTGTAACATTGTATTTTTCTTGCTTCCTTTGCATTTTGTGAACTGCTTCAATCCCTGAAACAGGATGTGACATCAGAGGAAGGCACGGTCTACAAATCCACGTCTCTGAAAGGCAACATCTCTGCAAAACATCGGACCAAACACATAGTGAATCTTTATGAAGGATATAGGAAATATTTTTGTGGTTCATCTATTGGAAATTCTACAAGAGTGGCATTATCAGAATGGAATTGTTCCCTTGGAGTGACAGGTTTCTAAGTAAAGCAATTCACAATGGACAACTGTTTGGCGCTTAATCGGCTACCCACTGTAATCTATCTATATAGATATTTGTGAAAGTGTGTTTGTATGTTCGGGCTTGGCTCCAGCCCCATAACAGTTGATGGACTGAAATTGTGACCCAAGGTCGGCATACCAGTCTGGGGTGTACTGGTTGATAATAAAATTTGATCCACCCCACCCATTCGGCATGCACAGGGCAGGGTCGGCCCTGTGCTATTACATTTGTGAAATGTTGTTTGTATGTTTGTGGTTGGCTCCAGCCCCATAACAGTTGGTGGGCTGAAATCGTGGGCCAAGGTCGGAATACCATTCTGGGGTGTTCTGGTAATAGTGAAATATGGCCAACCCCACCCATTTGCCCTGCCCATGGCAGGGTCCGGCCCCGTCTAATCGGTATAGGCAATTTCAGGAGATTGCAAATTTTGTGACTTATTCAAAAATAGGAAGTTATGACAAACGGTCGGCATACCAGTCTGGGGTGTACTGACGATGGTGAAATTTGACCAACGCCACCCATGCACCCTGCACAGGGGTGGAGCAAGGTATAGCCCTGTGCTATCAGTAAAGGCTATTTAAGGAGATTGACGATTTAGTGATTTTTCAAAAAGAGGAAGTTAGAATACAAGAAAACAAACACAAGGCTATAGCAGACCCCCGCATGCATGTCAGCTACAGACCTGGGCAACGCCGGGTGGTACCGCTATATAGTGTATAGTACATAGGAATTAATTGTGGTATTGCACATACATTGACTCGACAAAGGTCATTGATTCTGTTCATCACTATCGTCTAAGCTCCAGGAATCAAGAGGACCACAACTCTTGACAATCATATAGACAGAACTGCGTACGAAAACATGGGAACAGGTGGAAGTGGATGCTTTGTGGGCTTTTATCTATCCATAGCTCTCCCACTTCCTCTGTGTGCGGCTCTCTCTAGCTCTTCTTCTCTTTCTCTCTCTCTCTCTCTCTCCTCCCCCTATCTCTGGCTTTCTCACCCTTTGTGTGTCTCTAAATTAAACATGACCTTACTGCTCACATAAGAAAGAGACAATTCCTTTTAATCTGAGCAAGTCAGTTTCCAAAAAAGAAGGACAACATGGTGTGCATTTTCAGCAAAAAAAAATAATTATTTGCATGTACTATTTTTGTAAACTGGCTCTTTTTAACACTGTACAATGTTCACTTCCAGTGATCAGTTCCAGTATATAATGTATAAACATCCTATACTTATGTCACCCCAGCAAAGCACATTAACACCTAGAATAACTGTATGAATTATTTCTTATTCACTCTTTCGAAAAAAGATCCCTACAAGAAAGGGGCACGGGCAATTCCTTGCCATGCTCATCACACCTACTGCAATGGGGATACACTGTAGAATCACTCCAGGTGCAGGCAGAAGCCCACTGTCAGTTAATCTTTATATGAAGCCTTAGGCAAATTTGATAAGTTCCCTGGGCCTCACTTACTACACGAATGCAGACTATAACCTAGGTTATCCTGTATCTTGGGGACGACCTGGGAACAACTCTTGAACGCTTCAGAGAGTGCATGAAGCTTGTCGTGCACTAGATGAACAAGAACCCTCTTAAATGTTATCCATCAAAGATGTGGGTGCTCTTCAGTCAGGCTTCAAGACCAAGTTACATTGGCCCTCATTACGACTCCGGCGGAAGACCATGGTGCTATAAGCACCATGGTCCATGCCGCAGTCCGGCATGGTGGATGGCGGATTTACCGCCCCATTCCAATGTTGGCGGGGCGGTAAATCCCCATTCACCATTTGCCCTTCCCCATTCCCATTTTTGCCCCATAGTGCTCAATGGAGATGGGGAAGGCGCTAATTACGGCACCGTAAATTACGGTGCCGTAATTAGCACCAAGGTCGCTTAGCGCCTTGGACCTTAACGCCTGCAAAAAGCAGGCGTTAAGGTGTGAATCTGGCGTTAGGGGTTTAACGCGCCGTAGCTGTTTACGGCGCCGTTGAAACCCCTAACGCCAGGGTCGTAATGAGGGCCATTGAGTTACATATCAGGGAGTCCCCGCTTCTTGAAGTGTGGCCTCAATCTTTTGGCAATAGCCTATCTGCAACATCAAAGGATGCAATGGGAAGCATTATGTGTTGCCATCAAGCCTAGCCTTGGTTTGCAGCCTATCTTTTTTCAAGAAAGATTTAGTTATTATACGCCAGGTAGAGATCTTACATTAGCTATGCTGAGACAGGTTATTGTTGCTTTCTATCGCTGGAAAGATGAGGTAGGTCCTTCTCAGTTTCAGCATCATGTCTATAGAATTTCACTGCCAAATTTGAGATTTACAACTGACTAGAGTCTATGCCATCGTACCTTCAAAACTGTTTGTTCTTCAAATATTTTGACGTTTTTTTCTGCTTTACCCACCTGACACGTTCTGGCAGCTGTGGCATAAAGATGCCTCTTGGGCCAAACGCAGTACTCAACAAAACACATCCCATGCCATACCATAACCCCAATGAGCATTCCTGGCTTTGTTGCATGAAATGAAAGTGAAGTTTGGTAACAATTACCATATATCCTCTTATTTATCTGTGCTAGAAGGGTCGTATGCTTGAATCACTAAATATATAATGTACACTGGGATTGGTGTGCATTTCATTTTTCACAATATTCACCCTAACATTAAAGCATTGATCACAGCTTTGTTATTTAGATGTTAGAATAGAATGGCATCTATCACTCCTCTGAGATCGAGAGGTTCCTCTGTCTTTCATATGAGGGGAGTCTGGGTCTCATGGTAAGGATGTCTGTGCATACGAGGCCCATTACTCAATGCAAAGGCATCCTTAGAGAAATATATATATGTATATACCAAACCTTATTATTCTGGAGTTGTTTGAATGCAATCAGTTTTACAAAAAGATTCCTGCTAAAGTTTACTTCAATGTATCCTTCAATTTACAGTTGAACGCTTACCATTCCTAGTAGCTGTGTGAAAAGCCTAGGGATATAACTTCTTTCCTGGGATCACGAGTGGCTCAAATTTCTTCAGTTTGTAGGGTGGGGTTCCTGAAGCTGAAAATGCTGAGCAAGGTGTTGCCCTTTCTGCCTCCTGCCCATCGTTCCTTGGTGGTTACTGCTTCCATCATGGGCTCTCTGGATTATTGTAATGGCATCTATCTGGGCCAGCCGAATTTTCTGATCTAGAGACTCCAGACCCTTCAAAATGCAGCAGCGGGTTTGGCTTTGGGGGCCCCTAAACTCTCCCATTCCAAACCACTGCTATCCAAGCTTCACTGGCTTCCAGTTTGAAGCCAGATTAAGTTTAAGATCTTGTGTACTGTGCACCGTTCAGTCCAATGGATAGGCCTGACTTTTCTCTGCTCCAAACTCACACCTTTACCTGTACCAGCACAAAGACCTAGCTCCACAAGTAAAATTCTTTTGGTGGTTCCACGTTTTTTGCAGAGCCAGACTTGGAGGACGTTCTTTATCCATCCTTGCCCCCACCTTGTCGAACTCTCTTTCTCTTTTTCTACGTGAGACACCTGATCACTTGCGCTTTCGTAAAGCTCTAAAAACGTTCCTTTTTTTGCTGCCCCTTCCGGTCTCTCCTTCCTTCCCCCTCCAACACCCAGATGCCTCCGGGGCAGGTTTACTCCTTGCGCTTAAGAAATTTAAATAAATACATACATACATACTGTACATCTATAACGTCAAGAAAAATAATTCCTTTGTCCTCTTGCATGTGATAAAATGCAAGTTTAAGCATTGCTCTACAGTGCTTAGGAGCTTGGTAAGACCATACTGGATATCCCATAAGAACCCCCTGCAACAACCAATTATACATTATCCTCCCAAAACGTTTCACAAGACTATATCACATTCATAATATATATTCCTTGTATGCTATTGGTTCGAAACCCCGCTTTAAGCTCAGTATCCTGCTTATATAGAAATGTTTACATACTTCTTATGGAGTCGTTTTATTTGATTTTATTTAAGGTATATCTGAAGCACAGACCTTGCCTCAAGATCCAATGAAGTGATGTGGGAAGCATGGCACAAAATGATAAACAAAACATAAGAAAATTGGGGAGTCATTAGGTTGTGGGGGAGTGGTGGACATTCAAACCTTGTGCTCATAAGCTTCAGGAAATGGGGCATGTAAGTGGTGGCTTTGGCGCGTGTATATGTTAACTCTTTGGCAAGACTTTCTTGTCAAGAAACATTGCGCAGTGACATGGATTCCCCTATGAAGATCCACAGAAAAAAGCATTATACATGTATGGCTGGTGGTGTTAATGGGCTGGAGTCTGAAATAGTGTGGTTTTGTATTCACTTCTGTTTACTAGGGCAAGTTTCTCTCTAGCCCCTGCTGACCCACTATAAACCATATTGGTAGGTTTCAGCCACTAAGAGGCTTGTGTTTCCTGAGAAATTCTTTCAGACCATATAGAAATCTGGGTAAGATAAGGAATGTAAACATCTCAGTTCAACTGCAAGGGGGACATTTGGGGATGGGCCTCTTAGTGGTGACCTCCGCAGATTTATTTTGTTATCTCAGTTCAAGCTGGCACCTATCTTTCCAGGGGTGCCATGCACATAAGAGGAAGGGGCATGGGTTGCATGAAATTCCTTTAAGGGGCAGCAAGTTCACTCTGTTTTGCAGGCCAGACCTTTGTACACCCTCCTGCCCACTCCCTTTAGATAGCATTTTCACTATTGTCAAACTTTGCATAGCTAATATGTTCTCTTTCTCTCAGATGTTGCAGGGGTGGATTTGCATAGTTACCTGTCGACCCCAAGCACAAAATAGCTGCTACTGCAAATAAATAAGAAGGAGCTGCACTCATATACTCTGGTGTTGCAGCAGAGCCACAATGGCTGACCTCAGGAAGAACGTGACTGCATTCCATACCAAGAGGAGAGAGAAGTCAAAAGCACTGACCAAGGATTGGCCATCACCCCACTAATGTGCAAGATTTCACCACAAACAACAGAACTTTGCTTTACTAATTAAACCAAAAGAGTTAGGCCTTGTACTCTTTAAAGCATTTGAGATGTTATTTTGCCTAACCACAATGATTTTGTTTACAGCTACCAAACGACATTTACAGAACAAAATGCATTGAATCTTGGTTACAATTTTTGTTTGGTTTGATTGTATTACAATCCGCTGTGCTAACACTGGTCGTATTACAAACCAGTTAAGTTCTGTTATAAGACTACAGCATCAGTAAAAATCGCTTATGCTCACCTTTGTCCTTCGGTTTAAATACTAAGAACCAATTGTCTTTCAGAAAGGTTTCCATGCAGAAAGCAATCTCCTAGTAAATTTACAGGGTAATTCATAGAATTTCGCAGAAAAGTGTCGCAAGCGGCTGGCGCAGAGTGTCCGCGTGCAATTGTCTGTGCCAGGCGCGTGCGCTAAAACCGATTTCCGCGCACAGCGTATTCATGGATTTTAGGCTCCCAAACCAGCCGTGGCGCAGAGTATCGCAGCGACCCTGCAGCAGCGCCAGTAACGCCCCCAAGAATGCCCTTGCGCAAGGAAAAGCCATCAAAATCGCTAAATCATCGCAAAGGGCTGCGCTAACCCTGGACCAGTTTACAGGGCTGCCAAACAAGGAACGCAAAGCGGGTAACGTTTATATCAGGGGTACGCGGGAAGTTTTACACGCGATTAGCCAGGGTACGTGTATTACAGGGGTACGCGGGAAGTTTTACACGCAATTGGCCAGGGTACGTGTATTACAGGGGTACGTGTGAAATTTTACACGCGATTAGCCAGGGTACGTGTACTACAGGGGTACGCGGGAATTATCACACGCGATTTGGCTGGGTACGTGTATTACAGGGGTACGCGGGAATTATCACATGCGATTTGGCCAGGTACGTGTATTACAGGGGTGCGCGGGAATTATCACACGCGATTTGGCTGGGTATGTGTATTACAGGGGTGCGCGGGAAGTTACACACGCGATTAGGCTGGGTGGGTCCTCACAGGTGTTCCCTGTACACCCTCCACGGACCCTGCAGGCAGCCCACAAAACAGGGGACTACCCTGCACACCTGCTCATGTCCCCCAGCACCCCCACCCCCCAGCACTGTGGGCCACCCTCCACCAGGCCCCCACTCATGTCCCCTTGCACCCCCACCCCCCAGCAGTCATGGGGCAGCCTCCACCAGGCCCCCACTCATGTCCCCTTGCACCCCCACCCCCCCAGCAGTCATGGGGCCCCCTCCACCAGGCCCCCAATCACCCCCACCCCTCAGCCACCAGGGGCAGCCTCCACCAGGCCCCCACTCATGTCCCCTATCACCCCCACCCCCCAGCAGTGCAGGGGCAGCCTCCACCAGGCCCCCACTCATGTCTCCCACCCCCCTCTCCCCCAGCACTGAGGGGCACCCTCCACCAGGCCCCCACTCATGTCATCCACCCACCCCACCCCCCAGCACTGTGGGGCACCCTCCACCAGGCCCCCACCCATGTCTACCACCACCCCCACCCCCCAGCAGTGCAGGGGCAGCCTCCACCAGGCCCCCACTCATGTCCCCTATCACCCCCACCCCCAGCCACCATGGGCAGCCTCCACCAGGCCCCCACTCATGTCCCCTTGCACCCCCACCCCCCAGCAGTCATGGGGCACCCTCCACCAGGCCCCCACTCATGTCCCCTATCACCCCCACCCCCCAGCCACCAGGGGCAGCCTCCACCAGGCACCCACTCATGTCCCCTATCACCCCCACTCCCCAGCCACCAGGGGCAGCCTCCACCAGGCACCCACTCATGTCTCCCACCACCCCCACCCCCCAGCATCCAGGGGCAGCCTCCACCAGGCCCCCACTCATGTCTTCCACCACCCCCACCCCGCAGCAGTGCAGGGGCAGCCTCCACCAGGCCCCCACTCATGTCTCCCACCACCCCCACCCCCCAGCCACCAGGGGCAGCCTCCACCAGGCACCCACTCATGTCCCCCTGCACCCCCACCCCTCGCAGTGCAGGGGCACCCTCCACCAGGCCCCCACTCATGTCCCCCTGCACCCCCACCCCCCAGCAGTGCAGGGGCACCCTCCACCAGGCCCCCACTCATGTCTCCCACCACCCCACCCCCAGCCACCAGGGGCAGCCTCCACCAGGCCCCCACTCATGTCTCCCACCACCCCCACCCCCCAGCAGTGCAGGGGCAGCCTCCACCAGGCCCCCACTCATGTCTCCCACCACCACCACCCCCCAGCATCCAGGGGCACCCTCCACCAGGCCCCACTCATGTCTCCCACTACCCCCACCCCCCCAGCAGTGTGGGGCAGCCTCCACCAGGCTCCCACCCATGTCTCCCGCCACCCCCACCCCCCAGCCACCAGGGTCAGCCTCCACCAGGCCCCCACTCATGTCTCCCACCACCCCCACCCCCCAGCAGTGCAGGGGCAGCCTCCACCAGGCCCCCACTCATGTTCCCTATCACCCCCACCCCCCAGCCACCATGGGCAGCCTCCACCAGGCCCCCACTCATGTCCCCTTGCACCCCCAGCAGTCATGGGGCACCCTCCACCAGGCCCCCACTCATGTCCCCTATCACCCCCACCCCACAGCCACCAGGGGCAGCCTCCACCAGGCACCCACTCATGTCCCCTATCACCCCCACCCCCCAGCCACCAGGGGCAGCCTCCACCAGGCACCCACGCATGTCCCCTATCAACCCCCACCCCCCAGCAGTGCAGGGGCAGCCTCCACCAGGCCCCCACTCATGTCTCCCACCACCCCCACCCCCCAGCATCCAGGGGCAGCCTCCACCAGGCCCCCACTCATGTCTCCCACCACCCCCACCCCCCAGCAGTGCAGGGGCAGCCTCCACCAGGCCCCCACTCATGTCTCCCACCACTCCCACCCCCCCCCAGCAGTGTGGGGCAGCCTCCACCAGGCTCCCACCATTGTCTACTGTTAGGCGGAAACCCGTGCAGTTCCCTCTGGGACCACTGCAAAGGATTTAGGACTACAGGCGTTGGCGGTGAACCCACTTGGTAGCAGTCTGTACCACACAGATTCACTTGGTAGCTGTGGCTGAGCAATCAGACTTCTCGCAAGAAAAGTTGGTCAGTATGTGGAGTATACAACATAGGGCAATTCTTCACAGCAAGACAAGCAAACACGCAACAAGGCTTAGTGTAAAGATAGTAAGTTATTTATTTATAACAAAATGTCTATGAAAAACACTAAAGCAAATCACGGCAAACAAATCAAACACAATTACTCTACGAAGTAGAAAACGATCAATCCCCCTAGCAAAATATCGACAACTCTAGGTTCTACCGGTACCACTTATTTTCAGACAGAGGTGTATACCTCAACCTAGATGACACTCGAATATTAGTTAGGACGGGAGAGAAAAAGATAGGCAGGTTATGAAATCAACACAGTTCAATCTTTCTTGCAGGAAGGCAAGAATCACAATAGATCATAAAGTTCAGAGGCCAGGCCCACTCGGATAGAGGCAAGGCGCGATGTCCCAAAAAGTCTCTAGTGGAGATGCATTCAAGTCTTTATAGCAAATTGTTATCGGCAGATTGAACCAGTTCAGAACAAAGAATGAGCAAAGCTTGGAGGTGACCCAGCGGAACGGAGAGGATTAAGACACCTCACTCGAACCGAGCGAAAGGGAAGCCAGGCGGACACGGTACCTTGTTGTGGAGGGCAGCTCCGGCTGGGGCAGTTGTTCCTGGTGGTGGATGCACGTCGGGTCTTGGCCAAGAGTAGAGATGATCTTGTCGTCGAAGGAAAGTAAAGTCCGGTGCACCACCAGGGAAGAGACCAGCCGCGGAGTGCTCCGTCACAAGGCACCACCTTTTGGTCGCGGTACAGGGGTAGTGGCTATCCGGTTGCCGAGGTGCTCTGCACCGGCAATTCGACCACTGCGTCCTGAGGCGAATAAAAAGCAAAGGGGACTGGTTGTTCCCACCAGTCAGGGGAAGAGACTCTCCGGCAGGGAGATCTCCTCTGTCGTCGGGAAGTGGTGAGTCGGTTCCGCAGGGCTCCACCGGAGGTGTCGTCGTGCAGGTCGGCTCAGCGTTACCCTCGTCGGATTCTTAGGTCCTGTGGCGACTTCTGAAGATCCAGTCCCAAAAGCCCTGCTTTTATGCAGAAGATCCCCATTCATTCAGCCTAGCTGTCAATCAACACATGCTAAGTGGTGAGCGGGAAGGCTCACCACCTGGGCCAATCACTCCAGAGTGCGACCTGAGTTGGCAAGGCAACTCGGTCCAGGGTGCCTAAACCCCCTCCCACACCCCTGAGGTAACCCAGACAGAATGGCACCACTTTTGAGGGTCTCTGTACAGTGGCCCGCCAAAAGTGGAACAAAGGGCTCAACCTTTGGTTTAGGAGTCACAGAGACGAACACAGACGCCATTTTAAAACCGAGTTCTGGCAGAAAATACCACTCGATAAACTTATTTAAGATAAGTAGATCGGTGGTACGTCAGAGATTAATGAGAAAAAGTATCAATCTCCAACAATGGGACGAATCCCATAGGGTTATGTTCGGGATCGAACATAACAAGTAGTTTCCACTGCCACCAGCCAAAACTCGACGAGGGGGGACGGGACAGTGCCCCCTCGAGTAACAGATCCAGGAGTAATCGAATTACCCCTACTAGTACGTCCACAATAAGATGGTTGGTACTAGTTCTGTTAGTAAATTTAGGTCTAGTAAAGCCAATGGTGACTTTACATGCCCGGTGAGACAGTAGTCAGTCCCCGGGTATAGAGTCTATGGTGGGGGACCCGCTAGGACGCCCCCGTGTTACGACACGTAGGGTGCGGTGTAACACACATAGAAAAACATGAGACCCTATGGAGTAAAAGACCCCATAGCCCATCGAACACATTGACATTTCAAAGGAATTACACACATACATGTCCAAGAGTGGGAGAAAAGAGTCTCACTCTTGGCAGGATGGAAAAAAACAAACTCCCGAAATCCAGCAAAGCTGCCGGGGGACTCACTAGGTTAGGAAATTCAGCCTAAACAGAGAATTCTCCCTAACAGTGGGGGTGGTGGGAGACATGGGTGGGGGCCTGGTGGAGGGTGCCACTGCACTGCTGGGGGGTGGGGGTGGTGGTAGACATGAGTGGGGGCCTGGTGGAGGCTGCCCCTGCACTGCTGGGGGGTGGGGGTGGTGGGAGACATGAGTGGGGGCCTGGTGGAGGGTGCCCTGGATGCTGGGGGGTGGGGGTGGTGGGAGACATGAGTGGGGGCCTGGTGGAGGCTGCCCCTGCACTGCTGGGGGGTGGGGGTGGTGGGAGACATGAGTGGGGGCCTGGTGGAGGGTGCCCCTGGATGCTGAGGGGTGGGGGTGGTGGGAGACATGAGTGGGGGCCTGGTGGAGGGTGCCCCACACTGCTGGGGGGGTGGGGGTGGTGGGAGACATGAGTGGGGGCCTGGTGGAGGGTGCCCCTGAACTGCTGGGGGTGGTGGTGCAGGGGGACATGAGTGGGGGCCTGGTGGAGGGTGCCCCTGCACTGCTGGGGGGTGGGAGTGGTGGGAGACATGAGTTGGACATGAGTGGGGGCCTGGTGGAGGCTGCCCCTGCACTGCTGGGGGGTGGGGGGGTGGGAGACATGAGTGGGGGCCCAGTGGAGGCTGCCCCTGGATGCTGGGGGGTGGGGGTGGTGGGAGACATGAGTGGGGGCCTGGTGGAGGGTGCCCCACACTGCTGGGGGGGTGGGGGTGGTGGGAGACATGAGTGGGGGCCTGGTGGAGGGTGCCCCACACTGCTGGGGGGATGAGGGTAGTGGGAGACATGAGTGGGGGCCTGGTGGAGGGTGCCCGTGCACTGCTGGGGGTGGGGGTGCAGGGGGACATGAGTGGGGGCCTGGTGGAGGGTGCCCCTGCACTGCTGGGGGGTGGGGGGAGACATGAGTTGGACATGAGTGGGGGCCTGGTGGAGGGTGCCCCTGGATGCTGGGCGGTGGGGGTGTAGGGGGCCATGAGTGGGGGCCTGGTGGAGGGTGCCCCTGGATGCTGGGGGGTGGGGGTGCTGGGTGACATGAGCAGGTGTGCAGGGTAGTCCCCTGTGGTGTCGGCTGCCTGCAGGGGCCGTGGAGGGTGTACAGGGAATACCTGGGAGCACACAGCCAAATCGCGTGTAGAATTTCCCGCGTACCCCTGTCATACACGTACCCAGCCCAATGGCGTGTGGAAATTCATGCGCATGTACCCTGCCAAATCGCGTGTGGGACTTCCCGCGCACCCCTGAGATCCACGTACCCAGCCAAGTCGCGTGTGGAAATTCCCGCGCACGTACCCGGCCAAATCGCGTGTGGCACTTCCCGCGCACCCCTGAAATCCACGTACCCTGCCAAATCGTGTGTGAGACTTCCCGCGCACCCCTGAGATCCACGTACCCAGACAAATCGCGTGTGGAAATCCCGCGCACGTACCCGGCCAAATCGCGTGGAACTTCCCGCGCACCCCTGAAATCCACGTACCCTGCCAAATCGCGTGTGAGACTTCCCGCGCACCCCTGAGATCCACGTACCCAGACAAATCGCGTGTGGAAATTCCCGCGCACGTACCTGGCCAAATCGCGTGTGGAACTTCCCGTGCACCCCTGAAATCCACGTACCCTGCCAAATCGCGTGTGAGACTTCCCGCGCACCCCTGAGATCCACGTACCCAGACAAATCGTGTGTGGAAATTCCCACGCACGTACCCGGCCAAATCGTGTGTGGAACTACCCGCGCACCCCTGAAATCCACGTACCCTGCCAAATCGCGTGTGAGACTTCCCGTGCACCCCTGAGATCCACGTACCCAGACAAATCGCATGTGGAAATTCCCGCGCACGTACCCGGCCAAATCGCGTGTGGAACTTCCCGCGCACCCCTGAAATCCACGTACCCTACCAAATTGCGTGTGGACTTCCCGCGCACCCCTGAGATCCACGTACCCAGACAAATCGCGTGTGGAAATTCCCGCGCACGTACCCGGCCAAATCGCTTGTGGAACTTCCCGCGCACCCCTGAAATCCACGTACCCTGCCAAATCGCGTGTGTGACTTCCCGCGCACCCCTGAGATCCACGTACCCAGACAAATCGAGTGTGGAAATTCCCGCGCACGTACCCGGCCAAATCGCGTGTGGAACTTCCTGCGCACCCCTGAAATCCACGTACCCTGCCAAATCGCGTGTGAGACTTCCCGCGCACCCCGGAATACACACACACGTTATTTTTAAGTCAGCAGGTGTCCGTGTTTGTGGGTACCCCTTTGCACGTCATTTGTCCTGTAGGGCCACAGTATAGGACATTCATCATGGCTGTATATAGGTGCTATTTGTTGGCGCACCTTTTGGCGCACATTTATTACAGGCGCAGAGACGCTACCGCCTGCTTTCTTGTGGCGGTCGTGTTTGTGCCTGTGCGCTGGTTTGACCATGCGCTTTTTTGCCCTATTCGATTCCATGAATACGGGTTGTAGGCGAGCGTGTGGGCGTTCCGCGCACTTGCACCCTGTACTTCCCCCGTGACGCCCACATTTTGGCAAGTTGTTCCCCATTCCGAGTGTTACGCCCCGTGTTCGCCTACTTTTGTTGTGTGCGCTGCGCTATGTGCGATTTTCGCTGTGGCCTGTGCGATTTCCGCTGTGACCTGGCGCACGCCGTTGGATGGCCTGTGCGCCAACGTGCGCCGTGCACTTTTTTAGCGCACATCCGATGGTTTTCTCGCGCACGGCCTTCCATGAATTGATGTGCGCTGCTTTTCGTGCGATTTTCGCACTTGCACTGCGAATCGCACTAATTATTCCATGAATCGTCCTGTTACAGGGTAATTCATAGAATTTCGCAGAAAAGTGGCGCAAGCGGCTGGCGCAGAGTGTCCATGTCCCCACTCATGTCCCCTATCACCCCACCCCCCAGCCACCAGGGGCAGCCTCCACCAGGCCCCCACTCATGTCCCCTATCACCCCCACCCCCCAGCAGTGCAGGGGCAGCCTCCACCAAGCCCCCACTCATGTCTCCCACACCCCACCCCCTCAGCACTGAGGGGCACCCTCCACCAGGCCCCACTCATGTCTCCCACCCACCCCACGCCCCAGCACTGTGGGGCACCCTCCACCAGGCCCCCACCCATGTCTACCACCACCCCCACCCCCAGCAGTGCAGGGGCAGCCTCCACCAGGCCCCCACTCATGTCCCCTATCACCCCCACCCCCCAGCCACCATGGGCAGCCTCCACCAGGCCCCCACTCATGTCCCCTTGCACCCCCACCTCCCAGCAGTCATGGGACACCCTCCACCAGGCCCCCACTCATGTCCCCTATCACCCCCACCCCCCAGCCACCAGGCGCAGCCTCCACCAGGCACCCACTCATGTCCCCTATAACCCCCACTCCCCAGCCACCAGGGGCACCCTCCACCAGGCACCCACGCATGTCTCCCACCACCCCCACCCCCAGCATCCAGGGGCAGCCTCCCCCAGGCCCCCACTCATGTCTCCCACCACCCCCACCCCCAGCAGTGCAGGGGCAGCCTCCACCAGGCCCCCACTCATGTCTCCCACCACCCCCACCCCCCAGCCACCAGGGGCAGCCTTCACCAGGCACCCACTCATGTCCCCCTGCACCCCCACCCCCCAGCAGTGCAGGGGCACCCTCCACCAGGCCCCCACTCAAGTCTCCCACCACCCCCACCCCCCACCCCCCAGGGGCAGCCTCCACCAGGCCCCCACTCATGTCTCCCACCACCCCCACCCCCCAGCATCCAGGGGCACCCTCCACCAGGCCCCCACTCATGTCTCCCACCACCGCCACCCCCCAGAAGTGCAGGGGCAGCCTCCACCAGGCCCCCACTCATGTCTCCCACCACCCCCACCCCCCCAGCAGTGTGGGGCAGCCTCCACCAGGCTCCCACCCATGTCTCCCACCACCCCCACCCCCCAGCCACCAGGGGCAGCCTCCACCAGGCCCCCACTCATGACTCCCACCACCCCCACCCCCCAGCACTGTGGGGCACCCTCCACCAGGCCCCAACCCATGTCTACTACCATCCCCACCCCCCAGCAGTGCAGGGGCAGCCTCCACCAGGCCCCCACTCATGTCCCCTATCACCCCCACCCCCCAGCCACCATGGGCAGCCTCCACCAGGCCCTCACTCATGTCCCCTTGCACCCCCACCCCCCAGCAGTCATGGGGCACCCTCCACCAGGCCCCCACCCATGTCCCCTATCACCCCCACCCCCCAGCCACCAGGGGCAGCCTCCACCAGGCACCCTCTCATGTCCCCTATCACCCCCACCCCCCAGCCACCAGGGGCAGCCTCCACCAGGCACCCACTCATGTCCCCTATCACCCCCACCCCCCAGCAGTGCAGGGGCAGCCTCCACCAGGCCCCCACTCATGTCTCCCACCACCCCCCAGCATCCAGGGGCAGCCTCCACCAGGCCCCCACTCATGTCTCCCACCACCGCCACCCCCCAGCAGTGCAGGGGCAGCCTCCACCAGGCCTCCACTCATGTCTCCCACCACCCCCACCCCCCCAGCAGTGTGGGGCAGCCTCCACCAGGCTCCCACCCATGTCTACCACCATCCCCAACCCCCAGCCACCATGGGCAGCCCCCACCAGGCCCCCACTCATGTCCAACTCATGTCTTCCACCACCCCCACCCCCCAGCAGTGCAGGGGCACCCTCCACCAGGCCCCCACTCATGTCTCCCACCACCCCCACCCCCCAGCATCCAGGGGCGCCCTCCACCAGGCCCCCACTCATGTCCAACTCATGTCTCCCACCACCCCCACCCCCCAGCATCCAGGGGCAGCCTCCACCAGGCCCCCACTCATGTCTCCCACCACCGCAACCCCCCAGCAGTGCAGGGGCAGCCTCCACCAGGCCCCCACTCATGTCTCCCACCACCCCCACCCCCCAGCAGTGTGGGGCAGCCTCCACCAGGCTCCCACCCATGTCTACCACCATCCCCACCCCCCAGCCACCATGGGCAGCCCCCACCAGGCCCCCACTCATGTCCAACTCATGTCTTCCACCACCCCCACCCCCCAGCAGTGCAGGGGCACCCTCCACCAGGCCCCCACTCATGTCTCCCACCACCCCCACCCCCCAGCATCCAGGGGCACCCTCCACCAGGCCCCCACTCATGTCCAACTCATGTCTCCCACCACCCCCACCCCCCAGCATCCAGCGGCACCCTCCACCAGGCCCCCACTCATGTCTCCCACCACCCCCACCCCCCAGCAGTGCAGGGGCAGCCTCCACTAGGCCCCCACTCATGTCTCCCACCACCCCCACCCCTCAGCATCCAGGGGCACCCTCCACCAGGCCCCCACTCATGTCTCCCACCACCGCCACCCCCCAGCAGTGCAGGGGCAGCCTCCACCAGGCCCCCACTCATGACTCCCACCACCCCCACCCCCCCAGCAGTGTGGGGGCAGCCTCCACCAGGCTCCCACCCATGTCTCCCACCACCCCCACCCCCTAGCCACCAGGGCAGGTTCCACCAGGCCCCCACTCATGTCTCCCACCACCCCCACCCCCCAGCAATGTGGGGCACCCTCCACCAGGCCCCCAACCATGTCTACCACCACCCCCCCCAGCAGTGCAGGGGCACCCTCCACCAGGCCCCCACTCATGTCTCCCACCACCCCCACCCCCCAGCAGTGTGGGGCAGCCTCCACCAGGCTCCCACCCATGTCTCCCACCACCCCCTCCCCCCAGCATCCAGGGGCACCCTCCACCAGGCCCCCACTCATGTCCAACTCATGTCTCCCACCACCCCCACCCCCCAGCATCCAGGGGCACCCTCCACCAGGTCCCCACTTATGTCTCCCACCACCCCCACCCCCGCAGCAGTGTGGGGCACCCTCCACCAGGCCCCCACTCATGTCTCCCACCACCCCCACCCCCCCAGCATCCAGGGGCACCCTCCACCAGGCCTCCACTCATGTCTCCCACCACCCCCACCCCCAGCAGGGCAGGGGCAGCCTCCACCAGGCCCCCACTCATGTCTCCCACCACCCCCACCCCCCAGCAGAGCAGGGGCACCCTCCACCAGGCCCCCACCCATGTCCAACTCATGTCTCCCACCACCCCCACCCCCCAGCATCCAGGGGCACACTCCACCAGGCCCCCACTCATGTCTCCCACCACCCCCACCCCCTCAGCAATGTGGGGCACCCTCCACCAGGCCCCCACTCATGGCTCCCACGACCCCCACCCCCCAGCAGTGCAGGGGCAGCCTCCACCAGGCCCCCACTCATGTCTCCCACCACCCCCACCCCCCAGCATCCAGGGGAACCCTCCACCAGGGCCCCACTCATGTCTCCCACCACCCCCACCCCCCAGCCACCAGGGGCACCCTCCACCAGGCCCCCACTCATGTCCCCCTGCGCCTCCACCCCCCAGCAGTGCAGGGGCACCCTCCACCAGGCCCCACTCATGTCTCCCACCACCCCCACCCCCCAGCATCCAGGGGCACCCTCCACCAGGGCCCCACTCATGTCTCAAACCACCCCCACTCCCCAGCCACCAGGGGCACCCTCCACCAGGCTGTCATGATCTCTGCTTCCAAAAGGTTAGGGTTTTCCCAACTCCCTTGGAAGCAGATCCATAACCCAGGTTCCGAGGGCCAACCATTCCTAATTGGGACCTTTTGGACCCAGTCCTGGCGCCAGTGGCACCAGGCTCATAAATATGCCCAGTCCCAGCGCTGGAAGCGCCGGGCTCATAATGCTTGGGTGGACTTACCTGCAGCAGACCATGCTGCTTACTTGCCTGCCAGCTGAGCCTCTGATCCTCTTCTGTTTGGAACTACTTTTCCTGTTGGTGGGGCAGGAGCCACTCCCTAGATTCAGAACACTGGAACTCTTCTGGAAAGCAGGAACTCTTTTCTTACCTAGGCGTGGCTGTGGAAGGAGACACCTAAGCACTACAGGAGGCTATTTAAACCACACCCGGTGGATGAATCTTGCTTTGCGTTATTCTGCATCCTCTGCAGCAGAACGCTCATCGTGTCTTCTGCATCGGATCCTGGGCCTAAGGAAAAAGGCTTACCATCCTGAATCCAGTCTTCAGCAACACCTATAAAGACAAGAAAGAACAGATTAGCATTCCGGCATCTGAAAGAGAAAGGCTTACCTACTCTTCGTGCGCTCCGGAGGTCTTCACACTGCATTCCGGCATCTGAAAGACAAAAGCTTACCGACTCTTCGCACGCTCCGGAGGCCTTCGGCGCTGCATCCTGCATCTGAAAGACAAAACAAGGTGCGTTTAAAGACATTGGGGAACTTTAATACTCACGTGCCATTACTCCTTTCCACATCAACCCCAGTGGGTATTCCGGCACCCTGCAGCCGCTCCGAACTCGTACCTGCAAAATAAAAGACAGTTAGAGCGCATCGTGAAGCAGGCAACAAGCGCTTACTTACGTGCTTCCAGGCGCTTCTATTCATCACACGGACTCCATCTTCAACTCACTTCAGCCCGTCATCCGCCATCGCCGGAACCTGCAAAACAAGAGACATCATTGCTAAAGACGTTAAAGACAATAGAATTACTCGAAACTTACCGTTCGTGCAGTAAACGACGGACAGCAGTCCTCTGAAGTCAAGAGGCCTGCGCTACCGATCCAGTGAAGAAACTGGTTACAGCACCCTGCCCCGAGGCAGATGGAGAGCTCGGCATTCACTTACCTAAGGTGAGAGCGTTAACCTTTGGGGGTCTACAGGAGAGCAAAAAAGGAAAGAGATAGGGACACCCCAATAACCCCAGTTCATTAATCCCATATTTTCTGTCTGCAGACATCTTACTCTTGAAGTCAGGCATACAGTGCACAGAGGTCCAGCCCAAAGAGCCAACCGGGTGCTACACATCACCTTTGAAGATACGGTAGTCGCCCAGTCAAGACCGGCGCCTCTGCGAGAATCAGGTGAGCGTTACAGAACGCAAAGCCTACCGCAAAACTCTCGCCCAGGCGCTATGGAAACCTCGGATACTGACTACCTAGCCCGGTTACTTGGGGAACTAAGGGCAGAAGTGCATGCAGCTCGTCAGGAAACGAATGCTCTAAGAAGGGAACTAATTATTTCCAAGGAGAGAACAGACGGTCTTGCTAGACAATTGCTAAAGTCACAAGCCGGACAAACCCCGTTACCCGCATCAGGGGCAAATCTTCCTTCAACATCCTCTATGAATCCAGTGCAGATCAACCTACCTGGGAATGTACCTCTGGCTCCGCCCGAACGATTTTCTGGTGACCCAAAGAGGTTTGCAGTATTTATCAATCAGTGCCGGTTGCACTTCTTATGCCGGCCAGCAGTCTTTCCAACTGATCAAGCTAAAGTAGCTTTTGTACTTTCGTACCTTAGTGGCAATGCGGCAGACTGGTCGATCCCTCTAGTTAATCAAGATGATCCGGTTCTCCATGATTTTCAAGCCTTTCAGCTTAGTATGGAAAAACTGTTCGCAAGACATTCACAGGGGCAGGCCTTGGACAATGAGCTTCTTTCGTTGCGACAGGGTAATCAAGACCTTTTGGCTTATATTGCATCTTTCAATAGACTAATAGTGGAAACTCAATGGCCCGAGGACAAAAGGATTACGCTGTTTTACAGAGGTCTACGTGGAGAGCTCAAAGACGTTTTAGCCCAAGTAGTGAATCCCCCACAAGACTGTTCGGATTATATAGACTTGGTCGTTCAAATAGATCATAGACTGCAGAACAGGAAAGCCGACCGTTCCAAGTTTGATGCTCGAGTATTTTCCAAACCGCCAACTCCTTCCAAAGGAGTAGACTCCGGGGAACCCATGCAAATTGGGGGTCTGAAAGGTCCTCCAACACAAAAGGAGCGGGAAAGGAGAAAACAGTTGCAATTATGCCTATATTGCGGAAACTCAGGGCACTTTCTTCGAGACTGTCCGGTGAAACCTGCCAAGAAGGCAGTAGGAGCTGCAGTTACCAAAGTTACAAACTCTGAGCAGGGAAACGACCTCGCCCGACAAGAATAGAGGTCCTCTTGCCGAGCGTGAAAACGAGTTCCGTGACCTCGCATTTCGTGATACCTATGGTCCTCATTAGCCCTGATAATCCGGATCGATTACATGCAATTGAAGCTTACGTCGACAGCGGTGCCATCGGCAATTATGTGGATCATGAAATGGTTTTGAGGATGAATCTAACTCTTTGTCCCAAGGCTGTAAAGGACGTCATTACTACAGTGGATGGTACGGAGATAGCCTCCGGGCCAGTAACACATACCACTCAAGACGTGACGCTAGTAAGTCAAGATGGACACCATGAGAAGATTGTGTTCGATGTGATCAAGGCCCCTCAGTTTCAGATTATTCTAGGAATACCTTGGTTAGAGAAACACAATCCTCTGATCGATTGGCGAGCAAGAACGGTCCAGTTTCCAGAATGTGTCTCTACTTGTCACCCTCCACCTGGTGTTGCACTGGAAGCAATTTCTTCAGAGACTCCCCAGTTACCTCCCGAATACCTTGAATACCAAGATGTTTTCCGGAAGGATCGGGCTAACACTCTACCTCCTCATAGGTCTTATGACTGCCAGATAGACCTGATACCTGGATCTACTCCTCCTTGTAGTAGAATTTATGCCCTCACCGAGCCTCAGAACCTTCACCTTCGACAATACCTGGATCAATACCTGGCGAATGGGTTTATTCGTCCTTCCAAGTCCCCTGCTTCTTCAGCTTTGTTCTTCGTTCCAAAAAAGGAAGGAGACCTTAGAACTTGTATCGATTATCGCTCCCTGAACCAGATCACCGTTAAGAATAGATATCCGTTACCTTTGATCCCTGAACTCCTGGACCAAGTCAGAAAAGCATGCATATATACAAAGCTGGATCTTAGAGGAGCTTACCACTTGGTACGAGTAAAAGTGGGCGATGAATGGAAGACTGCCTTCCGCACCAAGTATGGGCTATTTGAATATCAGGTCATGCCCTTTGGACTTTGCAATGCCCCGGCCGCCTTTCAATATTTTATGAACGATGTCCTCAGAGAGCTCATAGATGTGTGTGTTGTTGTTTACATTGACGACATCCTCGTTTATTCTTCATCGAAATCTGAACATCGGAAACACGTGAAAATGGTCCTCGAAAGATTGCGTCAACACAAACTTTTCGCTAAGTTGGAAAAATGTGTTTTCAACGTGACTGAAGTTGAATTCTTGGGATTCATATTATCACCTGGCGGAGTACGTATGGATTCAAAGAAGGTCGATGCAGTTCTCAAATGGCCATCACCATCCTCCGTAAAAGGTGTGCAAAGCATGTTAGGCTTCGCTAACTTTTACCGCAGGTTTATCCCCGAATTCTCTCGAATAGTCCAGCCCATCACTGCCTTGTTAAAGAAAAACAAACGTTTTGAATGGTCTACCGAGGCGGAACAAGCTTTCCAGGATTTGAAGGCTAAGTTTATCTCTGCACCAATCTTAAAACACCCTCGCCCCGAACTCCCCTACATCGTGGAAACTGATGCTTCAAGCCTTGCCATGGGGGCAGTTCTATCACAAAAAGACCCGGTAACCAATCAGTTGCATCCCGTGGCATTTTGGTCCCGCAAATTCTCGCCTCCTGAAATCAATTACACGATTACTGACAAGGAACTTCTGGCTATCAAGTCTGCCTTTAAGGCTTGGCGGCATTATCTGCTGGGGGCCCGACACACCGTTACTGTGATTACGGATCACCGAAACCTGCAATATTTGAAAACCGCAAAAGCCCAATCCTCTAGACAACTCCGTTGGGCATTATTCTTTGCCGAGTTTGACTTCCTAATTACCTATCGACCTGGTACAAAGAACGGTAAAGATGATGCCCTTTCTCGGATGGGAGTGGAAGAACACTTGATCAACCCTAAACCTGTACCAATCATTCCCGAACAAAGAATTCTGGGTGTAATCGCCACAGAATCCATAGAGGAAGTTAAGGATAAAGCCAGGCAACTTGTAACTCCAGCAGACATACAGAATTGGCATCTGCAGGGAAAGGACTTTGCAGTAAAGGACAACTTATTGTATTTCCAAGAACGATTATACCTACCCAGCACAGATTTACAGAAAAAAGTAATCTCCTGTTATCACGATTCTTTAATGGAAGGTCACCCCGGTATGGCCAAGACCTCAGAAAAGATCAAGAGCTACTTCTGGTGGCCGTCTTGGAAAAAAGATATCAGAGACTTTATAATGTCTTGTGGAGTATGCGCCCAAAACAAGAGTCAAAAGGAAAGACCAGCAGGCCTCTTACGCCCTATTGACATCCCACCTCGCCCTTGGCATACGCTTTCTATGGACTTCATCACCGATCTACCTCCATGCTCCGGATACAATACGATTCTAGTAATCGTGGACTTATTCTCCAAGATGGCGCATTTCATTCCGCTCAAAGGCTTGCCAACAGCAGCAACTCTGGCCTGAGAATTTCTCGAAAACATCGTCCGCCTACACGGTTTTCCTTCGGTTCTAATTTCGGATCGAGGTAGTCAATTTATTTCTCATTTTTGGCGAAGTTGCTGTCGGTCGGCTCAAATTGATGTGAGACTATCGACCAGTCACCACCCTCAGACCGACAGACAAACCGAGAGGACCAATCAAACTCTGGAACAGTATTTACGCTGCATGCTGCAACAAACTGAAAAAACTTGGAAAGACATCCTTTGGATAGCCGAATATGCCTACAATAACTCTGTCCATTCGGGAACTGGGAAAACACTGTTTTTTCTTTTGTACGGCAGTCACCCTCGAACCTCGGAGTTGGATCCCCTCCAAGATCTTGAAACACCGGCAGTAGACTACCTGCATTCTACCTTCAAGGAAGCTGTTTCTCACCTTCAAAGGGCTAAAGAACAATACAAGAAAGGAGCAGATCAACATCGGAAGGAAGCCCCTCAATATCAAGTAGGGGACCAAGTCTGGTTATCCACCAAATATCTACCTCTAAAAGGGCCACGCACATTCAACCCAAGATACCTTGGTCCCTATTCCATCACTACCATAGTAAACCCAGTAGCGGTCAAGTTGGACTTGCCCCCTCACATGAAGATACATCCGGTCTTCCACGTCTCTCTATTAAAACCCGTGCAACCTCAAACCCGACTAACTAAATCTCCAAAACCCATCCTAGTTGATGGAGAACTCGAGTTTGAAGTCAAAAGCATTCTGGACTCCAAGATCTCCAAATCTAAACTATTTTACCGAATTGACTGGAAAGGCTACGGCCCCCAAGAGAGATCCTGGGAATCTGCTGAATATGTCCACGCTCCTCGCCTAATCAAAAGATTTCACCGAACATTTCCTGACAAGCCAAAACCCCCGGAGAAGCCCGGTTTGGGGGGGGGCCTTGAGGGGGGGTACTGTCATGATCTCTGCTTCCAAAAGGTTAGGGTTTTCCCAACTCCCTTGGAAGCAGATCCATAACCCAGGTTCCGAGGGCCAACCAGTCCCAATTGGGACCTTTTGGACCCAGTCCTGGCGCCAGTGGCACCAGGCTCATAAATATGCCCAGTCCCAGCGCTGGAAGCGCCGGGCTCATAATGCTTTGGTGGACTTACCTGCAGCAGACCATGCTGCTTACTTGCCTGCCAGCTGAGCCTCTGATCCTCTTCTGTTTGGAACTACTTTTCCTGTTGGGTGGGGCAGGAGCCACACCCTAGATTCAGAACACTGGAACTCTTCTGGAAAGCAGGAACTCTTTTCTTACCTAGGCGTGGCTGTGGAAGGAGACACCTAAGCACTACAGGAGGCTATTTAAACCACACCCGGTGGATGAATCTTGCTTTGCGTTATTCTGCATCTTCTGCAGCAGAACGCTCATCGTGTCTTCTGCATCGGATCCTGGGCCTAAGGAAAAAGGCTTACCATCCTGAATCCAGTCTTCAGCAACACCTATAAAGACAAGAAAGAACAGGTTAGCATTCCGGCATCTGAAAGACAAAGGCTTACCTACTCTTCGTGCGCTCCGGAGGTCTTCACACTGCATTCCGGCATCTGAAAGACAAAAGCTTACCGACTCTTCGCACGCTCCGGAGGCCTTCGGCGCTGCATCCTGCATCTGAAAGACAAAACCAGGTGCGTTTAAAGACATTGGGGAACTTTAATACTCACGTGCCATTACTCCTTTCCACATCAACCCCAGTGGGTATTCCGGCACCCTGCAGCCGCTCCGAACTCGTACCTGCAAAATAAAAGACAGTTAGAGCGCATCGTGAAGCAGGCAACAAGCGCTTACTTACGTGCTTCCAGGCGCTTCTATTCATCACACGGACTCCATCTTCAACTCACTTCAGCCCGTCATCCGCCATCGCCGGAACCTGCAAAACAAGAGACATCATTGCTAAAGACTTTAAAGACAATAGAATTACTCGAAACTTACCGTTCGTGCAGTAAACGACGGACAGCAGTCCTCTGAAGTCAAGAGGCCTGCGCTACCGATCCAGTGAAGAAACTGGTTACAGCACCCTGCCCTGAGGCAGATGGAGAGCTCGGCATTCACTTACCTAAGGTGAGAGCGTTAACCTTTGGGGGTCTACAGGAGAGCAAAAAAGGAAAGAGATAGGGACACCTCAATAACCCCAGTTCATTAATCCCATATTTTCTGTCTGCAGACATCTTACTCTTGAAGTCAGGCATACAGTGCACAGAGGTCCAGCCCAAAGAGCCAACCGGGTGCTACACATCACCTTTGAAGATACGGTAGTCGCCCAGTCAAGACCGGCGCCTCTGCGAGAATCAGGTGAGCGTTACACAGGCCCCCACTCATGTCTCCCACCACCCCCACCCCCCAGCATCCAGGGGCACCTTCCACCAGGGCCCAATTCATGTCTCCCACCACCCCCACCCCCCAGCCACCAGGGGCACCCTCCACCAGGCCCCCACTCATGTCCCCCTGCACCCCCACCCCCCAGCAGTGCAGGGGCACCCTCCACCAGGCCCCCACTCATGTCTCCCACCACCTCCACCCCCCAGCAGTGCAGGGGCACCCTCCACCAGGCACCCTCTCATGTCCCCCTGCACCCCCACCCCCCCCAGCAGTGTGGGGCACCCTCCACCAGGCCCCCACTCATGTCTCCCACCACCCCCACCCCCCAGCAGTGCAGGGGCACCCTCCACCAGGCACCCACTCATGTCCCCCTGCACCCCCACCCCGCCAGCAGTGTGGGGCACCCTCCACCAGGCCCCCACTCATGTCTCCCACCACCCCACCCCCCAGCCACCAGGGGCAGCCTCCACCAGGCCCCCACTCATGTCCCCCTGCACCCCCACCCCCCAACAGTGCAGGGGCACCCTCCACCAGGCCCCCACTCATGTCCCCCTGCACCCAGGTCCTCACAATCCCCAATCATGTGCGTTATGGTCAGCCTCCACAGCCAAAAGGCCCTACCAAGTAAACCATTCACCCACATGGAAATGGAAATTACATGTTACACCCCCATTGTTCATAAAGCAAATGAACCCATGTCCGTCACACACAATGGTTGCAATTGAAAGGGAAAACACCCAACATGACATGCATGAAACCAATGAGATGAAACCACACAGTGAAGTATGAAAACAAAAATTTGTATTAAAAAATATTGAATGCAAATGAAATGAAACAAACTACAATGGCAATGAAAAAAAGATAAGCTGCATGTCTGTCCAAAAAAATAAAAAATAGAAATCCAAATCCAAAAAAATGTTGTCCAAAGTCACATTAAAAATAAAATCAATCAGAGAGAGAAAAATAAATGCAAAGACCATTGCTCCATGGTGAATAAATAAAAAAAAAAATAATCAAACAATCCAATGAAGAACTATCTACAAAACATCCAAGGGTACATGAGCCCAACTGAACAAAGGAAACCTACAAAAAACCCTAACTAAAATGCAACTATATACAAAAAGTGGAGCAGTGTCCGTCGAGTCCAAATCATAAGAAGAAACAAAGGAAACCTAAAACTAAAGAACTATATACAAAGACAGCGGGCAAGTCCAGCGGCTCACTCCATGGTGTTCCGGGCCAGGGCATCATCAAACTCCTCGTCTCTGTCCCGGAGGCGGTCCTGTTCCATGGCCCCGAGGGTCCGCAGGGACGACGCCATCTGCTCCTCCAACCCCCTGCGGATTGCCTCGAGGCACTCGGCCCGCCTCAGGGCCCTCCGCATGGAGTTCTCCGCCCTGACCATCGTGAGCAGCGCCTCTTCCACCCGCCGCCGCTCCGCACCTATCTGCTGGCCCAACCGCAGCCACACGGAAGACACTTCCTGTCCTGGGTCCTCCTGCGCTCCGGCCGATGCCTGCCCCTCCGATGTTGATGGCCCCGAGCCATGATGCCTCCCACGTTGACTCTGCTGCTGCCTCCGACGCAACTGCCTCTGCCAGCATGACGGCATCCAGGCTGATGGAATCCACCGACGCCGTCGTGCACGTGCCCTGCCTGATGATGCCGGCACATCCTCCATCTGCTGGGGTACAGTTGCTGTGGTGTCCACCCCTGCTGGACCTCCGACTCCCAACTGTGGCAGGGATGGGATCCCCACCGAGCTGGCTGCATTGGTCAGGGCAGGTCCACAGGGGGCCCTGGTGGCATCTGGGCCGGAAGACGGCAAGGAGAATGACCGGCGTATAGCCTCCACAGAGGAGGAGAGGGCCGCCAGATTGGCCTACACATGCAGGAAACCCCCGAACAGGGAAGATCCCAATTGGGCCACGTCGGCACGGTGCTCTTCGTGATGACGTGCGTGCTCCTCCCGGGAAGCACGCACGTCATCACGAATTGCACCCGCGCGCATCTCGACCCCAATCAGGACCTTCTCCATACGGCCATGGGTCCCCTCGTCCGCAGGTGGAGGAGAGTCAGGTGACATGGACATCCCCTCTACCTGCGGACGGGTCTGGGACGGGGCATCCCTGCTGGTGCATGGTGGTGCACTCACAGGGTCAGGGACAGCGACATGCACAGGCCCCTCCACGGTGACCTGTGCTGCCTCCTGCCCCTGCCCCTGGACTGCACCACTTGCACCAGCAGGGATGCCCCCACCAGGCCCCATGTGTGCCTCAGTGGCGGCCTCCTCCTCCTCTGTGGAAACCACCAACCTGGATGGCTCCTCACCGTCTTCCGCCGTTGCAGGCCCCTGTGGGGGCTCACCCACCCCTTCCGCTGCAGCCGTGGGGGCATCCCCACATCCTTGCTCCACAGCGCCATCTCCGCCCTCTTCTTCACTAGCTGCTGCTTAGAGGGAGACATAGAACACAAGCATCAGGGTACTGTTCAATGGTCCCCTAGACAGGAAGCAATAGCAGATGAGTACCACTGTCAAAGTACACTTCCATCATGTCCCTCCACAACACATGGGTCAGTCCAGGCAAAACACACACAGTAACAGGCATGGTGCATGCCATGGACATTTCCATACATGTCCAATGGACTCTTGAAACATACAATGATATGGAACTCACATGCATCATGGGTCATGCCTATCACATGCACACAGTACACCTCAGTCACATCCATCTGGCCTCATACACCCCAAACACAGCGGATACAAGGATAACTAGGCTGCATCAGTGAATCTGTGCATTGTCACACACATGTGTCATGCATCCATGGCATTCACAAGTCACAGACACGTGGGTCAGGCACACAGACATGGCTACCATATATGTACCTGGCATCAGCACCCATCCCTCACCCCCACCCATGTCCAGGAACAGAGACTGGCATGCCCTCATATGTAAAATCTGCATCGGGCTCCCCATGTCGCATTTAAACACATGCAACAACCATGTGGTTCACACATCACTGGTCGCACATGCATTACCATCATGTCCCTGCACACATACATGCATACATGGCCTATGTCACACATACAGGCAAGTATCAGACAACCAGGACACCGCAACATGCCCTGTCTCACACAGCAATGCTTGGCCACGTACCGCTCAACTCCAGACGGGTCTCCCTCTCAAGGATCTGGGCGTGGAGCGCTGGGCGTACGCGTTCCATGACCCTCATCTGGATGGAACTCATGCGGCCCCGGCCCCCCTCCACGAGGTGCCGGGCCTTCACGAGGGTCCTGGACCTCAAGTCCTCCCAGCGCTTCTTGATCTTCTGGACGTCGCGGGTTGCCACCCCCTCCGCGTTGATGGCAACCACACAGTCGGCCCAGATCCTCTCCCATCCTTCCTTGCTGGCACGGGACGATCCAAAGAGGGCATCATACTGCCCCAGGACATGCTCCACCAGGACACCAACTTCGGTGGCAGTGAAGCTGGTGCCCCTCTGCCCCTCTGGCCTGGGGTTGCCACTGGTGCCAGATGTGGAATTGCCCGACATGGCAACCCCAGAGGCAGGAGTGGGTGGGCAACTGGGTCCTGGGGCTGGGCTGTGGAGCAATGTTATCCCAGTCGGGAGTCTTCAGTTCCAGCAGGGGTGGACACAGCAACTCGACCCCTGCAGATGGCTGATGTGCAGGCACCAAATGGCAGGGCACGGTGGCAGCAGGCAGGCAGCAGCAGCAGATGGCACGTGGGAGGCTGCTCGGGGCGCTGGGGGGCAGTAATTCGGCCTTCTGGGCAGGAGCGTGGACTTCCGTGTGTTTTTGCGTGGCCAGCTTGATACGGAGTGATTTGGCACGTGAAAATCCTGCACGTCAGCGTGAAATTCGAGGAAAGGCCCTTAGCGCGTAAGCGCGTCAGCAAGCATACGCGATTCTATTGGACCAAAGGCCCTCAGCACGTAAGCGCGTCTGTGACGTGACCCGCACGGGTGTTTCCCTCATAGCACGTGATGACGGAGCACACGTGGAAAGACTGCACGTCAGAGTGGCATCGCGTGTAATTGGACAAAAGTGCGCGTACACGCTATTGGCCTATGTACGTGTATTTCAGGGGTGCGCGGGCACTTACACACGCGAGTACATCAGCGCACGTGTATTCCGGGGTGCGCGGGAATTTCCACACGCTATTGGCCTGGGTACTGGATTTCAGGGGTGCGCGGGAAGTTTCACACGCGAGTACATCAGCGCACGTGTATTCCGGGGTGCATGGGAATTTCCACACGCTATTGGCCTGGGTACTGGATTCCAGGGGTGCGCGGGAAGTTTCACACGCTCGCCTACAACACGCACAAAGAAACACGTACGCCAGTAGGGAGCAGGCATACGTCGACCCGCGACGCATACATTTTTGCGCAAAAAAAAAACAAGCTCAGACGCCAGGATGAATATACCGTTCCTAGCAGCAGTGGCCGTGGGCTACCAACGGAGGAGTAGGAGGATAGTCAGGGCCAGAATATTCACACCCAGAACCAGCCTTTTCGGGATGCCTGATGACCAGGTGTATGGGAGGTACAGGTTTCCACCACACATAATACTGGACCTGGTGAGTGAGTGGGAGGATGACCTCACATCACCCACCCTGTGCTCCCAAGCACTCAGCCCCTTGGAGAAGGTCCTCAATGTACTGCACTTCTTAGCCACTGGATCATTTCAGCGGACAAGTGCCATAGTGGGTGGGGTGTCACAGGCCACGCAGTCACGCTGCCTACACCAGGTCTTGAACATCATCACTGCACGCCCATCAGTCCGCAGGCACATATACCTGCCCAGAACACATGCAGAAAGGCATGCTGCCGCCCTGGATTTTTACGGTGTGGCACGATTCCCCAAAGTGCTAGGTGCCATCGACTGCACCCATGTGGCTCTACGTCCCCCCAGGGCATCTGAGCACATTTGTAGGAACCGCAAGCACTGGCATTCCATCAACGTGCAGGTAGTATGTAATGCCAAGGGAATCATCACCTCAGTATATGCCAACTATCCCGGGTCCACCCACGACAGCTTCATTTACCGAATGTCCACCCTAAGCCGGGACCTAGAAGCTGGGCGGCATGGCGATACATGGCTGCTTGGTGAGTATGAATGCCACTGCACATGCATGCATGTCAGATACTGAGCAAGGTCACAACCCCACCAATGATACCAATCACCAGCTCCACAGGGGACAGTGCCTACCCTCTCAGCCCCCACATGATGACGCCAATTCGGAACCCCACCACGCCACCCGAGGTAAGATATAACACAGCCCACATTGCAACCCGGGGCATAGTGGAGCACACATTCGGAGTGCTTAAGTCACGCTTTCGCTCCCTTGACCGTTCTGGCGGGCAGCTGTTATACGCTCCCCCAGTAGTGTGCAGGATCATAGTGGCAGCATGTGTCCTGCACAACGTTGCAACACGCCAGGGCCTGCCTGTGGACATGGTGGTGCCCCCACATCCCCAACCACATGCACGCCCGCTGCGCATGTGAGGGGAAAGGGCGCGGCGGGAGGCAGCCCGTACACAGCTATTGGCTAATTACTTCACATAGAAATCACACCCCTGTGGAGTGCACACTGCCCTGGCACATACCATCTGACAATCAATGATGACTCAACCTGACACTGATCCTGAATGTCTGGAGAATCAACCGTCAAAACCATATCAGCCTGAGATTGTTTACCTGGAAGTGTTACAATGTGTGCATCCCTACCTACACAGACACCACCAATGCAGTTTCTTGAAAAAACATATTCATGCAGCTAAAATGAACACCCACTTGCAAAATGCAACATGAGGACAGTGCCATGTCACCCAACCCATCCCCAGCACCGCCACACCGTGCCATGTCATGCTATGTGCAGGTAAACAAAGTAATCCCCACAACATGACACAAGTGCCACAATGTACAGTGTCCCTAATTGAAATTCGCAACACCTGAAATGTTCACAGTAATGCAGGACCAACAACACACTTGAGCAGGTATTTAGCAAAAACACTTATCATCTACTAACCCTCAAAACTACCATTAACATGACATTACGAATGTAAGGAATTAGTAGTCTCACCACCTGGAAATGCCTGCACTCCCACCACTTCCAACTGTATGGTGTTGCCGCCATGTAGAGTTGTAGGTGCACTGCTGCCAACATGGACCCCATCTCCAAAGTAGAGGGCCTTGTGTAGACATGAGGAAAGGACATGCAAATTAGGAGGTAGACACGGATGATGAGTTACACATCAATGCAACATGCAGTGTACAACACAACAGCAATATGCACTAGGAATGTATACACAGTATTGACTAGACTGCCCACACATGTAGTGGGAGTCCAATGTCACCATGTATGTCAATGTCACTTGGGCACACCCTTTGCAAGCCCATGGAAACGGGAAGCAGGAGGGGTGTGTGTGACATAAACCCAAGCATCTGAACCAAATACATGACAAGCCTGCATGTGCCCAGCCACAATGCAGCGTATGCCCACGGGAGCCACACAAGGCAACCCATTGTCCCAAAAAAAATAAAAACAAAAATAAATAAATAAAAAATCAAAAATGGCCATTAATGGGCCCGGGGGGGTTGGGGAGGCCACCCAGGAGGTCCGAGGACAGGGTGCACACCAAAACCCACCTGTGTGGATCTTGCGAAAAAAAAAACACCTCCATGGGCTCATGGCCCACACGGCTACCCTATTGTGGGAGTATCACTGCTGTCGCTATTATCACCCTGTGCAGCTGCATCCGGAGGTGGTTGCACTATGGGAGGCAGCCCACGCAAGGCCCTAGTCTGTTCCTCCATGGCTGCAAGCATGCGGGTGTGGTAGGTCTCGTTCTGGAGGATGAGTGTGCGGAGGTCCCCATGCAACAACTCACGGGATGCCTGGACCTCCGCCCTAGTTGCCTGCATCTCAGCTGAGAGCGTACGGGTGAGACGCTCCAGCTGCTGTTCTGTCCTTCGGTTTGTTGAAGCCTCAAGCTCAACAAGAGTCGTCCTGAGGTGAAGGAGTTCCAGCCTCAGGGCTTCCCTGTGGCCCTGGGACTCTATGGAGATGGCTTCCTGCAGAGTCGCCAGTGCCGCCCGCCTGTCCCTGTTGGACGCCAACATGTCCTCCCTGTGTGACTGGCAGATGGAGTCGGGGGGGACAATGGAAGTGGCCACCCTAACCATGGCCTGAGCCATCATCTCTGATGATGCTGCCTGTTGGGTTGCCATACCGTAAATGGATTTCTCCCATGCGGTATTGCCAGGTGGCGTACGGCCACCATGTCGGCGGGCACCACACCTGTCTGGGGCAAGGCGAACTGCGCCTTGCTGTGCCGGCACTGCCTGAGGCTGCAGGACTGCATTCCCCCTCTGATCTGCTGGCCCAGGAACAGGATCAGATTTCGCAGAGTGTGACCCTGCATCCGTAACCACCAAAGGCGTAGCTGCCAACACTGACATCCCCATTGAGGGTTCTGACCCTGGTGCAGGTGGGTGGGACAGAACAGAATCCCTCCCAGGAACACTCACCTGCGACGGCACATAGGTCTCATCATCCGAATCAACACCTGAGTACAGCTCGGGGGAGGTGCAGCCAGAGACACCCCTTGAGAGCACGACCTGCAGCAGTTGTGGTTTCTCACCCACCACCAAACCACGTCCCTCACTGGTGGTCGGTCGGCCCTCGGACCCCTCCTGAGTCTGCACCATCTCCACAACCCCAGCAGTATCAGGTGCGTCTACCCCTGCAAAGACATAAAAGCAAACAAATGGAAACAGGCATTAGCACCATGGCACACAATGAGGGCTGAGAAGCAACAGAACCAGTACTTGATTGACACATGTCCCACATGACTAAAACCCTCCCATGCATGCACCCTCACTGCGTATGAAGGGGAGGCAAATGGCACACATTGATGACACCAAGATGGAAGATGAACACATTTGCTGCATGCTGCCTAGCAGTGGCATCACACATTGGCCTGTGATTGCCAGGTGAAATACACATGCCATCACACAGATGGCATGTACCATTGCTATTGAGTGAAGATGGAGAGGAGGGAAGCACTTATTCATTCAGTCCGGTTCCCTCATGTAATAGCTTTTCTAATTCAAACAGGTCTGATTTTTCACCTGGAGCTGCCAGTCCAAAATGGTCCGATTGCACAGGGACATGTCTGAAGAAATGATATCCAGGTAACAAAGTCACTCCACTTTACCATAGCCATGTCAGACATGTGACTAGAGGACTGAGAAATGCCTAGTAAAAGTGGTGGAATGCAAACAATCTGCCTGAATGAACAGTGAAAAATAAGCAACAATGTTGGTGCAAGGTGACACTTCAAGGGCAACTGGCGTGCTGTTGGGCTATATGTCTACTGTTGGCAGAAGGGATACTGCTATGGCCAAATGCTGCTGCGCAGAATGTATTGCATGAAGCACATGGGTGACCCAAATGACTCAGGCGTACACACCCTCACCTGGCACACAAACAGAAGCCCTCACACACACACCATGCACATGGATGACACACACATGCATGTGCACTCACGGACAATGCCTCATAATCAGGCAGATCTCCCACGCCTTGGATCTGTTCCTCTGTGACGTAGGTCCCAGCGACTGACTCATGTGGAGTGAGTTCCATGTCTTCTACTGGAGACCCACCTCCAGTCACTAGAGTTGCGGCATGACTTGAGGCCAGCTTATTCTTTGCCCTGCGCTTTAGGTCATTCCAGCGCTTATAGCAATCATTGGCTGTGCGCCTCACGATTCCAAGGGCACTTACGATGTCCGCAACGGTCTGCCAGTGTGCCTGGCGTTGTGCAGGTGTGGTCTTGGATCCTGCAACAATGACCATCTCGTTATCATGTGCGGACACATACTCGACAAGTGCATTCAGTTCGGCATCCGTGAAGCTGGGCTTCCTCGACGGGCCGGACTGTGTAGCCGTGTCTGGGGCATCAGCCTGTGCCGGACGAGCACTCTTCCTCTTCCGCTTGGAAGGTGGTGGTGATCCTGAGTGTCCTACGCCGCTCTGGACACTAGGGGCAGGAACGCTGGTGGACTCTGTATCAGGAGTGTGGGATTGCACACTCAGCATGGGAGTTGGTGCAGGCATTGGCTCAAGTGTAATGGTGTCAGGGGGAATGTCAGCAGGATGGACTAGGACCGACACTGTCCTGGCTGGGTGTGTGAGAGCTGGGGTGGATGGAGCCGCAGCTGCCCCTGCAGCCTCTTCACCCTGCCTACTTGGGGCAGCAGATGACCTTGCTGCCCCTGATCCAAGTGGCCTGATGACATCAAGGTGCACCGGCGCACGTGTCATAGGCCTGCTGACCTGGAAGTCAGCCAGGTCTGGTGCCACAATGGGCTGGTCCAACAAGGGCTGATCATGGATGGTGTCAGGCACATCAGCCTCAACCAGGGGGGGGGGATTATGGGTGCCCTTGACTGGTCCTCCACACATGGGGGGACAGGGTCACCCTGCAAGTAACGACCACGTCCCCTACCGGATCCACCACGGCCACCACTTGTGGCTCGTCCACCTTTGACACCCTTAGGGATTCCTCGCCTCCCAACCATGGCACTGATGTTAATGTGCGTATGGGAGTGGCTGTAAAGTATTGTCCTGGGCAATTGGGGGTCAAAGGGGTTGGGTACCAGATGGTAATTGTACCCTAGTGCTCTAGCAAGGCTGAATGTGACCCCTGGGGAAAGATGACGGGTCACACAACGCACAGGAAGCCCAAAAAAGGGAGAGGACGTGCACGCAACCCCTCCTAGACCACGGGTGCGGAAAAAAAAACCTGCACTACGCTGTGGCACCCAGTAACACAAGAATGAACGTATGCGTGTCACACGCAGCCTAGAATGACCTCTGAAGGGGTAGGCTACACACGGGGCAAGCACAGATGTTAGATACGTGCGTGACTCACCGTCTGCCAGGAAAAAGAGCGTGAAAAAGAAGCGCGTTTGGTTGGCAACACCCCCGCCAAAAGAAGATTTGTACGCTGTCTGAGGAGACAGGACAACAGTAGAAGGGAACACTGTTTGAGGGAACAGGCCCAGGAAAACCAGAAAAAGTGAAAAAAGAGAAAAAGCTGTCAGAGGTAACAGGGAGTACGAACTTGAAACGCCGTGAAGTAAATCACGTGTGAAATGACAAGAAGTGCAGAATTCACCCACTCGCTCTCCACGAAAAGCACGTACAAGGAAATGGTGTTCTACATGTACCTTTTATGCAGGCCCACACGTCCAGCGTCACTTACGCGGCGTGTACGCGCTAGGGCCATTTCCACCAATTACACGCTTTGTCACTTCTGCGTGTAGGGCCATTTCCACCAATTACACGCTTTGTCACTTCTGCGTGTAGGGCCATTTCCACCAATTACACGCTTTGTCACTGCCGCGTGTACGCGCTAAGGCCATTTCCACCAATTACATGCTTTGTCACTTCTGCGTGTAGGGCCATTTCCACCAATTACACGCTTTGTCACTTCCGCGTGTACGCGCTAAGGCCATTTCCACCAATTACATGCTTTGTCACTTCTGCGTGTAGGGCCATTTCCACCAATTACACGCTTTGTCACTTCCGCGTGTACGCAGTAAGGCCATTTCCACCAATTACACGCTTTGACACTCGGACGTGTCTTTCATTTTTTTAACACGCAACATTTCCAACGTGTGCCCTATTCAACACGCACGTGACTTCATAGACGCGCATACGCTTGTGACGCGTTTATCAGCCAGGGGTCCTGCCTGCACATCAGCCAGGGGTGCTGTTGCTGTGAAGACCCCTGCTGGAACCGAAGACTCCTGACTGCTTTTCCATCGCCCCACAGCCCAGCCCCAGTTGCCCACCCACTCCTGCCTCTGGGGTTGCCATGTCGGGCACTGCTACATCTGGCACCAGTGGCAACACCCGGCCAAGGAGGCAGAGGGGCACCAGCTTCACTGCCACCGAAGCTGGTGTCCTGGTGGAGCATGTCCTGGGGCAGTATGATGCCCTCTTCGGAAGGTTGCGCGCCGACAAGGAAGGACGGACTCGGATCTGGATGGACATCGTGACTGCCATCAACGCGGAGGAGGTGGCAGTCAGCGACTACGAACGTGTCAGGAAGCGCTGGGAGGACTTCAGGTCCAGGACCCTCAACAAGACCCGGCGCCTCCTGAAGGCAGCAGATGCTAAGGGGCGCCAGGGCCACTTGTCGGAAGATCAGATGAGGGTCCCGGAACGCATATCCCCAGCGCTCCCCATCCAGGTCCTTGAGAAGCAGACCCGTCTGGAGTCGAGCGGTAAGTGTACATGCATACTGATTGTAAGCTGTGCGTGTGGTGGTGTGCCAGGAGTGTGCAGGTTGAACATGTATTTTTATGTGGCCAAGTAGGGGGGGTGTACAGGGCCGTGAGGGTGACACATGCGAGGGGTCTCATGTGTGACACATGGATGGTGCTTGTGTGTGTGGGCTTGCATGGCACAGGATGTGGAGGAATGATTGTCAGGTGTGACATGGATGTCGATCAAAACACTGCGACAGTTGGCGGAGGTGTACACATGCATGCAAGTTTGGTGTTGTGTGTGCATGTGTAGTGTACTCCCTATGTTGCATGTGATGTGTGGATGAACTTTGGCTGCTCATGCTGTTGTATGTGAATGGATGGTGCTGGCTGTTGCAATATGGCTGTGGTATGGCTCATGTGTGCAAGTTGAAATGACATGTGTGTTGGGGATTGTGATGCCATGTCTGAGGTTTACCAATGCCACTCATGTATAACTGTCATGTGTGTATGAGTCCATTTTACAGTGCCCTGATGCCTGTGTTTTCTTTCTCCCTGTCTGCAGCGTCAACTGATGAAGAGGGGGGGTGGGGGTGGTGGGAGACATGAGTGGGGGCCTGGTGGAGGCTGCCCCTGGATGCTGGGGGGTGGTGGTGGTGGTGGGAGACATGAGTGGGGGCCTGGTGGAGGCTGCCCCTGCACTGCTGGGGGGTGGGGGTGATAGGGGACATGAGTGGGTGCCTGCTGGAGGCTGCCCCTGGTGGCTGGGGGTGATAGGGGACATGAGTGGGTGCCTGGTGGAGGCTGCCCCTGGTGGCTGGGGGGTGATAGGGGACATGAGTGGGGGCCTGGTGGAGGGTGCCCCATGACTGCTGGGGGGTGGGGGTGCAAGGGGACATGAGTGGGGGCCTGGTGGAGGCTGCCCATGGTGGCTGGGGGATGGGGGTGATAGGGGACATGAGTGGGGGCCTGGTGGAGGCTGCCCCTGCACTGCAGGGGGGTGGGGGTGGTGGTAGACATGGGTGGGGGCCTGGCGGAGGGTGCCCCACAGTGCTGGGGGGTGGGGGTGGTGGGAGACATGAGTGGGGGCCTGGTGGAGGCTGCCCCTGGTGGCTGGGGGTGGTGGTAGACATGGGTGGGAGCCTGGTGGAGGCTGCCCCACACTGCTCGGGGGTGGGGGTGGTGGGAGACATGAGTGGTGGCCTGGTGGAGGGTGCCCCTGCACTACTGGGGGGTGGGGGTGCAGGGGGACATGAGTGGGGGCCTGGTGGAGGCTGCCCATGGTGGCTGGGGGGTGATAGGGGACATGAGTGGGGGCCTGGTGGAGGCTGCCCCTGCACTGCGGGGGGTGGGGGTGGTGGTAGACATGAGTGGGGGCCTGGTGGAGGGTGCCCCACACTGCTGGGGGGTGGGGGTGGTGGGAGACATGAGTGGGGGCCTGGTGGAGGCTGCCCCTGGATGCTGGGGGGTGGGGGTGGTGGGAGACATGAGTGGGGGCCTGGTGGAGGCTGCCCCTGGATGCTGGGGGGTGGGGGTGATAGGGGACATGAGTGGGTGCCTGGTGGAGGCTGCCCCTGGTGGCTGGGGGGTGCGGGAGATAGGGGACATGAGTGGGGGCCTGGTGGAGGGTGCCCCATGACTGCTGGTGGGTGGGGGTGCAAGGGGACATGAGTGGGGGCCTGGTGGAGGCTGCCCATGGTGGCTGGGGGGTGGGGGTGATAGGGGACATGAGTGGGGGCCTGGTGGAGGCTGCCCCTGGTGGCTGGGGGGTGGTGGTAGACATGAGTGGGGGCCTGGTGGAGGGTGCCCCTGCACTGCTGGGGGGTAGGGGTGCAGGG